>NC_090269.1:236597961-236907127 GCF_040414725.1 Anabrus simplex | reverse complement strand
AAATGCAAATTCATGAATATCTTGGTGACCATAGCCAGTACGGTAAGAATGTATGAATAATAGGAAATAATAGGAAATTTAATACTATATAACTTTAGTTATCTAGCATTCATCGACTACACTTCTAGTAAGAAATATTTGAGAATTACATTTTAGGCCTTCCCCTAAACTACCATTTCACTCAGCGTGAATAAAATAATTTACAGCCTAGACTATAACGACTTATTTCTTGACTTTGCTTTTTTTGCTAGTTGCTTTACGTCGCACCGACACAGATAGGTCTTATGGCGACGATGGGAGAGGAAAGGCCTAGGTGTGGGAAGGAAGCGGCCATGGCCTTAATTCAGGTACAGCCCCAGCATTTGCACTGCAACCTGACTTTGCATACCGATTTTCGTCAAGATAGGACTACTAATAACAATATTTGAGAATTAAATTTTAGGCCTTCCCCTAAACTACCATTTTTCTCAGCGTGAATACAATTATTGATGGCCTAGGTTGTAGCAACCTATTCCCCAACTTTACATACCCATTTTCTTTAAAATACGACCACTAATAACATAAATAGTTGAGAATTCAATTTTAGGCCTTCCCTAAACTACCATTTCACTCAGCGTGAGTAAAATGATTTATAGCCTAGATTGTAGAGGCTCACCCCCCGACTTCACATACCGATTTTCATTAAATTCTCTTCAACCGTTTTCTCGTGATGCGTGTACATACATACATACATACAGACAGACAGACAGACAGACAGACAGACAGACAGACAGACAGACAGACAGACAGACAGACAGACAGACAGACAGACAGACAGACAGACAGACAGACAGACAGACAGACAGAAATTACGGAAAAGTAAAAAGTGCATTTTCTTGTTACTATGGACATGACCGATACAGAAATACCATTATTTTCAAATTCTGAGCAATGTACAGACAAAACTCTTATTTTATATATATAGACAGATTATCAACAGTCATTACTTCTCCAATTACAGATGATAAGTTCAAACAATGAAATGAAATGGCGAATGGCTTTTAGTGCCGGGAGTGTCCGAGGAGATATTCCGCTCGCCAGGTGCAGGTCTTTTGATGTGACGCCCTCAGGTGATTTGCGCGTCGTGATGAGGATGAAAAGATGATGAAGACGACACATACACCCAGTCCCCGTGCCAGAGGAATTAACCAATTAAGGTTAATATTCCCGGCCGTGCCAGGAATCTAACCCGGGACCCCTGTGGCCAAAGGCCAACACGCTGACCATTTAGCCATGGAACCGGACAATTCAAACAATAACAATACTAGCACACAATAATAACAACTAGCAATAATAATAATAATAATAATAATAATAATAATAATACAACATACAATCTATATAAATAAAATTGTAGGGGGTCCGCTGTCTGTAATTTCTTTTGTTTTGCCAATTTTTCAGATATTTATCCGTTTTAGGTCAACTCAAGACCGAATCGGTGGTTTTTACGTTTCGTGTCTGTTTGTTTGTCTGTCTGTTTGTCTGTCTGTTTGTCTGTTCCACCATCACGTCGAAACGGCTGGATAGATCTCAACCAAACTTCATATTTAGAGTATACTCATCCCGGGGAAGGTTCCGATATGCACATTATTTTAAAATCTTTGAATAGATGGGGGGTTTATAGGAAAACCAGAATGGTTTTCCTCCATTTTCTCTTATACTATTGATTTTCTGTAAACTTAGTTTACCGTACGTGAAACGTCTTTTCATTATAAACAACTTTCGTTATGTTCATAATTTACCTTACTCTTCACATGACGCAGAAATTTACAATTTTCCGCTGGTATCATGCTCTGCATTGAGTGACCGACAGACCGACAACGAACCTACAGGTTACCATGGCAACGTCTCTGACTGCATGCCAGCAGGGAAGTAACGTATTGCCATTTTCCTCATCATGCTTTTAAATTCGTGGTTGTTCGTTGGGTAGAAGGCAAGAGAGGCGTCAATCGCCCATTCTGCGTGCTATTGGCGGAATATCGTTGGATGTTATAACCGCCCTCGAATAGATTAAGTAATAGCACCATTAGTCATCATCTTATTATTTGTTTACCTAAGAATCACTGGACCTAAATTTCTCCTCTGTTACTGCTTTATTATATCCATAACTCACACTAGCATAATTTATTGAGGGGCATTTGATTTTCCAATACATTCACTTGGCATTTACATATTTGTCGTTATCCGGCTGTCCTCAGTTATAATCCATTTTCTATTACTTTCGACTTTCTTAACTGTATTATTTTCTTCCTTAATTACGCCGTATGTACGCGAGTGCTACAAAGTGGTGGATGTATTTCCACCAAGACTCATATTTAGAATACACCTGTCCTTGATAGGTTTTAGGGCAAATATTGTTTCTAAATCCCTGAACTGACTGGGGGTTTGTACGAAACCGAAACAGTGATTTTGCACTTCCACAAAATATACACAACCAAACTTAATGGAAATCTACCTACCTTGGTAGAAATAAATTTCTAAACCTTTTTTCTCATGTGCATCATTTCGATACGAGGATTAATAAGGGAGATATCATTAACGGACCGTTTTTCTGTACAAGTACCATCGGACTTAACTCACGAGCGGGTGCGTGTAAAGCGTATTCCTTACAACTTGAAAACTACTGAAGACATTCGAACCAAAATTTATATTTAGCATCAACCTGTCCAAAGGTAGGTTTTAAACGTAAATAACATTTCATGTTCCGGAATGGACTGGCGGTTTATAGGGAACCGAAATGGTGATTTTACTCTTCCACAATATATACAGAACAAGACCAACCTGACTGGAAATCGACCAAACGTGATGGAATTCCACCTCTAAACTTTTTTTTTTCATGTGCATTTTTTCGTCAGGAGCATTAATAAGGGAGATATCATGAATGGTCACTTTTGCAGGTTAAGTCCAGCGGACATAGCCCGAAAGGTGTTTTACATGGAGCAGATTCCTTATCTATATAAATCAAATCGTAACGACTGTGTGCCTCAACACTGACTATTTTGGCGAAATTTTCGTACAGCTTTCCGTTTAAGGGGTAATAATGACCATCTCCATAATTTTTGGTTTAGTTTCCTGAAAGTCCTAATTTTTACCCGCCTCGCCCAAAATCCAGATTGCGGCATAATCTGCCAGAAGAAAAAGAAGATAATTGAAATTTGACAAAATTATACGTTTTAGCCTGAAACGAACGGAAAACATCCTAGATCATTAAATTTTTCACTTTTTATCCCCGAAGAATATCGAAATATGCAGGCAATTTTAATTATGGTGCAGACCTTCGGAAATTCCTATTACATAACGGAGTGCACAATCTCAGTTCAATTTGGAATGATCTACAACCTTGGTCTTATGACTTTTGCCGTATCTGTATCCCTTTTACGTTTGATTTTTCTCTATTAATCGTTGTTAAGTCAATTTGGAATTTTCACAAGCATAATTCATACTTTCGATTACTTATATGAAATACAGAATCATTAAACTCTTCACGAAAATTGGCCCACCCAGTAGCCATATGTGAGCCAAATGCTATGTATGTTTTTTTTTTGCTAGTTGTTTTACGTCGCACCGACACAGATAGGTCTTACGGCGACGATGGGACAGGAAAGGGCTAGGAGTGGGAAGGAAGCGGCCGTGGCCTTAATTAAGGTACAGCCCCAGCATTTGCCTGGTGTGAAAATGGGAAACCACGGAAAACCATTTTCAGGGCTGCCGACAGTGGGGTTCGAACCTACTATCTCCCGAATACTGGATACTGGCCGCACTTAAGCGACTGCAGCTATCGAGCTCGGTAATGTTATGTATGCAGCTGTCACATAATTATCCGAAAAGTAATGTAATGTGAGATAATCTTACAAAACCTTTACCCTGTTCCATGTTTCTAACTCAATCTGACCCAAGAATAGATGACATATCATAGGACTAGCCATTTAGGCCACTAAATCCGGCGTGTTTTATGGTATAATCCTTTGTCGATATGACGTACGTTTAGTAGCCGTTAATCTGTAAATCAAGGTCTTCAATATTGTAAACACGCATATACTTTCGTATGTCGATCTATATATATTCACTGATGTCGATTTGTAGCGATCGAGAAAGGGTGGGTCTGCTATTGTAATCAGTACTCCCCACACCGACTTTGACTGGCAGTAGGAAAGGGTTCCTTCTCCAACTCCTGTGTAATTGTCATTAGTAAGGAAGGCCTTGCAGAAGGCAAGTGAGCATGCAGTTTTGTTTAAAACTCCCCTACCCGATTGTGTTTGGCAGTAGGCAAGGTTGCCCGCCATTATAAAGAAATGTCCTCATCTAAAATGTGACTGGCATTAGGCATAGTGGCCTGCTATTTTGATGGAAACTCACCAACTTGGTGTGACTGGCAGTAAGCTGGCTGGAAGTAGGAAAATGGGCCTGGCATTATAATGATAACTGCACGACTCAATTTCGAGTGATAGTAGGGTAATTGCCTGCCATTATAATAGAAACTTTTCAACTGTAATCTGTCTGGAAGTAGGAAAGGGGGCTGCCATTTTAACGAAAACTCCCCAAATCGATTCTGTCCGCGTAGTAGGCAATGGGGCCTACAATTTATAATGTAAACTTCCCAACTCGATTGTGAATGCCAGTAGGCAAGTGAGCCTGCCGTTATATCACAAATCCGTAACAAACACTTTACATTGGAAACAACGTACGGGGACCTCCCCATGCTCTTTCTCGGATAACGCTAAGAGACATGCAATTTTAAAACAATCTTATTTACTGCATGTACACTATTTACTTCGATATTCGAATACATTGTAGAATACCGTAGCGAAGCGCGGGTACATTCGCTAGTATATACATATTTACAAAACACGTACGAAAGAAGAGAACGTGATAACAGAAAAGTGTTTATACACTTGAAATGACCGATAGATAAAAGAAGGGTATATAACTCATTTTCCAAATACGCAGAACAGGATAGAAGGAACTCTCTGTCTATGAGGCGCCCACAAGATGTCTGCGAATTTCACTAGCTTACGAGTGGAATACATTCATCATCCCACACATTTTATTCCGGGATCTTAGGGCCTACATAACTACGAGTTCCTGTGCGATTCAGTTCTGCACCTGGATAAGTGAAGGGTGACAGTCTATCTAGTCATACGGCAAGGAACATGAATTAGTAGCAACTGGAGTGAATTAGGACAATCAAGGAAATTACCAATACATTTGAGTATAAAACGTGCATTAACATACCCGCGTCTAGTTCTAAGTGACGCTCTGTACAAGTGAGATGAATAATAATAATAATAATAATAATAATAATAATAATAATAATAATAATAATAATAATAATAATAATAATAATAATAATTGCTTTCCGTCCCACTAACTACTCTTACTGTTTTCGGAAACGTCGAGGTGCCGGAATTTCGTCCCAGAGGAGTTTTTTTTACGTGCCAGTAAATCTACGGACACGAGACTGGCGTATTTCAGCACCTTCAAATACCACCAGAGTGAGCCAGGATCGAACCTGCCAAGTTGGGGTCAGGTCAACACCTCAACCGTCTGAGTCAGGATCAAACCTGCCAAGTTGGGGTCAGGTCAACACCTCAACCGTCTGAGCCACTCAGCCCGATGACAGCTTGGTGCACAAATACTTTGTAGCGATACATTTTGGGAATCTGATCTATACTCGCTCTAAGGCATTGCTATGAATGGTGCGTGCGGTTAGAGTCGCGTAACTGTGAGTTTACATTCGGGATAATGGGTTCGAATCCCACTGTCGGCAGCCCTGAAGATGGTTTTCCCTGGTTTCCCATTTTAAAACCATGCACATGCTGGGGTTGTACATTAAGGTCACGATTGCTTCCATCCCATACCTATCCCTTTCCTATCACATCGTCGCCATAAAACCTAGCAATGTCCGCGCGACGTAAAAGCAAAACAAAAAACTAACTTCCCTATCTTAGCTCTATACCAACCCTGCGTCGCCGAAAACCTTCGATGTGTTAGTGCGACGTGAAACCACTAGCAAAATAATAGTGGAAATAGGAATTTGTTGCCAGTGTTCACCTCGTTCACCAAATCAAATCTCGGCATAATTCGATTACATATAATAAGAAGGCAGTGTCAGTTTATCGACAGGCACGTTAAAGAACTCCTTGCGAATAATAACACTAGTTACAGGGACAGTACATATTTTGTACAAATTTCCCGAGCTAGTGAACTGAAATTGAATTTAAAGTTGAATTTAAAAAAGAAAATAAGAAATAAAATGCAGGAATTCAAATTGTTAGCTCCAGGTCGAGTGGTAAATTACGTTGTTTTACTAATCTGGCCACAAAGCAAACCGTCTTTAAGATAATAAAAAGATAACGAGTCACAGACTATAAAGTAGACTCCACATTGTGCCGGCACGAAAAAAAATTCTTTATCGCAATGATCGTTGTATTTCTAGCCAACAAGATAGATTAAAAGTGTCTTCTCAGAATATGGAATTATTCTCGTGTATATTACTTTATATATGGTCGGCATTTCTCTTGGGCTTTATGTTCCCTCTTAGAGGTTGTTAGTAGCCGACATGCGCATGAAGAGTTGTGTTTATGTCATTCCAGCGCTAACTAGACCCTTCACTCTTGGTAATCCACACCCAGACCTAACAAGAACAATGGGTAAGAAACTCAGTGACCTCTTCAAGTGATACCAAGGGACCCACGCAGAGCAGCTTCACGGTACCGTAACAGATTGCGAACCCCACGCCCCTTGACATTCTTTCGTTCATATGCCTACCTTTCCATCTATCGCAGAACACATAATATGCAAAATAACTAGCTGACAATATATTCTGCATGGCGTTACCACCACTTAATATAATAATAATAATAATAATAATAATAATAATAATAATAATAATAATAATAATAATAATAACCACATTAGGACTATGCAGAGTACTTAGAGGCGTGCTCCCATTTATTTCATTATTTTACTGCGGGCTTCCTTTCTGTATTCAGACCAACTTGTCCCGGTCGTCTTCTTTGGTCTTTCCTCTTGGTCAACTTACCATTTGTGAGTTTTGGATATGAACATTACCCGGTTCTGGACATCTGCTGATGTAAATCCCATATGTTTCAGAGCAGTTTTGATTTCGCCAATCCATTTCATGGTGTCTGTTTTGGGTTTACTCCTTTCATATAATTCGACTATTGTCCGACTCGTTGGCTGAATGGTCAGCGTACTGGCCTTCGGTTCAGAGGGTCCCGGGTTCGATTCCCGGCCGGGTTGGGGAATTTAACCTTCATTGGTTAATTCCAATGGCCCTGGGGCTGGGTATTTGTGCTGTCCTCAACATCCCTGCAACTCACACACCACACATAACACTATCCTACACCACAATAACACGCAGTTACCTACACATGGCAGATGCCGCCCACCCTCATTGGAGGGTCCGCCTTACAAGGGCTGCACTGGGCTAGAAATAGCCACACGAAATTTAAAAAAATATTATTCGACTATTTGTTTTTTAAGTCTGTCTGGGCGTACTTTTTAATGTGTCCATGGAAAACCTGAGCTCTAATGGCATTGTGAATATTCATGTGTTGTTTTATTTCCTGTCTGCCTCCAAGTCGGTATTGTCCGTCGGCGAGTTTTTGGCCTAGAATTTTTCTAATGAATTTGCGTTTCTTTTTCTCAACGTTTTCAATGTCTTCTTTCCTGTTCAAAATTAGCGTTTTTGATCCACAAAGGCATTCTGGTTTAATGACTGTATTCCTTGGATATACATTTTTTGTTGTAGATTACAATTTGCATTACGTCGCACCGACACAGATAGGTCTTATGGCGACGATGGGATAGGAAAGGTCTAGGAGTGAGAAGGAAGCGGCTATGACCTTAATTAAGGTACAGCCCCAGCATTTGCCTGGTGTGAAAATGGGAAACCACGGAAAACCATCTTCAGGGCTGCCGACCGTGGGATTCGAACCTACTATCCCCCGGATGCAAGCTCACAGCCGCGCGCCCCTAACCGCACGGCCAACTCGTCCGGTGTAAATATTTTGGATTAGTCGATATGCCTTTTCCATCTTTTGGCCTCTAATTTCAATGGCTTTTGTTTCGAGTCAATTTTACTGAATTGTTTCATCAAGATACTTAAATTGTGATACTCGTTTAATTTTGCCATATCTTGTGTCCATGAGTTTTGGTGCTTGTTTGTTGTATTCTGTCTTTTCAAAAGATATCTGAAGACAGACTTTTTCCGCAGTTTCAATCAATTTGGACTAATAAAATGTCTCGGGTTAAGATTGCTAGGTCGTCTGCAAATGATAAGCAATCTATTGATACTTTTCCACTGCCTAAAGTGATTGGTTGATGGATTTTGTGGACTAGTTTCTCTTTGCCGCAGTGTATCACTTTTTCAAAGACGCAGTTGAAGAGTAAAGGAGAGAGTCCATCTCCTTGGCTTACTCCCGTTTTGATTTCAAAAGGATCTGAGATTTCCCCCATGAATTTAATATTTGACTTCGTGTCTGTCAGTATCTACTTTATGATTGCAAGTGTTTTCATGACTATAACTTGTTCTTTCAACATTTGGAAGAGTAATTCGCGATCAACTAAATCATGGATATTTTTGAAATCAACAAATGTGCAGACTAAATTTTTGCTACAAATTCTCTGATCTCTTAGGATTAGGTTTAGATTCAGGTTCAAGATTTGCTCTGCACACGATAGGCTTGGTCGGAATCCTGCCTGGTATTCTCCGATTTGTGGTTCTATTAGTTGTTGTGCTTTATCGAGAAGTCATTGGGATAAAATATTGTATACAACTGATACTAGTGAGATTTCTCTGTAGATGTTTACATCTGTTCTGTCTCCCTTCATGCGTTTGGGTGAGTTAATGCATTTTTCCAGTATTTAGGGATTTGTTCGGTTAGTCAAACGTCTTGCATGATTTTAATAATTTCTTTTACGGTGCTTGGGCCTGATGATTTGAGGACTTTCACCATGATTCCATCTTCACCCTTTGTTGTTTCCAAGTGTTTTGATCTGCCTTGCAATTTCTTCATCCTGGTGGTAATGCATTAGGATTAGTATTTCTAAATTATTGCGATGAAATTATTCGTGTTGGTTCTGGGCAGTTCATCAGTTCTTAAAAATATCTGGCGAGTTCCTCGCAGTTATCTCTGTTGTTTAGTGCCTATTGTCCATTATTTTCTCTCTTGAAGCAGAGATTTTGTTGTTGACATCCTGTAAGCTTAGTTTTGAAGTTTTCACTGCAATTTTGTATGTTGTTTCTTTCAAAGTCTTTTTCGATTTCAAGTAATTGGCCATTTTCGAATTTCCTTTTGGCCTCTCTGACTAACTGAGATGTCCTCACTGCCAGGAATATTTTGTAGTTATTCTCTGCCTTCTTCTTGTTCCAATTGCTGTATGCATTCTGTCGAGATTGGATTGCTTGCTCGCATTTCTAATTCCACCAAATGTGCCCTTTCCTTTATTATTATCTGCTTAAAGATTAGCATCTACGATGGTACAAAACTCTCCCAACAGAACCGTAAAAGGCTAATAGTATTAAAGAAGATGGCAATCTAACAATAACAGTTGATTTAAAGTTTTAAACATAAGAGCACAAGTTTCAAATTAATGTACTTATTCGAACTCAAAATCGGAACTGGATGACAAAAAATTCAGACTTCATTTTCGAATTAAAACTTCCTGGACGAAATCTGACACTGCCTTGTATGATCGAATATATTTCCATCAACTTTTACACTAAGCTTGTCGGGATTTCACTCAACCATACTGTGATATAAATCACAACGAAACGGATTGTTAGATGCTGAACAATTTGAAAATATTTATTTTGTCACGTATAAAATGTTTAAAAAATAATTCGCTTAAATTATAAAAAATATTTTGTATCAATATTACAAAATTTTAAGTTAGAGGAAGGTGCGTAAGTTCTTGGCGTTTTTGTTTTGCATGTTGGTACTCTGGTTGCTATGGGTTTATTTAGCGACTGTCATTTTTATTTTGAAGTGGACGTTAGAAAATAGCGTCAAGTAGAGAAAGTGGAACATCCTCAACATATTCTTCTCTTTGAGCTGAATAGAGGAACGAATGCAGCGGGAGCGGCTGGAAACATTAGCGCAGTGTACGGTGGCAAGGTCATCGGAGAGAGCACGACAAGAAAACGGTTTTATCATTTTAAGGAGGGCCATTTTGATATGAGTGACACTCCACGTTAAGGAAGACCTTCGGAGCTTGATGTCAGTGTTCCCGAGAATTGGCAAATGTAATAAACTGTAAACACTCAATCATCGTGCGACATTTTAATTCAATGGGCAAGGTTCAGAAAGCGGGTATACGGGTACCGCATGCACTAAGTCAAATATCAGCAGGTAGCCATATATGCATCTCTGATTGCACGTCATCGATTGGTTTGTGAAAATCATCGACTATTCCTACCCAGTATTGTTACTGCTGACGAGAAATGGTGTATTTAAATAAAGCATACAATAACAATACTAACAATAATAATAACAATAAAGCAAAAAATAAAGGCCAATGCATATCCCCAAATGATTTTATGCATTTGGTGTGACAAAGAGGTTGTGCTGTGGGTCTACTACGACTTGCTTCCTCGAGGTGTAACCAAAACTGCCGACATTTATAGACACCAACTGGGACGTCTTATGGACACAATCCAAGAAAAACCAACAAGTCTACGTGAACCAATGCTACCACAAGATAAAGCTCACCCGCAATTTGCTAACCTGACAGGAACACTGTCCAGGAGTTGGTTTGGGAAGTCATTCCACACCCACCTTATTATCCTGATCTTGCGCCCTCAGATTTTCACCTTTTCCGTTCGCTATCGAACAAACTTCAAGGAACTTCCCTCCAGGATGAAAATGCGCTCCGAACATAGTTTCACAACTTTTAAAACTCAAAACCACAAGATTTGACGGGCGTGAGATAGAAAAACTACTTCAGCGTTGGCAGAGTGTTTTAGACAGTGAAGGAGAATGTAATGTTAATAATTAACTTCTCGCTTTTGAGTGTCTTACGTGTTTAATAAACTTAGAAAACGCTACGGAATTACGTAACAACCCAATATACACCGAGTGGCCAAAAGTCACGGGAAGGAGTGTCGTATTAGAAAATGTGCCGTGTATGACCCCTGAGCGTTGCGGCTAGCTGCGGCGTAGCTGAGCAGTCTATCACAGACACCAGTGTCGTGAAGATGGCAACACATCGCGAATTAACCGACTTTGAACGTGGAATGATCACGGCGCATGGGTCATAGCATTGCGGAGAATACACGCGAATTCGGGTTTCCGAGGTCAGCAGTGTCGAGGGTGGATCTTCAATATCGCAGAGAGAATGTTACCACCCGCGTAAACCGTCGCACAGGAAGACCACAGGTGTTTAACGAACGGACATCACGTCGCCTCCACAGAACCATTATGAGCTCTCGACGAGCATCTGTGAGTCAGATCACCGCCCAGTTGAATGTTAGGAGTCAGGAACCCATTTCTACCAGAACTGTAAGGAGGCAACTGCACCGCATAGGCTTCACCAGCCGACGACCGGACCAACTAGTGTCCCTTTGCTGACACCTCGACACAGAGCTCAACGACATGCATGGGCCCGGGAACATCGACAAGGGACCGTGGAACAGTGGCGACGTGTGGTATGGTCGGATGAATCCTGGTTCCAGTTGTATCGAGCTGATGGGAGCGTGAGAGTGTGGCGTATCCCCCATGAAGCTATGGATCCTGCGTGTTAACAAGGTTGTGTTCAGGTGGAAGGCGGCGTTCTCATGGTCGCAATTAGGCCAAATTGTCCGTCTGCAGGGAGCGCTGACAGGTGCACGTTATGTGGGTATTCTTTCAGCCCACCTGCATTCGTTTCTGGCCCTAGAGTACCTTGATGGAGATGACATGTTTCAACAAGACAATGCGCCATGTCACCGCTATGTGGTGGTACGCAGGTGGTTAGAGGAGCACTCTAGTGAACTTATGGCCATGCACTGGCCCTCCAGATACTCCGATCTTAATCCAATCGAGCATTTATGGGATACTGTCGATGTTGGTGTACGCTCCACGAACCAACTGCACAATGCCAATTGTGGGTAGCAGTGCAAGATGCGTGCGTCCAGATCCCTCCAGAACGACTCCGACACGTTGTAGAGTCGATGCCTTGCCGTATTGCTGCTGCCTTTTTGAAGGGTCGCGGAGGAACACCTCGTAATTAACATCACATTCGGTGTCTTCCAATTACGTTTGACCACTCAGTGTAGGCTATATCATAAACATTCACTCACCAATAATGTTGAGACATCGGTGGGTTAGAATAGCTCGATGTTGTTGTGAAAAACGAGGCTTTTTCGAAGTTTTCCACCACAAACTGATGTCAGTTGTCGTGGAACAATTCACGATCCCGGGAGAAGTACCGTTCAAACGCGCAAGACTGTCACTGATACATAAATTCTCGATTTCACAGCGTCTTCTTGCGCTTCCAAAATTTTGGCTAATTTAGACATATATATATATATATATATATATATATATATATAAGAGTTTTGTCTGTACATTGCTCAGAATTTAAAAAGGATTGTATTTCAGTATCGGTCGCGTCCATAGTAACAAGGAAAAGCACTTTTTAATTTTCCGTGAAGTCTGTCTTATGTACACGCATCACGAGAAAACGGCTGAAGAGAATTTAATGAAAATCGGTATGTAAAGTCCGGGAATAAGTCGCTACATTGTAGGCCATAAATAATCTTATTCACGCTGAGGAAATTGGTTGTTTAGGGGAAGGCCTAAAATTTTATTCTCAAATATTTACATTATTAGTGGTCCTATCTTAATGAAAATCGGTATTCAAAGTCGGGGAATAAGTCGCTACAATCTAGGCTACAAATAATCTTCTTCACGCCGAGATAAATGGTTGTTTCGGGGGAGGTCCAAATGTAATTCTCCAATATTTGTGTTATTAGTGGTCCTATCGACAAATACTACATAACTAAAATTATATAGTATTAAATTTCCGATCATTTATGTCTTATACCTTTTTTTTTTGCTTTACGTCGCACTGACACAGATAGGTCTTATGGCGACGATGGGATAGAAAAGGCCTAGGAGTTGGAAGGAAGCGGCCGTGGCCTTAATTATGGTACAGCCCCGGCATTTGCCTGGTGTGAAAATGGGAAACCACGGAAAACCATCTTCAAGGCTGCCGACAGTGGGACTCGAACCCACTATCTCCCGATTACTGGATACTGGCCGCACTTAAGCGACTGCAGCTATCGAGCTCGGTTATACCTTTTTACCGTACTGGCTTTGATAATAGAGATATTCATGAATTTGAATTTCTGTTGCTAAGTCCATATCAGCGCCGAGTCACGAGAAAATGAGTATGGAGAATTTAATGAAAATCGGTACGTAAAGTCGGTGAATAAGGAACTACAGTCTACGCTAGAAATAATATTGTAAGATGCCCTAATATCACAGAGTCGAAAGAAAACAAAATGTGAAGACCTAATATTGAGAAAGCTCACAACATTGATCAACAATAACATTACACTGACCATTGTTTGTTGTGCTCTGTATCTCTGTTGCCACTCATCTCCGATAGATTGGATTACTGTTGTGTACCGAGTATTTTTTTTAAAAGTTGGAAGCTGACAGCACAAGCTCATTTTGTGGAGGAAGGCCAGCTTAGTGGAGGAACCGATGAACTAGCTATGGTGTTATTGTTGGACCTTTGTTTTCTTACACACGCAAGCAAAGCAAAGCAAAGTCACCTCCGTACAGGCCATGAAGGCCCTTGGAGGAGTGGAAGGTAAAGACTTCCACCATTGTTAACCTCGGCACGTGATGAGGTAGAGTGGTTAGCTCTACGCCCGGCCACCTTTACCCCCAGGAATTAACCTGGTATTCATTTTTGGTGTAGGCTGAGTGAACCTCAGGGCCATATGCACCTCCGGAAGTGGAAATCTCGTTTCTTAAATTTTACGACTTCCTGACGGGGATTTGAACCCACGTCCTTCCGGGCGAACAGAGCACGCCTTTACCGCCTCGGCCAGGCAGCCCCTTTTCTTACACACACACACACACACACACACACACACACACACACACACACACACACACACACACACACACACACACACACACACACACACACACACACAGTATATATACAGTATATGGAATGATCAAAAAGCTGGAATCACAGGTAAGGCTTTCCGCGGACGTTGTTGTACTGTATAGAGTAGTAAATAAGGTACAACCACTATAAAAAAAGAGACCTCGACAATGTTGTGAGATGAACTGAAGACAATGATATAATGGTAAATTGGATGAAAAATATGACGAAGGGAATAAATGGCCCTATACTGACCTATTACTGTAGTATGTTGTTTAGCACTTCCGTCTAAGTGGCAGGTTGGGTTCTGCTAAGAGACGAAATATACCAATGTTATTTCCCCTGTTCTCTATCGGTGACAAACAAAGAACAAAATAGTGTGGGCTTTGTGTAAGATCAGAACGGTCATGGACAGACTAGTCAGCACTGCGACACTGTCCTCAAAGAAGTGCCTTTGTTCTGTCCCACCTTAAAGCGTTGTAATTTATAGATTTGAGACTCGGACCCTCACCAGAAAATTATTCAGATATTCTAAACAATGCGTGCAGGGGAAGAGAATGATGAGTTCTCAGTGTCAGACCTCGGAGCAAGAACAGGGATCGACTGCGTAAGGGAAATGGGGAAGTGAAAATTCCACTCACCAAAAACTAACGCCCGAGGCCATACAAGGACCGCAAATCACTGCAGGATACATTACGCCAGCTCGACAACCAATATGATATATGAGGAGCAGACCAAAAAGTTTACCAACAGAACGCAATCATTTATTTTAATACCCAATTCCAATCAATGTGGCTGTATGATACAAAACACAATGAGCTTATATAACGCGGCATTCATTCGTATAATTTGTGTATTAAGCTTACATGAGTTGCCAGCGCAGTTCACAAGATTCAATGTTCAATTCATATCCAATCAAAAGGTGACCCTTTGCTTAACCCTTTAAGTGACTTTTTAATTTTTCCACAATACCTTTAATCTAGTCAAGATAGTTACCCTGCTCAATGCCGACTTCCGTTCATTTCTTAGCTGTTACGCCCTGGTAAATATATGTAGCCTATACCTAAGGACATTTTGGTTACATGAAGAAAAGAAGAATTAAAATCTTACTCATGTTATTATTATTATTATTATTATTATTATTATTATTATTATTATTATTATTATTATTATTATTATTATTAACCATTTACATTAAGTCGCGCCGACTCAGATAGTTTTTTTCAACGATGGGATAGGAAAGGGCTAGGAGTAGAAAGCGATCGTGGCCTAAATTAAGGTACAGCCCCAGCGTTTGCCTGGTGTGAAAATGGTATTATTATTGTTATTGTTACCGAGTTTGCGTGGACCAGAGTGGCGAAAGAAGGTGTGGGCATGAATGGGTCTATCTACAACAGTCAAAAGATTAATTTAAAACTTTAAACATTAAGGTTATATTTCTTTTGATTTCTTTTCAGATATTAAATTTTAACAAAACAACTCGCTTGGCGACAGAACAAGATATCAGGTACAAAACTAGCTTGTTAGCTTGGATACAAGGTAGAAAAACCCAAAATCAGCAAATAGTCTCTTAACAAGGAGAGCTTAAAGCTCTCAACTTAACAATGTTACACGAGCGCTAGGGTTCCATTCACCGAATAGTTAAAGAGACTAACCTCCTAATTTCGGTTACAGGATATTCAAAATACACCGTTTTCAAAAGCACCTTTTGATCGAAATGTTACATGTTACGGCCTTCCAGAGGCATCATTCCATGTTTACATACACATCTACTACATTAACAGGAAGAGCGACTTTGTTCTAGAATTTTACCTAGGAAACTGCGTTCTAAACCTTTATAACCTTTAACTTTTACATTTGAGACCAGAGCATCTTTGCTCAATAAGATTTACACCTTCAGGCCTCTCTAGGCACAACCTACAATTTACAAGACCGTATTGGTTATCTTTTAAGTTTACATGGAAGAAATAATACACGGGTATCGAGTACCCATTCTACCGGGCCTTTGTGGAAGACAACAGGTTCAATTACTGGCCCAAAACTCAAAAATGTATGGAGGCTGAAACATGCGCTCCTTGAAATCAAAGATTAAAACCCTACTTTGACTTGTGGCCCGATGATACAGAGGCTAATTCCAACCTACTGAGGTGGCTAGATGGACAAGTTAAGTTACAAATTACAATAGTGAAAACAGTTACAAAATCATGGTCACATCAAGATTAAATTGAAGGGGAATTCGAGGGGGTAACGCTCTTTCTATCCCCAGTACTAGAGACTAGTTGAACTTTTACATGAAAAGAAAGAAAAATGTACATTTTCGGAATTTTACAGTTTCATAATTAAAGATTGGAAACCTTCCCCTCACGTCAGCTTGCAAGGACTCGAACTAGGTTATAGAAAACTGGTGGCCATACCTTAAGCTGAAGTACTGCTTGCCGCCGAGTGAGGCCCCGCCTCCTCAATAAACACACACACTGAGAAAGCTTGGCGATCAATAAGACAAGTTAGCTCGAAAAAGCGTCAGCTTTTATAACCGAGAGGAAATTTCGAAGAGGGTTCTGGGCTACAACCAGACACACCCTCTCTCTTTGTTGGTAGATAAGATAGGCACAAGGTAAATATAATTGGCTGAAAAAGATACATAATATTTCTGATTGGCCAGAATCCAAAGCTGGCGGGATGAGTTAGAAGTGTTGCAAACTTTGAAGTATCAAAAACAAAGACAAATCAATTCAGTTTAGAAAACCTATAAATACAAAATTTCTTTAAATGTTTAGCCATTCCACTTTACACCAGAATGCATGACATCAGTTTTTAATAGAGACATCTATGGAGAAAAGTCCAAACTTCCTGAAATAGCTGTTGCAAACTTTGTGTGTTAGCGTTCTTCAAGGCGCTTCATTTAAATGCATGGGGTTGAGGTGTACCTCCCGGTACAACTATTATTATTATTATTATTATTATTATTATTATTATTATTATTATTATTATTATTATTATTATTATTATTATTATTATCACCATTCTTTTAAGGTGACCTTGCAGCCTAAAGCGATTAAATTTGTGAAATCATTATTTTTTCAGTTTAGTTTGATTCCATATTTCTGAATAAATCTGTGCTTGTTTCATGACTATCAGATTGTTATCTTCTTAAATATAAAACTATTTTCGCGCATTTTATACAGGCAGAGACTAATGCGCTAATCAGTCGTATAATTTGCGTATTAAGCTTACATGAGTTGCCAACGCACTTCTCAGGATTCAATGTTCAATTCATATCCCAACAATAGGTGACAATTTGCTTAACTCTTTAAGTGACTTATTTTTATCAAAATCCCTTTAACCTATTCATAACAGTTACCCTGCTTAATGCCGACTTCGGTTCATTTCTTAGCTGTCAAGCCCTGGTAAATATATGTACACCTAAGGACATTTAGGTTACATGAATGAAGAAGAAGAACTAAAATCTTAATCATTTTGGAGCAATGAGTTCCGTCATAATTTGAAGATCTGCAAATGACAATCCATTATGTATACGGTGGCGCAGAAGTAAAGTTAATACTGTACTTCACCATAATACGTACCTGGCAATACAGTATGTACAGCTGACTTGTTTACTCGCGCTCAATGGACAGAGATATAAAACTAAAGTAAACATCTGTTTGTTTGGCATCTGAGTGCATGAGCTGAGTTTTGTGTAGTGGAGATTTACATCCATTAACGCCTAGGATAAATACATTTTCACCTAAATCTATGTTTAAAGGTAATCAGTACACATGAAAAGTAAGTGCAGTGATTGTAAACGATCTGCTATTCAACCAACGAACTATAAGTCCAAAAGTGAGTGTAACCCCCAAGACAAACCAAGTGTGTCCAAGAAAAATTGTACTACATAGACAGTGATTTAAAAAAGGGTTTCCGTACGTATAAAAACATAGAGACGGCTGATAACATGGAAAAGAAAAAGGAGTGGAAGGAGGAAATAGTATTGCTAGTGACAAAGATGGCCCAGATAATGCGACAGGATTGTTCTCATTTCGAAGGCAATTGGGTATTTTCTTGTGTGTACCATTTATAATTTTGAATTTACGGTAACAATGGCTTTTTTTCCCAGTTTTAAGTACAATATGTTTCTTGAAAAGTAAGACAGCTAGCATGAAACATAAATAACTTACTTTCACACAGAAAGAATAAAGGTAATGCACCTATAGCTCATTATGCATCGTAGAAGTGAAAAAATATTTGTGTACTGAATGCTGGAAATATTGGTTTCATTTAAAAGAAACTCATCACATCAGTAACGTAGCCAGGATCGGCCAATGGGGGGATATAGTTACAAAATTATGGTACAACACAATGAATGTGCACGCATGACTCGTCATTACAAGGGGGCTGTCTAACCCCCCAGTAAGCAGTAAGCGCCCCTCCCTCCCCTTGACTACGCCCCTGAATCACATAGTTATTCATTTTATTTCCTGATTTTTATCGGTGCAAATATATTAAATCTGCATGGTACTGTTCAACATATGATATGCAACATACATGATTTTTTGGAGATATTTTAACGAGTATTTTTATTATAGGATGTATCTATGTTCACGTTTCGCATTGGATTAAGTGGAGCATCCGTTAGCTACATGGTCTATTTCACTGCAACAATTTTAACAGACGCCACTCTGTCGTAGGTTTGTCCTATGAGTGTTTCTTAACGAATTAGAAGCCAGTGACATGGGGTTGTCTCATGTAAACGCACAAACGCCATCAACCTCAGCTGGGGTCGAACATAGTACCTAGCGAGAAGAAGGGCAACAACTACTGATGTCAGCTACATCATCCATTTTTTGAGGTTCCCGGACGCAAGAGAATCCTCACTGAACAGTTCCTTCTTCAGTGGGCAGGGAATAATTCTAAGAGAAGTTGACAGGTAAGCGCAATTGTTAAAGTTCTGTCCTGATACATCGCTCTTCCAAACTTCCTGGTTAATATAATCTGTCAGGCTTTAATTAGAAAGGACTGGAGAAGTTCTAATGTCATTCAACATTCATTTGTTACAAGGATCATCTGTTTCTTCTTCTTTAATGAGCTCTGCTGGTTACCTGTAATTATCCCACCGCTATTAAAGCGGCTGTATTCCTTGACTACTTTTTACTTCCTTCTATCATTTGTCTTCTCAAAGTTAGGCTGAAATTGGATTACATGATGCGAAACTTTCTAAAACAATGAGCTGATGAAGTTTTAAATAATTATTAGGTTATTACTACTCTGTTCTTACTAGCTTTAACTGTGTGGGTTCTTGGTTTTGCGAGAGACAAAGAGAGAGATTCTACATACTTAAAGTTACATGGTAAATCTCTGCAGCTCTGGCATATTATTAATGATTTGTTAAGAAGGAAGCCATACTTTCCAGTGTCAACTCAGTTAAATGTAACTTAAAGCTTTGTGTCAAACACAAGTTCAATATAAATACAGTATTTCACTGTAACATACCTGAAAAAAAAAACCCACATGATTAAACAATGAATACAAATACACACATGTATACAAAGAATGACATGTCTCGGTATCGAAAGAACATCATCAGTGTCTATCAAATCACACTCAAATATTTAGAATATTCCAAGAATGAAAGCGACCGACCGACATCGAACCTGCCAAGTTGGGCTAAGAAGGCCAGCGCAGCGCTCTACCATGGTCGTCACTTGCTTTCTTGCCTAACGCTGTCTGAAATGTCAACGATCGACCCCAAGTGTAAGCGTAAGTATTGTTGAGCATATAAACCTCTACAAAAAAAATCCGCGATGGTATATACCTATTTCGAACCGGTTGCTCTCTAGCAGCGATTTTATATTATAGCCCGCGGTGAAGAAAAATAATTCCTATAGGTTAAATAAATATTTCGATATTATCTTCGAACTCCTCATGGAAATAAATTGTTTGACCTCCTCCATTATTTCATAAGGAATACAATAACCTTGTCAGGACATTATTTGCATGAATGGTTCAGAAGTTATGACCATTTTAGACTGTAGTGGTAATTCGTTCCCTGTTGTCTGCTAGCAAGTTGCCTCTACCTCGCCGCTTGGAGAGCTGTAGTCGCATCAGATGAAAAATATCATCAGAGCTTCGCGACTGTATATATTAGACTGTGGTATATTCCCAAGAGGTAAAGTTGTCTGTACCGGTATTGTCCCTTATATGCGCATTATTGCATTATGTGCAAAGGAGATTTTGTAAGCTTGTTGTGATTTCTTTTTGATAATTGGGTAATGTTATTTCCCATTTGCATATTCGCAAAGATGTGCATTTGCTAGTGTCTCACAGATATAAAGTGGCTTGATGAGAGCAATGTCCATCTGACAATGAAGGTGGATTCGAAGGTGGTGACAGTGATGAGATTATGATTCAAGTGCTAACGTAGATTAGCTGCCCACCGATTGTTAAGATACTTCTGACGAATGTGAAACAAATGTGTGAAACAAAGCAATTTCACAGACATGAGGGCATACATTTGATCATTTTTAGATTGACGAATTAGGACAATCCATTCATTATCCATAATTATCAAATCTATCAGTAATCCAAAGTCAACTTCGGACCCTTTACATTATATAGTATATTTTCCTATCTACTGATGTCAGTCTCAAGAGGACAGGATGTCTGATCGGGAATACAAAAATGGAACAAACGGATCATTTTAGGTGTTTAGGATGTGTACTCTCCCAGGATTGCAATGTACTATTAATAAACGCTTCTCATTCGACAACCGCGTATGGTGAATGGTTTTAAAGTATGAACCAGACAGATAAGTTGTCAACAATAAGATAAAAACATTGTCCATTCCAACTTGAATGAGTTTTTAAACCTGTTTCGCTTGCTTGTGCAGTGGGATGAATTCATCACTGTGAAAAGGGCGGCTGTACTCTTATTTCTTTGACTCGCTGTTCGTGGTTTAAACTAAGATTCCGTATTGATCATTTCCTAAAGTTAAAATGCAATATCTATATTGCTAGAATGTAATGTCTGCTAAATTCGGGCTTATGATGTTGAAAAATTGTAGTTTGACGAATCTTAGACATTAATAATGGTATAACATTGCGTGCTGCTATAATGAGAGTGATTAGGTTTTGTTAGTCCACACATATCAAATACGCAAAAAGCCATAAAACTATAAATTGAGTTACTATTTTACGTCTTCACCTTATTGTGCTGCAGATGTCTTTTTTCGTGGTGCTCTGAAACCATTCATCACACTCACCTGAATTGTTGCATGGAGCATAGAATAAACTGTACTTCATGTCCCACTAGGCTCATCTCGATATCTGGAGTGTCACATCAGAAGGGTTCCTTGTAAGCGACACTGAATCAGGGTGCAAAAAACTAAGACAATGAGTTCACAGTAGTGATCAACGGTATTATGATAAGAAAGAAGCGAGTTCTTGGACGAAACTATGTTTACACGGTCTGTTTTCAGACCAGCTTTGCGATACGGGAGTAGAGTCAGAACATCTTATTCGTAAGTTCAAAATAAGAGACATGAAGGTAGCGGGATTGAGTCCTGGTACAAATAGGTGGGAACAATGCCAGAAGGGTATTCGCAATGAGGAGATAAAGGCCAAGTTAGGAAAAGGCTCAATGGATTAAGCTGTACCCATAAACTGGCTTCCGTCGTCGTCGGATCATGCGGAGACGATGGAGGAAAATAACGAACTCGGCCATTGGGGGGTAAAAGAAGTAGGGGAGACCAAGGTAGACTCCGCTTTTAATGATTTAGTCATAACCTGTGTGGAACTAACCAAGGCCAAATAGCTTCTTGCAAACAAAGGATTACGGAGCCATTTAGTTAATTCACGGAGGCTTGCAGACTAAACGCTAAAGGGCATAACAGACTATAATGAAGACGAACGTGATTCGTTCTATGTCCCACTAACTACCTGTACAGATTTCGGAGTTGGCAACGTGCCGGTATTCTGTTCCTCAGGGGATCTTTAACGTGCCGGTAAATCTACCGACAAGAAGCTGAGCACCTGAGCCGGAATCGAACCCGCCAAGAAGCCGAACGCTATACCGTCTGAGCCGCTCAGCCCGGTAAATATAGCGGAGATGTATGTATATGTGTACGCATCTGGAACATCTCGACAATAATAAGCAAGTCGACCAGTATACATTCCTAATACGTGACAAACCGATCATGACAATCTTGATAGTCCAATTGATCTTTTGCGCTGAATCCGAATTCATATGAAAAAGGATATTCAAGTATTTCGGAAACTATTACAGTATACAATAAATCAAATTATAACGAGATTATGTTCAGTATATCACCTGACGTTCGTTCTCTCAATTAACCTCAACACGCAATATTACGCAACAATTTACTCTGATGCTAGCAGAATCCGGATTTATGTGACACCACTGTTCTGGAATATTTAAAAATATATTTACAATCGATTGGCTGACGGAATTTAACTCCTGAATGATTTAAACGGCCGTGTCGTAGCGATTAAAATGTCCTGGTGGATGTTAGTGAAGCTCTGTCACGTACAGTACATGGCTTATTTTAGTATTTCCGAGCTTCTTTCTGTTCTCTTCAAAGTTATCATGATTGTATTTAAAATCAATGTATGAAATAAATTGTAACTGATGGCCTACTTCCTTGAAACATGTGAGTATTTCAGTTGCAGACTTGAAGGACGAGGTTTACCAGACCTTAGCCGAAAGGACTGTCCTCACCCAACCTTAAGGGTAGGATTTACAAGTAGCAAATCGCCAAGCATTATTTTTAAGGTCCATTTGTAGCTCATTCTTTATTGCTTGCTATGAGGTACTATGGTTATTCTTACAACGGAAGTTGAACAAGACTGATTTCAATGAAATCTGGGTAAATAATCGATTAACATATTCTATATTTAAGAGTAATAATCATTTTGCAGTATAATCAATAGCAGTGCTATAATTAATTGCTGAAAAATACCTGGGCGGCTAACGGTAACTTGAAATATCTTTGTGTATAATTTTTACTTTTATTTATGTTTTTATTTTTAAATGCTATTTGTTCGGGGCGTCGAACCATGTGGATCTTTTGCCCTTACTGGCACCATATTGTATGAACAAGCGTGTAATTGGAATGGTGGTAGTGTGGAATGTTGTGTGTGAGGAGAAGAAGATTAACGACGTAACAAACACCGAGACCCAGGCCAGGGATATTAATCATTACAATTAGAAACCCCTGACCCGGCCGGGAATCGAACCCGGGGCCGCCGGGTGACAGGCGGACGGGTTTCCCCCTACACCTCGGGGCCGAACAACTGCATTGTAAGATTGTTACTAACGACTGGCAGTTGCTCTAGTAACATCAAATGCACGCCTGGATGCCCAATTACTATCTTCTTTTTGCTAGTGGCTTTACGTCGCACCGACACAGATAAGTCTTATGGCGACGATGGGATAGGAAAGGCCTAGGAGTTGGAAGGTAGCGGCCGTGACCTTAATGAAGGTACAGCTCCAGCATTTGCCTTGTGTGAAAATGGGAAATCACGGAAAGCCATCTTGAGGGCTGCCAACAGTGGGATTCGAACCCACTATCTCCCCGATGCAAGCTCACAGCCACGTGCCTCAAACCGCACGGCCAACTCGCTCGGTCAATTACTATTTTAGCAGCATACAGTTGTAATAAAAAAACTGTAGTGAATTTTATTATACATGTTCGCTTTGTTATCTTTCCTATCAGCGCCTTATTTCTGGCCATAGAGGAAAATAATAATGTTATTTGTTTAATGTCGTATTAAGTCAATTTTACCGTTTTCGGAGACGTCAAAGTGACGGAATTTTGCCCCGAAATATTACTTGAGTATTGAGCACCTACAAATAGTACCTGACTGATTCGGGATAGAACCCACCAACTTGGGCTCAGAAGTCCATCGCTTCTACCGTTTGGACTATTCAACCGTGAAGGAGAGCCTGTATGTATAGGAAACAAATAGAAAACAGCTACTTACTGTGCTAGTACGTGTGAAACACACGAGTCCAAAACTTCAATTGCATTCGTCAATGGAGGATAGAATAAGACCTGAGTTGTACGAAATCAACATCAACTGGTCTCAGATCTAGGAAAGTACCTGGCCTTAATATAAGAAAACCCGTCTTTTTCTTCCATTCGCTTGCCTCGCTTATCTCTCCCTTTTACTTCACAACAGCGTCTACTTGTCAACAATGATCACCTCCATTCCTCTGGTGACGATTCTGACGCAGAACATTTTCGGCTCATCTGTGTTTCTCTTATGTGTACTCTGTCCATGCGTGCTTACATGGTAAGTCGCTGTTTGCCATCTGTTGAGGATTTGAATTACGGTACCAACCAGTCTAGAAATGATAGTTACTCCTACACCGAAGTGGAAATTTATGATCACCAAATGATGCAACTGACCATTTTCCTATTTGAACCTCATCGGCAGATATATTGAAGGTGGAGCCAACGAATGCAAAATTATCTTTCGTTCATTACTCTCGTCGAATTTAAAGCAACCCTTTCGCCAGTCACAAATCTGCTTCTTCATTGCTGTCGCAAGCATCTACAACATCTCAGAAGTAGATTTGTGTACTACTATGTATAATCCAACATGTTGTAGGCAATATGATGAAATGAATGCACTACTGATGTCCATGACGATGAAACTCGTTCTGAACTGTTCTCATCAGTCGTATCAACTGTTCGCACCTCTGCAAGGCCATACATAAGGTAATTCACCATGAAGGGGCAAGTGTGCATGGTGGACGGATGCGTGGCAAGAAGTTCAGAAGCCTCTGTGCGCACATTTGTCCACAGGCCAGCACAGAGTACGCACAACCCGACTGCAATACATTTCCGAATTATGTGCGATAGGGCGTTAATAACGCCCTGAATCATGTCCTGTGGAACTACGGCCCCTGTTTGGTGTACCGCGAGGGTCGGTTTGTCAACAGTTTGGGGTGACAGATAGGAGTGGTGCAGGAATTTACACATTATATCCCACACATAGAACTGTTGCCTGGCAGGTCACTCTAAGGGTACGAACATACCGAAGATGCATCGCAGGTCGCGGTCGAGGTTTACGTCGCGGTCGATGGAGGGTGAACATATCGAGGAGGTTTACCTTTCAGTGTTCTGAGATGTGTTTACAGTGAGTAGACGTAATGTTTAGAACTCCGCGTTCAACTTAAAGATAATTCATCCTCTATTGCTGAGATTTTACAAGTATAGAGTATGTATTCAAGTGACAGTGGAGATAGTGATTCACTGTGCATAAGCACACGATGGTGGCTACTTTCAAGTCAGTCAGCCCGTCTATAGATCAAAGAAGGCCGGCACTGGAGGAATATCACAACTTATTTGAAGAACTGAAACACCACCCGGACAGATTCCATTCGTACATGAGAATGTCCCTTGAGACGTTCCAATACATAGACAACAATGTGAAGTACATGAACTACCACACGAATACATACGCGAGCTCTGTGAACACCTGGATCAAGGACATAGTAGAATGGGGGGATATATCACGTGATCCCAATCCGGACAAGCCAATCAGGAGCAAGCTACATCGATGCCTCCCGTTCTATAGCGATGGGAACACCAACTTTCTTGTCATCGCGCTAGACCTCCTGGTAAATCGCGATGGTGAATGCAAGCGAGCATCTTTGACATGAACTGTTCCATTTAAAACTGTGTGTTTGTGTTACCAGGAGGTGACATCGAGGCATCGACCGCGATGTAAACCGCGACCGCGAGCTGCGATGCATCTTCGGTATGTTCGTACCCTTAAAGGCGAAATACCTTGAAGAGCTTCTCTTCAGGTGCCTGAAGTGTGAGAGCGGGCAATGTCTTGCTGAAACATCCCATTTCCAACGGTCACCATCAGAGGAAACAACCGCTGGATTGAAAACTCTGTCCAGGTAAAGTCGAGTAATCACTGTACACTCCTCAACTGTAATAGCGATTTCACACGGAAGCCAATAGCTCTCCAGACTATTACGGACGAACCACCTCCCGATAATATTATCCCGTCATTTGGCTACTGCAGCCACACACGTACTGTAGATTCATTTCGACTAAGACGTGCAACTAGTAGCCCGCACTAGTAAGTCACACTCACGTAGATAAAATATCTGGCCCCTCTCGACCTATGATAATAATTGTTGATATCCAGTTCCTGCCGTCGACGAGGCATGTTTCAAAAGCGAACACTTCATGTCGTTGCACCTCACAAGCTAAGCTCTACTAGCCTTCGCATACAGGAGGTGGTTCGTCCGTGACCAATCAGGTGTGGAGGGCTGTACGAACAAGCTAATCAGACTTGAACAGGTATCGTTAACATACCTATCTAGCACCATTCCATATTTCTAATAACAACATCGATCACTCATTCCTTCGAGGTGCTGCATTTTTCAATTTCCCTAGTGTATACAAGTCCGTCTTAGCTCCTCAACTTAAAGAAAAGAAAAACTGTTGCTCTCCCATTTCTTATTTACTCATCAATAAGATGAGCAGCACTACTTCTATAAAATATTCATTACATGCTAATAAGACGGTCATTTTCATACATTTACATACATATAAATAAGTGGAGGATCTAAATGGGGTGCTCTTGTGAGCCTGTGACGTCAGTAAAGGCATCATATTTCACTTGATGCGGGCTTGGGCAGGATTAAAGTTATGATGTCATTGTGGAGCGGCTTTGAGCTCTCTGGTGTTTATCGAGGCTCAGAAGGAAGAAAGAGACTGCATTCCTCATCATGTCATCTCTGACATTACCATATCAACCACGGGGGTAGAGCTCTTTGATTTGAACGCATCCGTCATCTAGGGAGCGCTAAAAGGTAGAGGTGTGGCTAAAATACCACTGAATATTTAAGATGTTTAATGATCATAACGAAATACAGCCAACCTTTTCCTCACATTAACATCTCAGGGCCCTTTTATCTCATGTTAGCGAGTTCAATTCTGGCTGAGGTTGGTGGTACAGAGAATACTTTTATGTAACATTTCAGCACGTTGACGAACTACCGTAAAATAAAATTACGACACTTATAATATCTTAAAAGCTGTAACAATTAGAGGGACATTAAAACAATTTTACAAACAGAGGGGCACTTGTTCGAGACGCAATTCTTTAAAAATCGGAGTTCGTAAATATTTCGGTGAGAATAGGCAGAATGTAGGAGACATCCAATAATGAAGTATAGATAGATACTTCTTTTGGGTTGCTACCTGTTCAACTCGCGACTACAGCCTCCATTCTGGTTTGGTAATATATAATGGCGTACGACCTCCGTAGAGGCCTGGTGCAGGTCTTTTTCTAGTAGACGGCCTATCAGGCGACCTGCATGTCTGAGAAGATGAGGGCCCTACCTAGGATGATTTCTAATGTTGAATACGCCACACACACACACACACACACACACACACACACACACACACACACACACACACGCACACACAGAGCCCCCGAGGCATTGGAATTAACCAATTAAGGTTAAAATCTCAGACCCGGCCGGGAATCGAACCCGGGACCCTCTGAACCGAAGGGCAGTACGCTGACCATACAGCCAACGAGTCGGACATTCTGGTTTGGTGTTGGCTTTCTTCCTCTGCTGCTTCTACAACGACTGGTGTGATACATGTCGTACACATGGCGCAGTTTTACAACCCCATGCCAATATTTATGAGAACCATTGGGGAAAGGTCTAACGGTTACGTAGCGGGAATATAGAAAACCGTGGAAACAACCTTCAGGGCTGCGGACTAAAAACCCATCAATTCCCGATTGCAAGCGTATACGGCTGCACGACCAGAGGGGCATATTGCACTCTTTGAGTATGTGTTTGTATAAGTTTGTAACCATTTCATCGGTAGACATTACGTGTCATAGAATTCCTTTGTGTTCTGTACACAAGAAGTCTCTGGCTGCTTCGTAGTAATCCGCTGATCAGCTTCCGCTACAAGAACTTCATATCATTTTCACTGGCTAGTTCTTCATCACCACTATCATATTAATTATCCAGAAATTCCGGATTAAGTGGCTCCGCTGGCATTCTAAGCGAAGGTAAGCGGGTTCAATCCCAGCCCAGTGCGATGTTATTTGAAAGTTCTCAAAGTATGCTAGCCTCGGACCAGTAGATTTACCGTTATATGATAAAACCCCTACTGCATGCTTCTACGGTAGCTGGTAGTCTGGTGTATTGTGAGTGAGTGAAAGTGTGTTTGCCGAGACAGAAACAAATACCCGGTCCTCGAGTTAGTGAAATTAAACAAGCGCAGCTAAAATCCCAGCCCCAGTCGGAAATCGAACCTACAACCTTCTGAACCTAAGGCCTCAATACTGACGATTCATCCAAGAAGTCTGACTCTGCCCGATATAAGTAATGTTCTTAATAATAATAATAATAATAATAATAATAATAATAATAATAATAATAATAATAATAATAAAGGTATACACTGAAATAATCAAACAAAAACTAGAGCTAAAATAATTTCGTAATTTGAATAGTGCAACTGAATTGTAGTGAAGGCACACGAGAACAGAGGGAATATTCTACATGAGAATGATCGCTTTACGCTAAATTCTGCAATCGACGCTTCGGATAGATCGGCTCCCCGATGAGATGAGTTTACCTTCAATGTTATGGAACATTAATACGAGTTATACTCCATCATTCATCTCCCTGCAGAAGCTAATTATAGTTATCGTGTTTATGATTATTCGCCTCAGACGACATTTAAGAGAGCCTGAATTTTGCTACTTCTAAACCAAACCCAAACCAAACCCCATGGGACAACAGCCCCGAGGGCCATTGCCTACCGAGCAACCGTTCCTCAGCCCGAAGGCCTGCAGATTATGAGGTGTTGTGTGGTAGATACGACAATTCCTCTCCGCCGTTATTCTTGGCTTTCTAGGGCGAGGCCGCCGTCGGATAGCTCTTCAGTTGCAATCACGTAGACTGAGTGGACCTCGAATCATCCCTCAGATCCTGGTAAAAATCCCTGACCTGGCCGGAAATCGAACCCGTGGACCCCCGGTAAGAGGAAGACACGCTATCCCTACACTGCAGAACCTACTTCGCTAGTTCTATGTATATATATATATTCTCCGTTACACGGGGAAGATGGAAGTCAGGGTGTATTTTCTCTACGTAGAAGATGAGAGAGATAATTCGTATCGACAATTCTATGCTCTTCCGTGTAGTGCAAGTATCTGTACTAGATTACAGGAGTTCAGAGGTTTAATTATTTTTCGCGAAGAAATGAGATTGCGTTCTAATAGTAACGTATATAATATTATACTATTGACATATTATACATAGATCACGAAGACTGATTGCCTTCGGTAACGTTATGGAGTGTAAGGGGCTTTGCTGGATCTAAACGAAACCCCAGTCGAAGACAGAGGAAACTCGATTAAAACACGGCGCCATTTTTACCTAGTGTATACAGCAGGCACTGTTCTGGCCAACGACCTACATTATACTACATAGACTAGCTGGATGGGCTCATACAGCGTTCTTAGCTGAAGAAAGTTGCAACACGTCCTCTATGTTTCCTGGTGGCACTCGTCAGCCGTCAACAAGCAAAGATGCCTAAGTCGTGTTCTCCGATTAATACAAGAAGAAATATATAATTTTATAAGTGTATATTCGTTTCTTGCTGCTTTCAACTTTCTTCAAAAAAGGCAGGTCGTGGGTTCTGACACACGGTAATAACGTGAGGATGAAGATGACGAAGACCTAGTATAGATGACGAACACTGGTTGCCATGTTTACCACGGGGTCGGATTTCTGTCCACGTTAATTCCAGATAGACCCCCGTCCCAGAAACATATCCATGTTAATAAAGAAATGAATATTTTTTAAAAATTTAAAGTCGAAAGTTATAACAGTTTGTAATGAAAATAAATTATCTTGGTCCTTTTCCCTGATCACCTTTTAGATGTTCTCAGAAGATGGGATTGCAACGTCGATCTGACATGCGACCTGTCAGTAAAATAGCAGGTTGGTTTGATTTATTGTTCTGGCAGTCTGGTTCACTACACTTTACAATCTTGATCATCAGTACTGTCACACTACTTCTATGATCGAAATCACTTTGCATCAGTCTTTCACAGTACCTTCTCTAGTTCACTTATGAGCGCTGTTTGGTTTGGGTGCCATACGGCTGCTCTATATTCCAGAATTGGCCTCATGAGCGATATAGTCCAGCTCCTTCGCCTTGAAACTGCTGCCCTTTAGCACGAAATGTAATGACTTGTACGGTTTAGAAATTACTTCCTATGTAAGTGCCCCACTTTAGATCTTTCTTTATGTGAGCTCCTAGATAATTTACATACTGTACGTCATCCTCCGCCAGAGCATCAGATTCAAGACAGTATTGAAAGCGCCCTGGCCTTTGTTTCTCCCCTGTTTTTATGGGACAGAACTTTTTTTTTGTTGCCGAGTATCCACTTATGCAGTGTGTTTAAATCGGCTTGCAATGCCCAATTATCGTCTGTGTTATAGGCAGAATAAGAGAAGATAGTATCTCGACAGGACGTGAGACTACCTTCCCCTACTTCCTTTTGTAGTATCTACTCTAAGAAGAAGCTGGTGTGCGGGAAGGAAGCTAGGGAAGATGTGGTAGGTGTGATAAATGGGAGGAACAAAGTTTGCGCGGTGCTAATTAAAGATATTCACACAAATCACACCACTTTACAACGAGGCGAAGACTTCCACTAACAGTAATCCATTTAACTGCATCTTGTTAGTTCATTGTTGTCACGAAACATGGTATTTAAAGCACCACGGATAGAAGTATAGACATGTGAAAGAAGACTTACTGAACACACAGATTTTCTTGTGTTTTGTTTCGCAGTAATATTCATCCATGTATAAGTAAAGAAGAAATCGCTCGAGAAAGAAAATTTCCCTAGGGAAATCTTGAGAGCATTGTCTGTGGAACCACGGCTTACAAGCTTACAATTTGAATTATTCGAGAAGTATCCCAAGGATCAAGGGTTCAAATGAGACATTAACTACGCTACATTGGCTGGCCTCAAAGTGCAATTCCTCGTATTTGGCCTCAAACTGTAATTCCTCGAATCTGAAAGACGTACTGCAGTGTACATACCAATGGAATCTCTTCCGCCAGATCTGTGTAATGCATGTCATCAAGGTCGGCCGTTAGCCAATTGTATACTAGATTTGAATACGGTTACTTGAAGTAAAAGTTAGTATTCGTAATGACAAAAATAATCAACTTCACAGCCTTATATTGGGGCAGAAGAAAGCAGCCATCTGAAAGGATAAATGACATGTATTCACATTGACCGCAGCAAATAATAACAGTATTAGACTTGAATAATGATATTCGGATCATTAATTATGCCCTGTATTTGTTTTATACGGGACAAGGGTCTTGGGTGATTTATGACGTCACAAGCTTGGCCGCAACAAAAACAGCTGACGGTGGCAACGCGTGTTGAAGACACGTAGAGAAAATATAATAAGCATCACTCTCTTTCACAGCCCTCCAACAACATATACTAAACGACCCTTTAATTACTACTTTCACTGGTTTTCTCTCGCTACGACTGTATTCATGCGAAATAGTATTATTTCAATATATATAGTTTAACAGTACGATTCATCGTAAAATAAACCGATGAAAAAATACATACAATACGATTTGCAGACAATATCTTTGTGCTAAGGCATATGAATGTCACAAATAATATTATATCTTTAGCATGAAATAAATGAGGACTCAAAATACAGTTTAGATATTAAAATAAACAATGTTAGTAAGCAAGAGTTGGCTGCGCAATTCGGAACGGTCACTATTAGCTTGCAGTCGTGAGATTGTGGATTCGAACCCCCATACTGGCAGCCCTGGCAACGGTTTTCCGTGGCTTCCCATTTTCATACCAGACAAGTGCTGGGGCAATACCTTACTCACTGCCACGGTCGCTTCCTTTCTAGGCCTTGGCCTTTCTTATCCCATCGTCGCGAAAAATCTGCCTGAGTTGAACCACTAGCAAATAGATAAAAGAGATAAGTAAGATAATAAAACAAACATTGCATAAATTAACATCAAACTCGTGAATTCCTGAATCTGAGAAATGGGCCGTTTTTGCTGTTCAGGAAGCTCAGTTTTTTTTGTTTTTTTTTTCTTTACGCCGCACCGACACAGATAGGTCTTACGGCGACGATGGGATAGGAACGGCCTAGGAAGTGGAAGGAAGCGGCCGTGGCCTTAAGGTACAGCCCCGGCATTTGCCTGGTGTGAAAATGGAAAACCACGGAAAACCATCTTCAGGGCTGCCGACAGTGGGGCTCGAACCTACTATCTCCCGATTACTGGATACTGGCCGCACTTAAGCGACTGCAGCTATCGAGCTCGGTGAAGCTCAGTTACAAGCGATAACAGTTGTTTAGCAGAAATAGGATTCTAATAGCAATGTCCATGGTTTTAAGCCGCGCTAACTACTCTCATGTTTCTCGTCGATGCCGAGTTTTCAGAATTTTCTTCCATCGGAATTCTTTCGCCCTAGCAGATCTACCGACGCGAGACTAGCGTATTTGGTTACCTTTAAATACCATTGGACTGAGCCAGAAGCGAACTACTAAACTGAAGCTCTGAAGGCTGTCTGAACTACTCAAACCCGACAGAAATTAAGAGAAAGATCATGTCAGGAAAGAAGATGTTTTTCTATAATTTATTGGCTAGCAGTCATCTAAATTAGTATTAGGAAATATATCTGCAAAGCTTTTATTTTTTGCTATTTGCTTTACGTCGCACCGACACAGATATGTATTATGGCGACGATGGGAGAGGAAAGGCTTAGGAATGGGAAGGAAGCGGCCGAGGGGTTCGAACCCACTATCTCCCGGATGCAAGCTCACAGCTTCGCATCCCTAACCGCACGGCCAACTCGCCCGGTGCAAAGTATGTTATGGGGGCGGATTTTTGTATATAGTTCAGTCGGAAACAACCTGAACCGGGTATATGAGCGTTAGAAGGTTGGTTATACAGATAAATAATTTGAAAAAAATAAATCGATATTTCCCGGCGGTGACATTTTATCAGCTACTGAAGTTGGCCAATCAGATCGCTCCGCGGGTGAGTTCAAATGGTGGCGTGCCAGATACGACCGTGCCACTAGCGACCGCATAATCTGTAACCGTGCCGGATGCGACCGGCGTTGACAAACAAATTGTCACTTGATTATTTGATAAGTTGTGTCAACACCCAAGATAAGGTAAGCTAAACGAAGTGCAATGCCATTTCAATAAGTCCTATAAGCAGCTACTACCCCTACTTTACACAACACTTCCGGGGGAAACTCGTTTTACAACACGAAACATGGTGATGCGTTACGTCTTTTGCTACCGGGCGAGTTGGCCATGCGGTTAGAGGCGCACGGCCCTGAGCTTGCATCCGGGAGATAATGGATTCGAATCCCACTGTCGGCAGCCCTGAAGATGGTTTTCCGTGGTTTCCCATTTTCACACCAGGCAAATGCTGGGACTGTACTTTAATTAAGACCAGGGCCGCTTCCTTTCCATTCCCATTCCTTGCCTGGTGCAGGTCTTTCTACCTGACACCCTTGGGTGGCCTGCGCGTCTGGATGTGGGATTATGATAATGAAGTAGGGAGAGATGAAACCCGGTTTCGGCACGTAGCCTACTCCTCTCAAATAATACCAAGGGGTTTGCTCAATGCTTTACGTCGCTATCCGACGGCCGAATCACAATCAACAGCATCATATCCCCTCACTGCATTTAAACACAGCGAAAAGGTTTGGATGTGAATCCCGGCTTTTTAGCATGCAATCTAGTGATTAGAAACTGTCTACCACCAACTTTCCTACCCTGCCGGCCAACACTGTGATGGTGAATTTTTTTTTTTCATCCAGGCTAAGTGGCTCAGACGGTTGAGATGGTCTTCCGACTCCAACTTGGCAGGTTCGATCCTGGCTCAGTCCGGTGGTATTTGAACGTGCTCAAATACGTCAGCTTTGTGTCGGTGGATTTACTGGCACGTAAAATAAGTCCTGCTGGACTAAATTCCGGCATCTCGGCGTCTCCCTAAACCATAAAAGTAGTTACTGGGACGTAAAGCCAGCAACATTATATTTTTCTTTCGACCAACGGCACTCGGCATTGCTAACAATGGTGTCAGACCTTTATTTTAGAAAAGACCAAGTTAGCTACTTATAAGCAATCAGCCACCTGGTGACAGCCCTTAATGCAGATCAATTGTAAGTGATTGATGGGTCGCATGCGGCACGATGCTTATCCGCTCGGTCGCTATTTGCACGATAATGGCCGGGTCGCATCCGGCACGTAACCGTTCAAATGGGCTATGCGAGGCGGTGTCGCTAAATCTGCACGAGGCTGAAGATCGGGTTTAGAGCACTCATCGAAGAAAAAGAATTTCGGCAAGGGAGTGATATCAGCACGGACCTGCGAGTCAACAGGATCGCGCCATAGCAAGTAGGCAACGTTGACACAAGATGAAACCCACGGTGTGTTTGTTTTAATGCTGATTTCTTGGTATAGCTCTCAAGCAGGTCTAGGCTACTTGCAAATTTAGAAACACCGCCTCGGAAAGCCCATCTGAATGGCTAACTTCAGCAGCTGATAAAGTTAAAACGGTGCGAGATACCGAATTATTTATTTCAAATTATTTATCGGCATGACCAAACCTTTAACGCTCATCTACACAGTTCACGTTGTTTCGACCACCTGCATAATTTGGAGCTAGATATTTGCAAAGCAAGATGTTAAACAAGTTGAAACCTTAGAAGTGTAGATTTGGAGAAGGGTGCTAAAATTTGACAGGACGGCAAAGAAATCAAATGAGGAAATCTTTAATATGATTGCGGAATGGACATTGATTAAAACTTGGGGGGAAAAGGAAAATTCACTTTGTAGGCCACATTATCATATACTAGTTATTACTACTGAACATTTCTACAGGCAAAAATTGTGCTAAAAGCAGAAAGAAGACCTTTGAAGATATTAACAACTTTATGAAAGTTCAAAATTACGAAGAAACTAACGTCTACTCGAGGGTGGAATTGTTTCCGTCTGTATATTAATTTTACCCAACAGCAGCTCGTGGTTGCTTCCCGCTGAGACGACAGTGATTCACTGTTCCATGGAACAGAATTTCAGTAACGCAGATGACGGAAGTGACACGTATGACGGTTTATGGACCAGGTTCAAAGCAATCCGAAGAAGTCGGGACCTTGCAGAAGTGGTTATTATTTTTCCTCACTCTCTGTCTTCGTCACCATGCAAATAGGAGGGGTGATATTTCACCTCACCTCCCCTCCTTAACCGCATGCAAGGGAACTGAATCTGCCATAGAGATACTGTGTGCATTTCGTTACATCCTTCCGAAAGCGACATTACTGATTTTTTTAAAAAAAAATTGTAGTATATGTTATTGATCGTTATTAAATACGATTCCTTACTGTATTTTTCGGAAGATCTACGAGGTCTTTATATCATTGGTCCATCCATTTTGCCTGTAGATTTTCCGACTCCGCGCACGACGGTAGTGTGTCCTCGGTGGCATGCTCGAAATGCTCCTTTAGAATGTAAAATTCTCAATTTTTCCGGCAAATCATTAGACTTACGGAGAAAACGTATAATTATGAGCATTTTCATAGGGAACTTAATTCTGAATCTTGTATGTATGCTCCTTTTCTTTGTAAGACTAGCGGTTAACTGATTATCTTTTTCATCTGATAAAGCATGCGCGAAAACACAGAAAATATTTTTTCTCGAATGCTGTTTGTTAAGAAAATGCAAACAAAATTTTCTACACAATTGAACTTAATGTACAACTGGTAGGCTCCAGTTGCAATAGGACTAACCATTCTGGCAGCGTATTCACATTTAAGGCGTACATTTCCCTCTTACTTAACATTCTTTCACTGCGTGCGCCCCTCAGTAAGAGACAGCACAACAGTATACTTACCCACCACGTTACCAGCTTTAAGCTTGCAAAATCTGAGCTGGATTAGTCAAGTAGTTTTTAGGTGAAAGACAGAAAGACGAAGATTAACATTCATATGTATATTCGTACCGGTATAATAGTAACAAAAAGAACAACGAACAAATAAGAATGTTTGCAGAGACGAAGCAGAGTTTTAAGTGGATGACGAATAGGTACATCGTAACGTCAAAAGGGCACTTCCACATCTAAACCAAGTTGGAAATTACTTACCTATGTTTTTCGTATAGCTCCATTGATTGGAGACTTACCTTAAACGAATATCTGGGACAGGAAGGGGCTATGGGTTGGCTACCGTGTTTAAGTAAGGGATGAAATCATTAATTCCTAGAAAAAGTTAAGTTTTTTCGGTACTATATTTTCTGAAAATTACACTGCTTTAATTTGGTGATTTTCTTCTTTCCTTTTTTAAAAAAATAACAATTTATGTCTAATTTGCCTGAAATAAAAGTGTTAAAAATCGCATGGGGGTTTTGAATTGCAAAATACTTTTAAAACTGTATGGGCAGAACCGATCTCAAAGGCTGGTGTTTTGCGTACAGTTAGACAAAAGAGATATCTGTTGAAATTAATGGGCAAACGATGTCTTCCCTGGTGGGGTCATAAAATATCCCATTCACCATTAAAGACAACCGTTGTACAAGGCAATGTCTGTAGGAAAATCTTTCAAGGAACACTTAGGAATTATTTCATGAAACAGATATTTGAAGACATTGTAGCGGAAAGCAGTCACAATCAATAAAACGGCCGTCAATCACGTGGCATTGCATCTTTTCCTGGCCACAGACCAGTTCTTGGGCCGAATACTTCTTGATGATGATGATGGTGATGATGATGATAATGATAAACATTACAGGGTGTAATCAAGAGGTGGTAGTTTTCGCAATCACGAAGTGTGCGAAATGTGGCCGAATGCTGTAAAAGTGTATATGATGAGCACTGTGCTTTCTAAACAGAGTTCGACTACTTTGCTGAATGGTCAGCATTGAGGCCTTCAGTTCACAGGGTGCCGGGTTCGATTTCCGTGCGGGTCGGTGATTTTGATCACGTGTGATTAAATTTTGGCTCGGGGACTGGGTGTTTGTGTTTGTCCCACAACTCTCCTCTTCATATTCAGACAACGTACTACAGAAACACGCAATAGTGATTAAAACATAGGGTTGGCGTCGGGAAGGGCATCCGGCCGTAAAACGAGGGCAAATTCATATGTGCTATTTCGCAGGTGTGGAAAGAAAAACGGCAGAAAAAAGAACAAGAATAAGAAGAGTATATGCTTTCAAATCTGCCACAAAATGCGAAGTTACATTTTTATGAGACATTCTCGAGTATACGAAGAAAACAGCCATAATTAGTGTGTAAGCTGTCTATTCTAATTTCAACTGACTTTAAATCTGAAAACTGGCAATGTTGGAATCTGTAGTTTCTTAAACGTTGAACGAGTGCTTCAAATAACGTAAGTCCACACATTGTATTCAACAGTTATGTTTCTGCTAAATATCGGGGTAAAGTATAAATGAAAGTCAAACTGAAATATTTTCTAAACGTTTACCATTCTCCTTGCTTCAGGAGTAACCGTCACCTGAGCACATCACAGCTTAATAGAAGGAAATTAAAGTCAAGCTACCCAAAGATTATTTTTCTCACAAATTTTATTAGGTATTTACTTCACTATTCTACAAGCCTACGCATATATTGAAGCCCCTTTCACCATCAGTGATGCTGTATATGGATCAACTTTCTTTATAGCAACAGGATTCCATGGATTACATGTAATTATTGGTACTACATTTCTCCTAACTTGTTTGCTACGACACTTAATATGTCATTTTTCAATTAATCATCACTTTGGTGTTCGTATGACAAAATATAAATAATTTACTAATTTCTAAATGCATGCAGATATATTTCATTAGTAATAACGACCATATCAATATGCATACTGTTAATGTTCAGAGTTTCGCTTCAAATTTATACTCCTTAATTATTTTCTTGAATTTAAACCAGAAAATCTAAAATATCCAGTAATTGATACGCTGATATTTTAATATTCAGATTAGCATGCAAAATACTAACATGAATAAATTTAAAAAATTGGAAAAGTTTTAAATGCTCAAATCTGTCATCCCTAGTTATAACATTTTCCACGGCGTAGACGTCACAAACATAGCTACAAAAACAGCTGACCATGACAACGCGTGTTGGAGACACTCTGAAAAATAAAAATATGTAACAAAATATCCATCATTCACTCTACAAACATTAATTGAACTACCGTTGATTACTATTTTAATGGTATCCTCTGAGTACTAGAAGCAAGAGCTATAATATGATTCTAATTACTCGCTAAACCAAATATACAACTCAATGAAATTTTGTAACACTGTACTGTACAAATGCGTTCTAAGAGGTAAGACAAAGTTCTCGAGATACGTCGCACGGTAACAAAGGCGTTTACATTATTCTTAGGTTGAGGTTTCTTCTTATTTGTCTGGTCAAACAGGGTCGGCTTTCATCATCATGAAACGCCACTCTTTCCCGTCCAGTTTCACAAGAATCTTCACGTCTTTCTCCACAGTTGTCAGCGAACTAGCTAGAGGTCTACTCCGTCTTATTTTACTAGTGAAATGGAAGGGCACTACTTAATTGTAGTCACTGTCACTAATACCGTTGGACCTAGCAATTTGGCTGTGTGCTATGAACCTTATAGCTGAGAAACTTCCATTTGGGGGATAGTGGGTTTGAACCCTATCACCACCATCCCCTGAAGATGGTTTTCCCTGGTTTCTCATTTCCACAACCGACTATATGCATTTAAGGCTGTTGCCCAGGTGGCACGATTCGCTATCAATTGTTTCCTTAACCTTTTCTAAAATGTTTTCAAAAAACTTAAAATTTATCGAAAGTTTCCCTTGATAAATTACTCCAATCCCTTACTTCTCGTCCTATAAATGAATATTTGACCCAATAAGTCCTCCTTAATTCCAACTTCATCTTCATAGTATAATCTTTCCGAATTTTAAAAGCTCCACTCAAGCTTATTCGTCTAATAATGTCATTGCACACCATCCACTCCACCAGCAGCTCGGAACATATCACTTCGTCGAGGAGGTCGTCTCCCCAGCCTGAAGTTTGCAATATTTTCGAAACACGACTCTTTGGTCGGAAATCTCCAAGAAAAAACTGTGCTGCTTTCCATAGGATCTTTTCCAGTTCTCAAACCAAGTAGTCTATAATTGGGGTCTTACCACATACTAATTGGCCCACACCTTTACATCATTACTACAACCCCTTAACACTCTCCATAACATGCGAAGAGATCTGTAAAATCCTCGTTAATGTGATTACCCCTTTTAACACCTAGATACAGTGATTCCCATCCGGCACTATCAACACATTAATTAAGACTGGCAGAGCTTTTCCTCTTGTTGAATCTTACAACCTGACTTATCACCATCCCGTATGCCATCATACCGTTGTCTGTTGTCCGTCTCACAACACTGTCTAGGACATTTTGTAGTCACAATCCTGTAACTTATTTACTATACTATACAGTATGACATCATCCGCAAAGAGCCTTATCTGTGATTTCAGTTCTTTACCCACATCATTTGTAGGTGTAAGAAAACAAAGGTCAAATAATACTGCCCTGTGGGGACTCCCCCCTCCCTCCCCCCCCCCCCCCCGCCGCCTTAATCATCAAAGGATCAGATAACACTTCACCAACTAATTCTCTGAGTTCCATTATCAAGACATTTAGTCACTCATTCAACTACTCTTTTTTTCTTTTTGCTAGTTGCTTTACGTCGCACCGACACAGATACGCCTTATGGCGACGATGGGACAGGAAAGGGCTAGGAGTGGGAAGGAAGCGGCCGTGGCCTTAACTAAGGTACAGCCCCAGCATATGCCTGGTGTGAAAATGGGAAACCACGGAAAACCATTTTCAGGGCTGCCGACAGTGGAGATCGAACTAACAACCACTCTATTGTCTAGTCCAATAGCCCTCATTTTTGTCAATAATCTCCCTTGATTTACCCTATCAAAAGCCTTGGGTAGATCAATAGCGATACAGTCCATTTGACTTCCTGAAACTAAAATATATGCTATATCTTGCTGGTATCAAGTTGAGCCCCAGTTAAATAACCTCTCATAAGCACGAACTGCCTTTATCAAACCAGTTAGTAATTTCGCAAACGTGCCTAATATAATCAGAAAGAATACTCTTTCCCAGCGCTTACAAACGTCAAGCTGAATACGTTTTATGTTTATCACCCTTTCCCTTGTACAATGGGGCTACTATTGATTGCAACTCTGCATTCATTTGGTATCTCTCCTTTATGTAAAGACATCCCCAGAGATCTTATCAATCCCAACTGTTTTACTAGCGTTCAACTGTTGTATCTTTATCATCACAGCTAAATTTCAGTAATTTGCCAGTATTAGTAGACTCCTCTATTTGGACATTATCCTTACGTCCAACTATCTTTACATACTGCTGACTGAATACTTATCATATATACACTCCACCCTGTTCATTAATGATCCCTGGAATGCCCTTCCTAAAACCTGTTTCTGCCTTAAAGTATCTGTACATATCCTTTCCTAGCTCTCTAAAATTCGTATGGCTGCCAATTATGTTTGCCATCATGTTATCCTTAGCTGACATTTTTTCTAAATTCAATTTTCTAGTAAGTTCCTTAAATATCTCCTTACTCCAGCAACCATTCCTAACTAATTCTTTCTCACCTGCACCTCCTTCTTAATCTCTTTATTTGCACTCTATAATGCAATGGGTCCTTACCACCCGTACCATTTTTTAAGGTATATATCTGCTTTCACACTCCACAACAGTTGCTTTAAACCCATCCCATATGCTATTTGCATTTTATATACCATTTTCCACTGATGATAATTCCTTGTTTTTTTAATTACCCCATGCACCTCTTAACCATGGTTTTGCCGGACAACTTTCCTATCATATTTATTTTTTATCTACGACATGATCACTATCAATTCAGTTTCTCTGATTTTATCAGCCTAGTTGGTTCAGTCATTTTCTGATTCAGCTGTCTTTCCCAAATTAACTTCCTCATCATTTGTTGGTAATGGTTTTTTCGTTCGCATTCCCTTCCCAGTTAATGTTTGGTAAATTGAGATCACCCGCTGCAATAACGTTCCTTTTTGTGCCGTTCCCCACATAGCCCAATATCTTATCAAATAATTATGAATCAGCGTCTTAGCACAGGGCGTTATTTCCACCGTACTTATTTTTATCTGAAGACACAAGAAAAAGTCTTATTTTTAACCCCTGGCACGGTGCCAAAAATCCATGATAACGATTTCAACAGTCGCATAACACTCCAGGTCCCATCGCAGGGTTAAATATATCAGCTGTCGCATGAAACGGGAGATTCCGTGCCTATCACCTTGATTTCAACAGGCGCACAATGCTGGAAGTCAACCTAAAACTACAAGCTGGCTTGCATGATTTTGTATCCACTCTCATCATACACGAGGTTTGTTAGGAGACTTTCACCCCCAGTAGGATGTAATCTGTAAATACATTCAACTTTTTTCTCTAAGATTTACTGATGAAATCAAGAAGTATTCTTTAAGCAGAGTTTCTCTGAAAGGCATATAGATAGTATTTAAGCTTTTCGCGAAGATGTGAATACTAACTAGGTATTTTTCTTCCTGCATTTTTTATCTCCCTCGCTCGTTCTTTTTTCTTTTATGCTAAGTTCTTTTGTTGAAAGCCACAGGAAGGAAGCGCGTGCATTTCGTACTTCTTAGGTTCCTCTCTTTTTAGTTCTTCATCCGCCCTTCCTTTACAGAAAGCGCGCGGGAGTGACAAATGACAAGCGTCCAGACAGCTGAAGATCGTGACTTGGTATTTTGTTTCTATATAACAAGCTAGAAGTTCCAGCTTTACGACTTCTCGCTCTATATTTTTCTTTCAAAGTTCTTTTATCCCCGAATACTTCTTTCTACGCACACGTCAATCAGTAATACGATAGATAAATATCATAAAAGGATCCAACAATTGAATTATAGATAAAGTTACTTTGATAAGAACGTCTGTCAATTTATTTTCTAGACAGAGGCGGAGCCGTAAGCGAGGGTATCGGAAATAGCGGAGGAAGGCGGTGGGAAGTGCGGAAATAGCCACTCATATGATACAAGGAAGGCCTAACATCAGAAAGCGGAGGAAATAAAACTCCGAGAAATATAGCTTGAATTTGTAACAGTAATCGGTAATATATTTTCTCTCATCACTCATGAACAATTGATTTGTTGGAAGAGGACTAAGCTTCAAAGTAAACAAGTAATGAAACTATAAACTACCGTTGCAATACTAAAATTATTTACAGTAATGTTACATTAATTACTCACGCCAACGGAATACTCTTATAGATGAAAGTGCCCAATAACATACATTCTAGTTATAACTCGCTTGTCGTCATATAAAATTAAGTTATTAATATGCTTACGCTCGGCATTTGATAACATTTCCAAATATAATATGCGATATTACTGGGTAATAATACATTTTTTACAATTTTCTTTATGTCGTACCGACACAGATGGGTCTTAAGGCGACGATGGGAGAGGAAAGTGCTAGGAGCGGCAAGGAAGTGACCTTGGCTACATCAGCATTTGTCTGGTAAAATTAAATGGCGTATGGCTTTTAGTGCCGGGAATGTCCGAGGACATGTTCGGCTCGCCAGCTGCAAGACTTTATATTTGACGCCCGTAGGCGATCTGCGCGTCGTGATGAGGATGAAATGGTGGTGAAGACGGCACATACACACAGCCTCCCCCCCCCCCCCCCCCGCCGTGCCAGAGAAATTAACCAATGATGGTTAAAATTCCCGACCCCGCCGGGAATCGAACCCGGGACCCGTGTGACTAAAGACCAGCACGCTAACCACTTGGCCATGGAGCCGGATTTATCTGGTGTGAAAATGGGAAACACGGGAAACCATCTTCAGGGCTGCCGACGGTGGGGTTCAAACCCACTATCTCCTGAATGTATTATTATTATTATTATTATTATTATTATTATTATTATTATTTTACGCATCCTTGGCTGAATGGTCAGTAGCGATGCCTTCGGTTCAGAGGGTCCCAGATTCGACTCCTGGTCGTTTACGGTCGGTCGAGCGAAGTAGTTGTGTATTTATGTCCTATTCCGCTAGCGAGCGTGACCTGTCCGACCGCTTGGCGATAGTATGAGCGAGTGCACCACATTCGTTCCGACTTATTTACTTTCGCAATCACCATGACATTCCTTGGGAACGTGGAATGGGAGTTCAAAGACACGGTAAAAGCAAAACTTGAAAGGAAGGATTATGGATTACTAAAGGAAGAAAGGATGAAGAGCGAAATGTCCGAATACTTCTTGCTAGTTTACAACTGAAAATGGTCAACATGTAGGATATGTGCCATGTAAACATTGTGCTTCGTTACTAACGTTTGCATCTACATCACATAGGAAAGCATATGCGTGTAAAGTGCGGCCTAATACAGTGCGTCCATCAAATATACAACCACAAAATTTTGAACAGAACATTATACAGAATTGTGTCAAAATGTGTGCAACAGAGCTCCGCCCCTCTACGGTTTTATTTTTTCGGAACAGTGTTCCAAGATCTATGTAAAGAGTATGTTAATGTTGGCGCAGACTACAGAGGAATAAACGCTGCTGATACTCTTCCTCACCCTACAACAATTTCACGAAATATTAAAGTGCAGGTCCCAGAGAATGTGCTTGTGTATGTACAGCAGACTTGTGGACGGTTACTCACTCACTCACTATCATCATTCCTGGGCAAATCCATGTGCACTGAAACGAGAGGAGATAGAACTGAAGCTGTCAAAGCTGGGGATATTTCCTGAATGAATGAAGAAAATAAGCTTCGTGATCAATAAACAAGTGATTTTTTTCTAGTTGCTTTACGTCGCACCGACACAGATAGGTTTTATGGCGACGATGGGATAGGAAAGGCCTAGGGGTTGGAAAGAAGCGGCCGGGTCCTTAATTGAGGTACAGTCAATCAGCATTTGCCTGGTGTGAAAATGGGAAACCACGGAAAAACATCTTCAGGGCTGCCGACAGTGGGATTCGAACCCACTATTTCCCAAATGCATCTCACAGCCGCGCGGTCCTAACCGCAAGGCTAACTCGTCCGGTGTGAATATTTTTAAAGCTCTTGAGCCCTATCACCATTATGCATTGTACGCTGTCCAAAAACAGTGCTTAGATATGGTTTCTAGGAGAAATTCAGGAATGAAGAATTGCCAGCCTATCAGGCGACTATCGACGCGACGTTTACTTGACCGTAGGTAATGTGTTTGTAGATTGTAGGATTAGACATATATGAATTTTCACTGATACGGTGTATTATTCGTGGTAATTGTAAACAAGCAATGGCGTCCACTGGTATGTAATGTCACGAAGAACGACTGGAAATGATGGAAATGGTCACAATACACACCTGTGGCTTTTTGGGAAAATGTTGCTACTTGAAAAATGTACAAAAGTGTTTATTTATTTGTAATACAAACCTTCAGCTTAATAAAAAAAGAAAATAACACATAGATACAACAATTTACTTTACAAAATATTAAAATAGATTACATTGTTTGCAAGTAAATAACTTCGGCGATTTATGTGGTGGTGGTGGTGGTGGTGGTGGTGGTGGAAGAGGTGGGGGTGTGTGTGTGTTCAAAATCGACTGTCACTCAATTATTCTGTTAACTTGTCCGACTCGTTGGCTGAACGGTCAGCGTACTGGCCTTCGGTTCAGAGGGTCCCGGGTTCGATTCCCGGCCAGGTCGGGGATTTTAACCTTAATTGGTTAATTCCAATGGCACGGGGGCTAGGTGTATGTGTTGTCATCATCATTTAATCCTCATCACGACGCGGGAGTCAAACAGAAAGACCTGCACCTGGCGAGCCGAACCCGTCCTGCGATATCCCGGCACTAAAAGCCATACGACATTTCATTGTGTTAACTTAAACGTGAGTTGAGATTTACTTTGCTCTCGGAGTTGCCGGCGTCCTTTCCGCCCGAACACGGTCCTATCCCGGATGAGATCGCTGGGATTTGAGGATGTCGATGGTTTCCTGCACATTAAACAAATCCTGTGAGGAAAAGTTCAGACGCCCTGTCATTTCTTAGAATCGGTAGCAATGACAGGGACGTTAAACTAATAACCTACTCATCATGCCTCATTCAAATAATACCGATCGGGCGAGTTGGCCGTGCGGTTAGGGGCGCGTGGCTGTGAGCTTGCATCCGGGAGATAGTGGGTTCGAATCCCAATGTCGGCAGTCCTGAAGATGGTTTTCCGTGGTTTGCCATTTTCATACCAGGCAAATGCTGGGGCTGGACCTTAATTAAGGCCACGACCGGTTCCTTCCAACTCCTCGACCTTTCCTATCCCATCGTCGCCATAAGACCTATCTGTGTCGGTGCGACGTAAAGCCACTAGCAAAAAAAAAGTAATAATACCACAATAATACCGAGTATACTATTCATGGATTATAAAACTTAGCTGTCACATGTTCATGAACTGTAACTATCGCAGCTCTATGTTGTCATAAGTGTAATCACTTTCTTCCTTCCTCCTTCGTACATGACTCAGCGCTCTGACAGAAACCTTGCGAATGCGTCCCCGCCCATTTGGTTCACTTTCAACCGAGCTCGATATCCGCAATCACTTAACTGCAGCCAGTAGCCAGTATTCGGGAGATAGTGGGTTCAGACCGTACTGTCGGAAACCTTGACGATGGTTTTCCGTGGTTCCCCATTTTCACATCAGGCAAATGCTGGGACTGTACCTTAATTAAGGCTACGGCCGCTTCCTTCCCACTCCTAACCCTTTCTTATCCCGTCGTCGCCATGAGACCTACCGTATCTGAGTCGGTGCGGCATAAAGCAACTTGTACAAAAGAAATCATTTCCAATTTCACTAGTTCCAGTCGCAATCCACAACTCACCCCCAATTCCGAGAAAATACAATTTGAGTATTTCGAGAGTGCTTTAGAAGACCAGCGCGTGACACATTCCTACAACGAAAGCAAAGTGCAATGATAAAGCCCTCCGCTCAACAAATTCGTCATCCACGGATCGAATCTCGCCTCCATAGTGTTCTTGCGTATTGACTGTTTCCATAAGCCTGGGTATTCCCCACTCCTCTTGTTCCTACCCGAAACGCACGATGTATAATGTACAATAAACAGCAGAAAACAGATATCGACGAAGGAGTGTCATTTTTTAACTCCCGATTTCGCACAGACAAGCAGATGGCACATTCATCAACCAAAACTGTTAAATACACATTACTGCACGTATCTTCAATATGCTCATAATGCAAATACCGTATTTACGCGAATAATACCCGCATATTCTTTTTAAAAAATTGAGGCACGAAATTGGGGTACGGGTTTTTATTTGAGTCAATGTTGGCATTTTTTTTTTCAAAAACCAGCCTTCCTAAAGTTAGGGTACGGGGATTATTCGGTGGCGGGGATTATTTGCGTAAATACGGTAATTTATAAACTGAACGTTAAAACAAATACACGCAAACACTATGGAGGTGAGATTTCATCCTTTGATCGAGAGGTTGTCAAGGGAAGAGCCTATTCGTTGCGCTGCACGTTCGTTGTGGGAGTGTGTCACGTGCTAGGCTTATGAAGCACACTCGAAATATTCAAATTCAATTTTCTCGGAATTGTGTGGGAGTTGTGCCTTGAAAGTTTTAGTCATGGCCTATACGTATATTTAATGAATGAATGAATGAATGAATGAATGCTCTTCTTTCTCCATAACGGAAGACCACCATCTGAGGAGTGAGTATTGGTTTATTGCAATCTCACATGCAGTTAGTTTTTTTTTTTAGTGCTACAAAATACAAGTACCGAAGCTATTCCAATTAACAAAATGTGACGAGAAACAATTAAAATATAATTTACTAATACGACTTCAGCCTTCTGAGGTACTTCGTGGATTTTCAGTTACATAGGCAAGGATACCTCCTCAAGTAAATTCTCTGAAAGTACAGTGAAACCTCTCTATGTTGGACACCTACGGCTCGTTAAAATGTGTCCAATGTAGTGGGGTGTCCCGTCTACAGGGTGGGTGTATAGTATTCCAAAAGTACACTGACAGTGCGGGAAAGGAAAAAATGGGCTAGTGTGTAATGTACCTCGGATTTGTAGGTGGTAATAGGTTAGAATGCAAAGTAATTTAGTTTGTAGGAAGTGTCATGCAACCCGTTGTACCACAGTGTAGGAAGGGTAGCATAAACTCAGGGAGTTCTATAGGCTGTACCCCTAATATCTATGCAAATCTCATAGCATAAAAATTGCACAGTGTAGGGTATACTTGTTACTGGCTTAAGTAAGTTTGTGTTCTAACCTATCAGCACCTAACAATCCGGACTCTAGTAATGTATATCGTTCGTTCGTTCGTTCCTTATCTTGTTTACCCTCCAGGGTCGTTTTTTCCGTCGGAATCAGCGAGGGATCCCATCTCTACCGCCTCAAGGGCAGTGTTCTGTAGCTTCAGACTCTGGGTCGGGGGATACAACTGGGGACAATGACCAGTAACTCGCCCAGGCGGCCTCACCTGCTATGCTGAACAGGGGCCTTGTAGGGGGGATGGGAAGATAAGAGGAATAGACAAGGAAGAGGAAAGGAAGCGGCCGTGGCTTTAAGTTAGGCACCATCCCGGCATTCACCTGGCGGATAAGTGGGAAACCACGGAATACCACTTCTAGGATGGCTGAGGTGGGAATCGAACCCAGTTCTATTCAGTTGACCTCCTGAGGCTGAGTGGACCCCGTTCCAGCCCTCGTACCACTTTTCAAATTTCATGGCAGAGCCGGGTATCGAACCCGGGCCTCCGGGGGTGGCAGCTAATCACACTAACCACTACACCATAGAGGCGGACTTACTGATACATATCCTATAAATAATACTTGAATATATCTTAAAAGTTAGACGGCTTCAGCCTTCTGAGGCAATTCGTGGACTTTCAGTTACATAGTCAAGGATACCTCCTCAAGTAAATTCTCTGTAAGTACAGTGAAACCCCTCTAAGTTGGACACCTACGGCTCGTTAAAATGTGTACAATGTAGTGGGATGTCCCGTCAACAGGGTGGGTGTATAGTATTTCAAAAGTACACTGACAGTGCGGGAAAGGAAAAACTGAGCTAGTGGTTCTCTGAATTTATATACAGTACAGTACAATGAATTGGATACCTACTAAAACTTTAAGAAGTACTACAGTATTGTCTTATTTTTTATTTTGCATATTGTGCTGTAGAGCATCCACCCTTTACTGTTTAGCGAAAAAATCAGTCACAGGACTGTTTTATTTTTCGACTTTTGTACGTGCTCATTCTGACTGAATTTTCCTACGTAATCCAAATAAAATTTTAATCATTCCTGGTTGGTTATACGCATAACGCTCCAAATGCACAGCTACACAGCTTTTTGATGAGTAGGTGGCTCCTTGGGGACTGAAAATGTTTGTTGTTCTTCTTCTGAAATCACTTCTTGTAACAGTCCATCAGCTGTTCCATGAATATCATCGTGGACTTCCAACGAATATCGACATCATTAAAATCGCCAACGTCTTACAATTCACTACGAAGGACTTCAAGGAGACATCTCACTTCCTCGGCTAACACATTTCACGACTGTTTCTTTAGACACATCCATCCAAGCACCATGGATTCAGGAAATAGAGTTGATGGCCGTCACACTCCGTGTAAATTCGATTGCATGAAGACTCTCTGTGTTAAAATATTATTTAAATGCTCTTGGAGAGGCAGTCTTTCCAATGATAATGTTAAAATTGCTTGCACTAAACCATTACAAAACTGCAAAACAAAATAGTTTTGAACCTGTCCAAACTGTTATTTAATGCCTCTCCAATGTCCACAGTTGAAAGGTGTCCAATGTACAGAGGATTTTTAACATGCGTAGGGAATTGAACGGTGCACTCAATATTTGTCTAATCAAAAGGGGTTCCCAAGCTATAGGGGTGTCTAAAGTGAGGGGTTTCACTGTATATTTGAAATAGACCAAATCAGTCGAAACACGTTGACAATATTCCCTTGTGAGTCTTTTTCCCGCGTCTGCCTGAGTCATACCGAACTTACCTCCTGGCTGTGAGACAGGGCGAGGTGTGCTGTCAACACACGAACTGATTGATGTGACTTTGTAGTGTAGAATGAAAATCGTGGCTATGTGAAAGTTAAGGAGGACGAGGTTCATTTGCCTAGCGCTTCACTGGACTTCCTTCCACGTAATCGTTGTCCTCCTGGGTCGAACTGAAGGGCCGGTTTTGCTACAGACTTGTCGATGATTCTGACGATATGGCCTTACCACTGAAGTCTCATCTCCATCAGCTTCTTAACAACTGAGTCTACGCCAAGTCTCTGCGGAACACGTTCATTTCTCACTTGTTCACCTGAGCATTTTCCTCTCCATGGTATTAAGACTGTGCACGTGTTCCCAAGTCATAGGAAGACATTCCGCACCATTAAATGCTACCAGGTACCCTGGGATGTTCAGACATCATTTTACTCCTGAGGACACCGGTGACTTGTCTCCACGTAGACGTAAGACGTGCTGCTATGATTCGCATCCGTGTATCAAAAGTGGTCTCTGGTGACCACTACCAATTTTCTTAGTTGTTTTAGCAAAGCAATTCTCAGACCTGTGATTTTAATTCTTACTAGTGTTAAAAGAACGTTCTAGCTAGCCGCGGCGGTAAAGCCATTATCAGTTCACCCCGAAGAATTCGGGTTCAATTCCTCCCTTAAGGCTCATTTATACTACGCCAGAAACAAGAAGCATGCTAATACCTGGGGACAAGTTGACTTGGCATTATAGCTACCTACTTTATTCCACTTAATGCTGAGATTACGAAGAGCAGAAAACTTTACTTTTACTGTGGGTTGTAACTGTAGTTTAAATTAAATTTCAATAAAAGCATGTACATTCCACTTGTTCATGATCCTACATAACTCTACGGAAATGCATTGGCTTAGCTTGGACTAAAAGAGATGAACATTTTGGTTATGCCATTTCCCCGTCATTCCAGTAGAAGTCTGAACAGACGTTTCCTATTTATTACCTTTGTCTTCCAATTTTTCCCCAAATGTAAATTCATTTCAGATTCATATACTTATGATTTAAAATAATTTTAATAAGGAAACTTAAAGTTAGTGGTGCCAGAGAGGGCGGTATTCTTGGGCCCATACTTTTCTGTATTTTTTAATTTTTTTTTTTTTTTTTTTTGCTATTTGCTTTACGTCGCACCGATACAGATAGGTCTTATGGCGACGATGGGACAGGAAAAGCCTGGTAATGGGAAGGAAGCGTCCGTAGCCTTAATTAAGGTACAGCCCCAGTATTTGCCTGGTGAGAAAATGGGAAACCACGGAAAACCATCTTCAGGGCTGCCGACAGTGTGATTCGAACCCACTATCTCCCGATTACTGGATACCAGCCGCACTTAAACGACTGCAGCTATCGAGCTCGGTGTGTATTTGTATTAAAGACGTACCATCTGTGATAGCAAACACCACACAGCACCTCTATGTGACCATCTTCACATTTATCGACACTACAAGACTTCAGACTTAGGTGAAACAAACGAGATAATAACAATTACTTCCGACGACTCAATACATATGCACAACTAAATTATCTTATAGGCCTACCAAACTCCACAAAAACTCAGGCAATCATAACTGGTTCACGAAAATTATTGATCTGCTCAAACAATGCAACAAACCCACCTATCCTACTGAATGATAACATTATTCCCTACAGTAAAACGGTTAAAAATCTCGGCGTAATTATGAATGAAACACTTCATTGGTCTAATCACACGAAAGAAACCCGTAAAAATGATTTTTGGAGCGCTTCACCATCTTAAACGGCAGAGAGATATATTTCCATTTCAGCTAAAGGCCAAACTAATACAGACACTGGTTCTCCCTATTTCTGATTATTGTGACGTCGTTTTAGTTGTCATGACAAGAGAAGAAACACTTAAATTTCAATGTGCACCGAATTCCTGCCTGGGATTTATTGACAGTATCGGGTATGATGTTCATATCACCCCATACCATAAGGCTGTCTCATGCCTGAAACCTGATAAACGTCGGCAGCCTCAAATTGTTTAATGATGGTGTCTGGAGTGTTAGCTGAAAATCAGCCAAGGTCTATTTCTTCTAAATTTAAATTTTTATCTTCATTTCACAAATTCCAGACCCTTTCTTTCTGTTCCAGTGCACGGCACAAATAAAATTAATAGATCATTTGTGGTGACCGGCGCCAGATTATGGAATTACCTGCCAGCTCAAGTCAGAGGAACCAGCTCTTTATCAAGATTTAAGATCGCCTGCCGAGACTACCTGCTGAGGACAGCTGAAGGACTGGTTGAAATACGAATGTGTGCGTGCCTGAGGATTAGTACCTTTTAAGAGTTTTTGATATTAGTTTTAATATTAATTTAGTTAGTAATTTATTTTAATTCATTTTTAATTATATTAATTTATGTAATGTTAACTATTTTAAGTACCAGCATGGGCCCTAACTTCGCCACTGAAAAGAGGCACTTATAAATAAATAATACATAACATACAACTCTTAATATTTAGATCTGTGAGTCTGGTAGATCGAATCATCAACTTTCATCTTCCCATGCATGTGAGGGTCTGTATTCTTCCATCGTTTTCTCCACTTCGGATGATCCATAGCATTGTGAGGAGATTTGGGAGGCAAATGTCGTTTCTCAGCTGTACTTCCTCTTAAAACAATAATCACCACCACCGCCTGCCCAGACAACGTGTTTATGGTCGTCCTCGTAGAGAGTGACCCTCCGCGTTCAGTTGAAGGGCGGTCTTAGCAACGGAGGTATCAGTGCTGCGAGGTACATGCTCATAACATGTAGGCGAGACTCCCGTAGTTTGGAGACTGAATATGCTGCACTATTGTATGGGACCTGAACAACAAATATGTCACCAGAGACCATTCAAATTCACATGCCGACAGAAAGAATCAAATCGAATTAACTTTCCTTTCTGGCAATCCACTGCCAGGTTTAAACCCGTGATCATCGAATTCGGAGGCTGGGAATATACAAGTTTTCCACCCGGCAACCATTTTTTTATCCGTTACCATGAGTAAATTTTGCTTGAAGCTTGTGTAAGATAGTTTTCTACTTTAATTACATTGCAAATGTTTCCAGTCCGCTTCACACTTGTGTTTTTTGTTTTTGAACTGTAAACTTCGTCATTGTAATTATAAATTCTGCTGTGAGTAGGGCACGTCACTGTGGCTTCTTTGCGCCTTCTTGTGCAATGTTCCACTTTTAAATTCTTCGTTCACCGCCCTCGTAAAACGTCAAGTTCGAAAGCATTTCACATAGTATGAACCATAAAGCGTATATATCAAGAGATTCTCAAACTATTATGAAATTGTACCCGTTATTCATGGCTAAAAGTTCAATGCACCCGCACGAAAAATCCCTAAATGATAGGTTTAAAAATATGAACCTGGCTAATTTTTGTGGCATTTGAATTGGTTATAAATCATTCTTTTAAATTTGTGAAATTAAATACATTTTTAGAACACATCACAAGAAATTTATGAGTTAGTGTCTGTATCAAGTATAATACAATGATAATAAAGTAACAATAATAATAATGTTATTGGCTTTAGCCCCAGTAACTATTTTAACAGTTTCCGGAGACGTCGAGGTGCAGGCATTTAGTCCCGTAGGAGTTCTTTTAAAGTTTGGGTGAGAAGGCCAGCGCGTCCATCATTTGTGTCACTCAGCACAGCGATAACACAGTAACACAGGTTACCCTATTTGTATTAAAGCTTCACAAAATTCTAGATTTTAACCTCAGTATCAAATTAATAAGTAAGTATGGAACATTTTCTGGAATTCAGACACCGCGAACCATCAACATTTCAAATGGGATGGGTGTGTCTGCATGTCAACACACAGTTTTCTAATCAGTCGTAGCCCAGGTGAAAATTTCAAGCGAATCGTGGCTCCTCCTTATTTATTTACATACTAGCTGATGTACCCGTGCTTCACTGCGGAGTTCTACCTTGTATACGGAATTCTAGTGTACACGTGGTGAGCGAGATTGTATTAAATTGCATAGCTCTTAACGTTAGCCTAGAAACGCGACGGGGGAAGTCACCAAACATCTTTTCTCATATGAAGACTAAGTTAGGGAATTTTCACTGTAATGGTAGACCCGCTTGCATACCATCAGTCACAATCAGGTTGGGGAGTTTTCATTATAACGGTAGACACTCACTCTCCACCTGCCTTTTTACCTCCTCAGAAAGACTGTCTCAGTGGTTTTCGGAACTGAAATGACCACACATTACAATGACGTCAGTAGGAATAGCGCGAATAAAATCAATGCTTTCATATGAAATACTCGATCATATGAAACGCCACATTCTCACTTTTAACGAACAGGACTACACTGCCGATCTAACAGTCCAAAGTTCCAGAGCTGGAATGACCAAGCCGCAGACAGCCATGATTCGTGAACACTCGTCTCTTTGCGGCGGGGAGAGGGTCGAATATTGGGGACTCCCAGGGCAAAAACTATGCCCTTTTAACTAATCTGTTTCCTAGGAGTACCCGATGAGTCGGAAAATATCAATTCACTACACTGGCGGCGGAAAAATCTATCTGACCTGGAGGCAAATTTTTCCTCCAAGCCAGAGGAGAACCCCCCCTCTTCACTGATAATTTGGAATAAAATTGTTACGGAGTTTTCCGTGGTAGGTAGAGGTGAAAGAAGGTGCGGGTGTGAATGGGTCTCCAGCTACGAAAGCAAAATTAATTTAAAATTTAACAAGGTTATATTTTCTTTTTTTAAACAAAGAAATAACAAGCATGGCAGGTACAAAGTAGCAAAAAGGGTAGTTACAATATTTACAGGAATTGGGCTTCGCGCCCTGATTTTACACTGCTTGGGCAATCAGCTCAGTTTTACCCCAAACACGAGTTTTAACAGAGGGGCAGAAAACCCCATTCATACCTAGGAGCCCTTGCTCCAAATTACACAGAAAAGCCTCCACGAGGCATACAACACTCAATTTTCAAAAGAGCCACTCGCTCCCAAAATTTAAGCCTCTCCCAGGCCACACCAAACTCCACCTTCAAGTTGTCCTCACTGGACATAGATACAGGGGTAAAATACCCAACCTACTGAGGTCTATTAAATAAAAATGGGCAATTACATGACCTCTAAAATAACAATTTGAGAGGAGGCGATCTTGCACTCCTAATACACTTGTTTTTAAAAACCTAATCTGGCTCTAGGCCACTAATGCAAGGGCTAATCCCATACTACCGAGGTGACTTTAGAAAAGAGCAATTTGTTTTACATTAACGAAGAATAGGTTGAGAAAATAAGTTCACCTCAAGACAATGTGAGTGGGAGCTCGAGAGGGTTAGCACTCTCTATCCCAATATGCAGCTTAAAAGAGAATAGAAGAAAAGATCGTTACATTTTAGGAAAAGGTTACATGGAGGAACGCTTCGCACCCGCCCCGAGAGTTAAACTGCTGAGCTAGCAAAGAAAGAATTTATTAATCGGCCATTACCTTATTGCTGACCGCTGCCGAGGAAAGAGGCGCTTCCCGCCTCCTGCTATGTACTTTATACACTGAAAGATGGAACAGAAGTGGCCCGGAGACCCTAAAATCAGCAGTTTAAATACTCTCGCAGAAGGTTCTAGGCGTTAGGGGAATGAAAACACCCTCCCGCGATGATTTTATTGGTAGATCAATAAACCCCCTACACAATACTAAGAAGAAACACATAATTGGTGGAAAATTAATTCAAGAAATTCGGGATAGGCTAGATTTAAAACAAGGGGAAAGAAGGGGTTAATATTGCCAACTTAACCAAAGACTGAAAAAATTTTAGCAAAGAACAAACATTTGAAATAAAAATTTCTCCAACAAAATAGTTCTTTGACTCCGCACTAGGTTGCACTATTGTTGATCTTCAGTAGTGTCCTCTAGAAGAGAAAGTTCACACTTCTTACTTCAAGCGAAACAAAACCACATCAAAAATGACACAGTTCAAAAACTCAAAATTTTCCACGTGGTGACATCTTCTGAGAAAGTAGAGAATTAATAGCGTAGATAAAGTTCAGACTTCCTCCAGCAGAGGAGTTTCAACTGGCGCACATTTTAAATTAGCGGAGTGGAGGTGTACCGCCCGGTACAAAAATTAATGTAGAATTTAAGAAAAGTAGCTCTTTTCAGGGTTGAATTTTGAGTTATTTAGTGAACGGTGGTGTTATAATTTGGAATAGACCTAAATTGTTATTCTAGGCCAGGCCATACTACTACTGCTATTACTAAGTCAGCCTCTGCCTTAAGTATGCACACTGCTCATTCAAAACAGCGCGTCAGAGAAGGGATCGAATAACTGGAATACTATGAAGAACCAGTGTGTTACGTACCAGCTGTATCAGAAAATGTATGAACCAGAGGAATGGCAAGCTAAAGAACAAAGTTTTCTAACTCCCCGGCTATTGCTCACCAATATTCAGTCAGGCTATTCTACTCGGTATGTAGCAGTAATCCCATCTATCGGAGTCGAGAGACAGCATAAGAGACAAATAACATCACATCAAAAAAGGGTCAGTTTAATGTTATTGTTGATCAATGTTATGCGCTTTCGATATTGTAGGCCTTCACATTTAGATTTCTTCCCACTCTGAAATACCACTCTTATCATAGTCGGTACGGTAAAACTGAATAAAACATAATTGATCTGAAATTGTATTCTCTGTAACTTTTGTTATGTAGTACTTTTCGATAGGACAAAAAACATAGGTATTTAAAAATTAAAATTTTAGGCGCCTTCCCCTAAACTACAATTTCACCCAGGGTGAATAAAATTGTTTATAGCTTAGAGTTTAGTTTCTTATTCCCCGACTCTATATGCCGATTTTCTTTAAATTCTGTTAACCCATTTTCTCGTGGCTCGGCGTCGATATGGACTTAGCAACTAAAATGCAAATTCACAAATATCTGTGTTATCATAGCCGGCACAGTAAAAATGTGTAAGACATAAATGGTCGGAAATTTAATTCTATATAACTTTGGTTATGTAGTTTTTTTCGATACGAATACTAATAATATAAAAATGTGAGAATAAATTTTAGGCCTTCCCCTAAACTACCATTTCATTCAGAAAATTATTTATAGCCTAGATTGTAGTGACTCATTCTCCGACTTTGTATACCAGTTGTAAATGAGATAGGACCACTAATACTGTAAATATTTAAGAATTAAAATCTATGCCTTCCCCTAAACTACCATTTCGCTCAGCGTGAATAAAATTATTTAAAGCCTAGATTATAGCGACGTACTCCCCGACTTTGCATACAAATTTTTATAAAGATATGACGACTAATAACATAAATATTTGAAAATTAAATTTTAGGCCTTCCCCTAAACTACCAGCGTGAATAAAATTATTTATGGCTTAGATTATACCGACTTATTCCCCGACTTTGAATACCGATTTTCGTTAAATTCTCTTAGCCATTTTCTAGTGATGCGTGTACAGACAGACAGACAGACAGACAGACAGACAGACAGACAGACAGACAGACAGACAGACAGACATTACGGAAAAGTAAAAAGTGCATTTCTTTGTTACTGTGGACATGACCGATACAGAAATATCATTCTTTTAAAATTCGGATATATATAGATATATAGATTTAAATTTTTCATCAATATTTTCCTGAAGGCTGTTCGGGTTGCCTACCCCACTAAAAACTCAGGAGTCCCCCTAGGGGTACGCGTACTATAGTTTGCCTTTTTCTAATTTTTTTTCTTTCTTTTTTTTTTTTGCTACTAGCTTTACGTCACGCTGACACAGTTAGGTCTTATAGCGACGATGGGATAGAAAAGGCCTAGGAGTTTAGGAGTTGGAAGGAAGTGGCCGTGGCCTTAATTAAGGTACAGCCCCAGCATTTACCTGGTGTGAAAATGGGAAACCACGGAAAAACCATCTTCAGGGCTGCCGCCAGTGGGATTCGAACCCACTGTCTCCCGCATGCAAGCTCACAGCCGCGCGCCTCTGGCCGCTCGGCCAACTCGCCCGGTCGTACTACAGTTTGAGAACCACTGTTATATATAATTCTTGGACGTTAAAGCAGATATCAAAACACCTATAGAAATAAAATCACAGTTTCGTCTGTACTTTGGTCCGAATTCTAAAAAATAGTATTGTTGTGTCGGTTATGCCCAGAATAATAAGGATGGCATTGCTCTAAAGCGCAACATTCGCCTGCATGGTTGACCTATCAAAGGCATACGATAGTAAGTACAAAAAAATAGTTATTCCTTAATATAACACTGGGTGCATTGACGTAATATGATGCCGTTATCTTGCTTTCTTCAACGATCTAAACAGTATAACGCACGTATTTTATTCAAGATTCCAGGTATTGTTCTTCGCGTGGCTGCGGCACAGTTGAAAATGTTTCTTTATCCTTCCCACACATGACCTTATCATCGATCACATGAGACAGTAACGTGCATTTTTAACCCCTGCCCCATTATGATGTTCCCTCCCCGCAACGCCCTTCAAGCCCTTTGTTAATCCAGGGACGAACCCTTTAAGGGAGACCGGAAGGAGGTTCGCATGACTAATTGAGGAGGAGCTGGACCACAAGACAAAAGGACGAACCGCTAATTGAGGCTTGGCTTGAGAGGAATCTTCTTATAATACCAGGATGAACTAGCAATATATCTTAACTAGAGAGGACTCGCTAACTTCCAACAGGATGAGTGCGTAGTCTAAGGCATTCTGCTGTACACTATATTTTGAAGGCGAAAACATAACTCAAGGAGATTACTTCGAACTCTTAAAATGAAATAAGCCGGGCTGAGAGGCTCATACGGATGAGGCGCTGGCCTTCTGACCCAGCTAGGCAGGTTCGACCCTGGCTCAGTCCGGTGGTATTTAAAGGTGCGGAAATACGTCAGCCTCGTGTCGGAAGATTTACTGACACGTAAAATAACTCCTGCGGGACTAAATTCTGGCACCTTAGCGTCTCCAAAAACCGTAAAAGTATTTAGTGAGAAGTTAAGCCAATAATAATTGTACCGGGCGGTACACCTCCGCTCCGCTAATTCAAACATTGCGCCAGTTGAAACTCCTCTACTGGAGGAAGCCTGCACTTTAACTACAGTGTTAATTCTCAAGTTTCTCAGAAGATGTCCCTACTTGTAAATTTTGAAGTGTTCTGAACTGTGTCGTTTTCGATGTACTTTTGTTTTGCCTGTAGTAAGAAGTGTGAACATTCTCTTCTAGATGGCACTGCTGAAGGACTACAATTATGCACCCTAGTGCGAAGTGAAAGAACTGTGTTTTTGGAGAAATTTTGTGTTCATAAGTTTGTTCTTTGTTAAATTTCTTTCAGTCATTGTTTAGGTTGGCTGTATAACTCTTCACTTTCCGCCAGTTTTGAATTCGACCAATGAGTAATTTTCGTAGTTAATTTCCCACCAATCCTGGTTTTTTTCTTCAGTTTTGACATGTAATCTTTTGGCCGTCCAATAAAATGATTGTGGGCGGGTGTTATCATTCCTGAAAGGTCTCGAATGTTCCGCGAGGGTATATAAACTGCTGATTTTCGGGTCTCTGCGCCACTTCAGTAACATCTATCAGTGTGTAAATTATGTAGCAGGGGGCGGATAGCGCCTCTTTCTTCGGGCAGCAGTTCTTCAATAAGGTAACGGCCTTTTAATAACTTATTTCCTTGCTAGCTCAGCAGTTTAACTCTCGGGGCAGGTTCGATACCTTTTGCCATGTAACCTTCCTCTAAAATGTAAAAGACTCTTGGTATAAATTCTGTCTTTTTAATTTACAAATTGGGATAGAGAGTGCCTAACCCTCTCGAGCTCCCATGCATTTTGTTTTGAGATGACTACGTTTTCTTAACAGTTTCCCTTCTACTCGTAATGTCATAAAGTTTTCTATCGTGTCACCTCCGTAGAATGGGATTAGCCCTTGCACAAGTGGCCTAGGGCCAAATTAGGTTTTAATAAAGTATATTCGGAGTGCCAGTTTCGCCTCCACTCAAGTTTGTATTTTGGGGCCTTGTAATTTTCCTGTTTATTTACTAAATGGGCCTCAGTAGGTTGGGTATTTTTACCCCTGTGGTTATGTCCTTAGAGGACAACTTGAAGGTGGAGTTTGGTGTGGCCTTTGATAGGCTGGAACTTTGAGAGCGGGTTGCTCTTCCAAAGAAAATTGTTTCTGTGTGCCTCGAGGAGGCTTTTGCTATGTAATTGGGAGCAAGTGCTCTTGAGCATGATTGGGGTCTTCTGCCCCTTGGTTGAATTTTGTATACGGATAAAGTTGGACTTACTGCTCAAGAATTGTGTGTCTGGCTCTCGGAGCCCAAATCCTGTAACACTGTAATTGTACATTCTCGTTTTGTTGTTCGGCTACTGAGTACCTGTTATATTTGTTATTTCTTGATCTTGAAAAGAAAATATAACCTTGTTAAATTTTAAATTAACTTTAATTTCGTAGACTGAGACCTATTCATCCCAGCACCTTCTTTCACCTCTAACTACCACGGATAACTCCGTAATAATAATAATAATAATAATAATAATAATAATAATAATAATAATAATAATAATAATAATCAACCGAGTACCACACCTCAAGTACTTGGGAGAAATACTTGAACCAACGGGAGGCGAGAAGGCTCCCCAGAAAATTCGCCCACAAAAGTTTCGGAAAGCCTACGGTAGGGTTCACAACATATACAATCAAAAGTGCTTGTCTCGCCATGCAGAGATCAGACACTATAATACAGAAATCAAGCCCGAAGTCTCATATGCCAGCGAGACCCTTACACTAAATGGGAAAGGTGACCTAGAAAACATTTTAAAAGAAGAATCCTGAGGAAAATTCTCGGCCCCCGATAAACAGAAGATGGATACAGACTGAGGTCACGCCAAGTGATAGAAGAGCTTTCCAACATTGCAGCAGACATCTGCAAAAGACGTCTGAAATGTTACGGGCACGTCCTCAGACTGCCGGCAAGTAGACTGACACACAAGATTCTCACCTACATAGAACATTTTAAAAAGATTCAATGGGTACTGGAAGTGAAGAAGGATCTGGAAAAAGCCCAGATGAACTTAAATGACACCTCTTCAGGAAAAAATTAATGGATGGAAAGTGCAACCAGAGAACGAAGTGAAAAAGAAGACTGGAGCAAAGTGTACAGAAGAACGAAAAAAGATCCACGGAGAAAGGATGAGAGCTGTTCAGAAACTCAGAAAACAGAATCTTAGAGCTTTGCGTGATCCATTGGGTTCATACGATAATAATAAAGTAAAATAAATGATCTCAGTTACTGTGCACAAACATTTTGATTTCATGTCATTTACACTGCCTGAATGTCAATTTTAACGTTCCTTTTTACTTCACCAAATGACAGTGAAGCCGGAACTCTGTTTGATGACCATTGGTTTGTACACCACACTGACTCAGACTGGTCTTATGGCGACGGTGAGATAGGAAAGGCTCAGGACCGGGGAGAAAGTGACCACGGCCTTAAAGTACAGACCTAGTATTTGCCTACTGTGAAAATGATACAACAATCTTCAGAGCTGCCGATAGCGGGGATTCGAACCCACCACCTCTTGTAAGGAATCTAACACCTACACGGCTCGAACTGTGCAGCTAATTTGCTCGCCGGGTAAACAACAAATGCGTCAGCAGAGATCATTCACATACCGACATGGAGAATCGAATCCAATTGACTTTCCTTTTCTGCAATCCACTGCCAGGTTTGAACCCGAGATCTTAGAATCCGGAAGCTCATACTCCATCACCGATCCACAGAGGAATATTTCACCTCCTCAATATTTTCTCAAGATTTTCCAAACGATAATGAAATCTGTTCAATATCCCAGGGGTGCAGAAATTTTCTCTGAATTGAGAAGCCAGCAAGCATCCCACCAACCTGATATCTATTAATAATCGAGCTGATCTGAGAATTACTTTTTTTTTCCTATGCGCATTTATTAAAACTTGAATAATAACAAAGTATCGCTATAGTTTGTTCAAAATCCCTCGTTCACTGATATTCATCGGTGGTACTGCGCAGAGAAAAATATGTATATACCGGTATTCTCTTTGGTCTCGCAGTTATTTATTTTCGAGAAGATCATGGAGTGGTTTGAAGTCTATTCAGTGACAACACATCATATGTTACGAGGCTTTCGTTGCATATTGTTGAGTAGGAGAAGAAAGAAAATATGATAAATCGTAAACAAAATAAAAAATCGGAGGGCCGAAACTTGACGCCAGCAGCAAAAACACAGTCGCCGCGGCGATCTGGCGCCCTGAATTTCTGCACCCCTGTAATATCGTAACCAGTACTCTATAACTGGTCTGTGTGTGTGTGTGTGTGTGTGTGTGTGTGTGTGTGTGTGTGTGTGTGTGTGCGTGTGTGATTTTTTTTAACGTCCACTAACACATCGAAGATTTTCGGCGACGCAATGATGGGAAATGACTAGCACTGCGAAGGAAGCCGCCATGGCCTTATAGTCCTAGCATTCGCCTGGTGTGAAAATGGGAAACCACGGAATATCACCTTCAGGGCTGCCCCAGGTGGAATTCCAACTCACCAACTCCCGAATGAAAGCTCACAACTACGTGACTCAAACAGCGTAGCCAACTTGTTTTGTCAACTGGTCTTAAGAAGGGTTGTGCTGTGAGCTTGCATCCGGGAGATAGTGGGTTCGAATCCCACTGTCGGAAGCCCTGAAGATGGTTTTCCGTGGTTTCCCATTTTCACGCCAGGTAAATGCTAGGGCTGTACCTTAATTAAGGCCACGGCCGCTTCCTTTCAACTCCTTGGCCTCTCCTATCCCATCGTCGCCATAAGACCTATCTGTGTCACTGCGACGTAAAGCCACTAGCAAAAAAAGGGGTTGTAATCCAGCAATGTCCACCTGCGTTGTGCAGCGGCTAGTTCTATTAACTGCCATCTTTGTTGGCCTGGTTTCGATTCCCGGTAGGCTATTGTTAGAAATATAAGACCGACAGATGGTATGTGCTTTAAAAGATGCATGCAGCTTACTTAAACAGAGGGCGTGCCTCAAAACAGGTTCACCACCTCGGGACGGGACGAAGCAGGATTTTAGTCCGACTCCATGGCTAACTGGTGAACATCCTGGCCTTTGGTCCAAGGGGTCTTATATTCGATTCCCAGCCGGGTCGGGGATTTTAACCTTCATTGGTTATTTGTTCTGGCTCAAAAAATGGGTACCGTATTAAAAGTTAGATTTCATCCTAGGTAGGGCCTTTTCCTAGCAGACGTGTATGTCATCTATGGCGTCAACTTGAAGGACTTCCACAAGGCCACCGTGGACGTTACACGTCGTTAATAAATTAATACTGGAATATGTCTAGACAGATATAATAATAATAATAATAATAATAATAATAATAATAATAATAATAATAATAATAATAATAATAATAATAATAATAATAATATACCTTTTTATTCCTATAATTTTAAGATTCGTCGGGCTGTCCAAATTTTGTCCATCAGGAATTGTTTAACCTTACAGAAGTCAACGACTCTGAGTCATCTGATTAAAAGACCTTGAATTGCCACCGACCACAGCTGCAATCGGACTAACTCGAAAACAGAAAGAAGAACGAGGTGCAAGGTCTCTAAACGCACTAACTTAAGCAATGTGATCTTGATAAGGACCAGGTAGTACAGTATCTGTACTACCTGTCACCGAAGCGTTATTACCAACTGCACTTACAACCCTTGGGTATAGAGGGCTGCAATACAGGCCATATGACCGTCGTACGCTCGACCGGTCGTGGAGCGATCCTGTCGATCTCTCGAATTTCCAGCGGTTATTGTCCCCAACCAACATCACGGGAAACGGAGATCTTTGAAATGGAGTCTTGTCCAGCCTCCAACCCTGCAGACCAAAACTCGAATTGGGGCAGACGACCTTTCTCGGAACAGACGTTGCTGCCAAATATATTTACTTTTCTACAAGACTTCATTGCGTCCTAGTATCTAACGTAGTTCGCGCAAACTTTAGGTCTACTTAGGGCTTATGTGTCTGATGTATTGCGAGCTGTGTACAATATCAGCACGAGCATGAACATTCCTCCCTCATAAAAATGAGCGACCCTACCTGGAAAGTAGGTTTAGTATATATGATACTGTATGAGTACTGAAATACACTTGTATTTTATACCTACCTACAGTATATTTGCTCCAATGACCCTCATAAATTATTTCAATTGCGAGATATACAGTCTGCACGACACAAGCGCTGTGCATATTGCCTGCAGTACATCAGGGCAGGGGCTCTTAACCTTGGCATCAACGGGTCTCTGATAGTCAAAAAATGTATTTTGTATTCACTAGTACAACATTTTTAAGTGAAGAGCATAAAACTATTTTAAAATGAATAATAATAATAATAATAATAATAATAATAATAATAATAATAACTTCATATTTTTGTTAGGCGGGGTTTTCACAGCTCTTGTATTTATGGAAAAAAAATCGAAATCAATTGAGTGTCAAACGTCACACGCATATTGCCTTATCAAAAACCATACCACAGCGATTTCGCACAATTGGTATTTGATGGAAGTAATTCATTTCTGGAATGACCCTTTATTTGTACATCATAAGGATCGAAAGATATACTTTTTGGTTAAAATTGCCTTTATTCTTATTCTGTGTATGTCATACACTGTATGGAACTATCCGTTTTCATTAAAATAAAGTACATTCACTGCCTGAAAAGTTGTGCTTATGTGCTTATAAGGAATAGGTCCATACATTCACCAGATTTTCAAAGGGGTTCATGACAAAAAATAAAAAAATAAAATACAATTAAGAACCCTGCATGATAAATTGGTGACTTGAAATACCTCAGCCAGCTACCTCTAAAAGGGTTAGCAGGAAAAGCTTTAATTACCACCCTGTTGACATATTTCCAGAGATATTTAAAAGTTTGTAAGAAATGAATAATTATTACTTTTCGTAAGGTAAAAATGAGTGAAATATAAAATATCGAAACATATTTTGTACAACTTATACAAAGTACAGTTTTCCTCCACACAGCTAATACACTTAACATAAGAATTTGACATTATCAAATAACATACAGGGTGAGTCAGCCGCGCCTGACGTTCTATGCTGACAGGCATCCCATCGAACGTCACTGGTGTCGTTACGGTCTATTATCCTTTGCCGTGTACCAAGCAACAATCGTCTTTAACCACTCACTGCACCATTATCTTTACAAAAACATGTACCGTATGCGACAGGCATTTACACAATGCATCAAACTGTCATACGGTTATGTAAAAAGTACGTTCCAATTATGAACTTTCAGTAGGGTATGAAATGAACACTAAAAGCGATGGCATACTGATAGGAAACGTGTGTGCATTTGTGAAGCGGTAGTCCATCTAGTAGGTTTTCGGAAGCATACCCTCTGGAGTCGCCGTGGTGTTATAGGTTAAGTGCGGTGCTCTTAATACAGCTGCGTTTGGTAGGTGGGTCGACCCCCACTTGAGCCCGTAAATTTTATTCGCATTGTGTACTTCGAGAATCATCCATAGGGCCCATGTATCAGAATGCCCTCACGTCGTGGGTTATTTAATTAATTAATTTATTTATTTATTTATTTATTTATTTATTTATTTATTTATTTATTTATTTATTTATTTATTTATTTTGGCATTGTTCTAGGCCATTAGGGCTGCTTATGTGGACGTTTTATAAGCAGGGCTGGACGAGGATAGAATGGTTGGGGGTTTGAATCCGCTTGACTGAGCAGCAGCCTGTTAGCGCTTTAAGTGTTCGAATAGATGGCCTTCTACAGTAATGCACGTTTCAGAACGCCGTTGAACTGCTATGAAGGTTGGAACTTAAATAGTGGCAACTATTATTTACAACAGATACAAAAGAGTTACATGTTAGCAACCTTTACTGTTCTTCAATGTAGACACCAGCGTTGTGTATAACCCGTTGCCAGCGATGTGGAAGCCGTAGTATACCTAGCAGAGCCTGTTCTGTTGATGGTGCGAATGGAGCGGTTCTGAGCTCACGAATCGTCTCGATCACTGTCCAGTAACGCGGCAAGAGCAGGCACTGACGCTCGTAGGACGACCTGCCCGATGAATGTCCACCAGAGTTGCCGACCATTGTTGAAGGATTTTACCTAACGTGCCACTGTTCTGTAAGGCAATGCAGATTCCCCGAAAGCCTCTTGAAGACCTTGATGACACTGCCGTGCTGTACAACCTCTGGCACATTCAATCTTGATCCAACTCCGTTGTTCCTGTTTGGAAAACATAGTGACAACATTACGTTAGACCGCTAGCTCACATGTGACTGTTTCTCTCGCTTATGCGCAAGCAGGTGATGTGGGAAGGGCGAGTCCATTTGCTCTGAGGAAAGGTAGGTATGTAAGTGTGTTATCAGCGACAATATCAGATTCCGTTCCACAGCGTCTCCACAGCAGTGTTGCCACTATTTAAGTTCCAACTCTCGTATTTGGACTCTTTGTAGCACTGTAGGTGTTACGGATTCACATGCTTCCGTAACAAGGTTTCGAAGGCTTTCATGATTTTCCGGCTGCTGAGGATACACTACATCCTTAAAATAGCCCCATAGGAAGAAGTCCAGTGGCGTCAAATCGGGCGATCTAGCAGGCCAGGTGACAGGTCCTCCCCTTCCTATCCATCGACCGGGATGTGTGACATTCAGGTAGTTGCGAACATCTGCTGACATGTGAGGGGGAGCTCCGTCGTGTTGATACCACATGGTTACACGCTCATCCAGGAGCACATCCTCTAGCAGCAATGGTAGTTGGTCTTGAAGAAACTGTAGGTATTGGGCTCCTGTCAAATGATTCTCAAAGAAATATGGTCCAATTAGGTGATCATCCAGTATACCACACAAGACATTTACCCCCCATCGTGACTGAAATGCTGCCTGCCTTACTCAGTGGGGATTTTCAACACTCCAGTAGTGCATATTATGACGATTCACAGAGCCATTATTATGAAACCGTGCATCGTTCGAAAATAAAATGTGAGATACAAACACTGGATCATTTGCCACATGCATGCTATTTATCGAATGTGGCAACACTGGCCTCTTATTTGAACCTCAAAGTTTAAAATGTGAATTAAAATATTTATCGCTCGTGGAATTCGAACCCACCTACCAACACAACATGCGTCAAGACGTCTGTGGTTAGTCCACTACACCACGGTGACTGCTTCCTCCAGTTTATCAGAAAACTTATTGGTGTCAAACTATGTCCCGCTTCACAAACTCACACGTTTTCTATCAGTATGCCATCGCTGTTAGCGATAATTTCATATCCAATCGAAAGTTTATAATTGTCACGTACATTTTACACAACCGTATGACAGTTTGATGTATTGTGTAAATACCTGTTGCGCACATGTTTTTGCAAAAGTCGTGCAGTGATGACGCTGTAAGTGCTTTAAAGGCGACTGTAGGTTGGCATACGGCAAAGGAAAATCGACCATCACCCCAGTGACGTTCGTTGGAATGCCTAAGAGCAGAAACGTCAGGCGTGTCTGACTCACCCGCTATAGCCTAGTAGACAACCCAGCTATGTCTGAACTTAAGTTTCGAGTTTCGAGAAATTCCATTAAGTCGTTTCCTAACGATGTAAGGCGTAAACAAACCGACGGAAAAACATTGAAATGAACATACTTTCGACGTCTTATATACCTGATCTATTTATATAAAGTTTTAGGAGGCCCGCTGTCAGCAATTTCGTTTATGTTGTCAATTTTTCAGATAATCATCCGTTTTAGGTCAACTCAAGACCGTATCAGTGGTTTTTAGCTTTCGTGTCCTGTTTGTCCAGTTGTTCCACCATCGCGGCTGAACGGCTGGATAGATCTCGACCAAACTTCATATTAAGAGAACAGTCATCCAGGGGCAGGTTTAGATATGCATTTAATTTAAAAATCGCTGAATGGACAGAGGGTTTATACGAAAACCAGAACAGGTTTTTCCAAATTTTCTCTCATACTGTTGATTTTCTGTAAAATCCGAAGACGGTGTGTGAAACTCCTGTTCATTTTAAACACTATTGTTTGTACATAATTTCGCTTACTCTTTAAATGACGGAGAAAATTACTATTTTCTGCGGGTATCATGCTCTGCATTGAGTGACCGACAACGAACCTATCGGTTACCATGGCAATGTGTCTGGCTGCTTGCCAGCAGGGAAGTACCGTAATGACATTTTCGTCATTATTCCTGTAAACTCGTGGTTGTTCGTTGGGTAGAAGACCAGATAGACGTCAAGCTGAAATTCTGCGAGATATATGCGGAATAACTTTGGAGGTTACAATCGTCTTTGAATAGCTCCAAAGGTGGTTGTTATTATTACAATAGTACGCGGAGTGTAGTCCATTATTTCGGCCGTAAGGTGTTTTCTGGGATTTGACATATCTTTTACTGCATTTCTCTTCTACTTCCGTTTTCTGCTTTAATTTCTCGTCTCTTTCTTGCCTCTTTAGGCTTAAGCAATAACACACTAACTCATCTTCTTATCCAAGAATCCCTGCGCCTACATTTTCCTCTGTTACCGCTTTACATATTTGTCCTATCCGGCTGCCCTCAGCTATAATCCTATTTTCTATTAATTTCAACTTTCTTAACTGTATTATTTTCTTCCTTAATTATTCCGTATGTATGCGAGTGCTAATCCCGAAACCTGGAGACTCTTTCCTTTGAAGAAAAATTCATGCCGTTCAAATGTATAACTTTTTGGCCCCGAAAAATATCGAAATATGGAGGCAATTTTAGGGAAGGTGCATGCCTTCGTTTCGGAGTAATTGTTGGCTAAACGATAAGTCGTATCACAAAACAGATAGCACAATCGCTATCTACCACTTTGATCCTATGACATTTAGTCGTATCTCGATCCCTTGTACGATATATAGAGATGTATTCCTCAATTGTAAGTTAATTTTGTACTTTTTACTCGTATATCTTATCGTTTGACACACTTACAGAAAGACAGAATCATCAAATTCTATACGCACATTGACACGACCAATCGTCATATGTTAGCCAAATTTTATGATTCCGGCTGCCACATAAGTATCTGAAAAATAAAGGTCTGTGTGAAATCCGTACCTACATTGCACCCTATTCAATGTTTTTAGCTCAATCCAACCCATAAATATAGGATATACGAGGAAATATAATAGGATCAACCGTATAGAACACTAAAAAAGGCATCTGTTGACGGAATCCGTTTGTCGATATGACGTACTGTTTATAAGCAGTAAATCTCGAAATGTAGGTCTGCACTTATAAACGTGCCCATGCTCATCTATATAAATAAAGTTGTAGGGGGTCCGCTGTCTGTTTTTCGTTTGTTTTGCCAATTTTTCAGATATTTATTGGATTTACGTCAATCAAGGCCTTATCAGTTGTTTTTAGCTTTCGTGTATGTTTGCCCGTCTGTTCCACCATCACTGCGAAACTGCTGGATATATTTTGACCAAATTACATATTTAGAGTATACTCATCCAGGAGAAGGTGTAGATATGCGTATGATTTAAAAATCACTGAATAGATTTGAGATTTATAGGATTTTCTGTAAAATCTGTGGACTATATGTGAAACTTCCCTTCACAATCAACAACTTTTGTTATGTACAAAATTTCGCTTGGTCACTGACAATCTTTCCTTTCAGGGAAAATTGAAAGTTGTTCAAATGTATAACCTTTTGGTCCTAGAAAATATCGAAATATGAAAGCAATTTCAACGACGGTGCAGACCTTCGTTTCGGGGTAACTGCTTTCTAAACGGTAAGTCATTTCACAAAACAGATTACACAATCGCTGCTCAATTTGGAGAAAACTTCAACTTTGCTCCTATGACTTGTCGTATCTCGATACTTTATAAGTTAGATAGCGCTGCATTTCTCTATTATAATCAAAACTCTACAAATCGATGTGACTGGCATTAGAAAAATGGGCCTCTCATTATAATGAAAACTCTCCATCTCTATGAATGGCAATAGAAAATGTGGCGTGTCATTGTCATCAAAACTTCCCCAACGCGCATCTTACATCGGAAACAACGTATGGCGTCCTCCCCGTTTAATTTCTTGGATAGCACTAGGAAACATGCAATTTACTATCTTACTCAATGCGTGTACAGTAATTTACGTAGAAGTCCGTATGCAAGGCAGAATACCGCAGCAATGCACAGTAACATTTGCTAGTAGGTGAATATAATGAATCAGCGCCGTTGACGGAATGGCCAGGGTAGTAGCATTCGGTTCAGATGGACTCGTGTTCTTTTCTGCCAAGACGCGGCTTTTAACCGCGTCTATTTTATTTATCTGCCTTGGGAACTACATTTTTACGCTTGAGCCAATACAAATCTCGCTGTACTTAATCCACGTGTAATGCCAGCCGTGAACAAAAAGACAGGAAAGGAAGGAAATTTGACTACAATGTATTATTATTATTATTATTATTATTATTATTATTATTATTATTATTATTATTATTATTATTATTACTATATTCGGGCAATCTTAATTAAATTGCATTACTGTTATGACATATGACAAGACAAACCCGTAGAAGGTTTCATATACTTATTATATGGGACAACATTCTTGTTTCGTGATCACGCAGTCTTGAAGATTAATTTGTAAGTACTGTATTTTTAAGTGACTCCTCAAAGAAGTGAATAAAAAAACAAAATGATATCCCACATCCGGAGTGAAAACTACAAATGTTTTCTCTGAAATTTTCTTATACGTGGTTTTTGTGTTCGCCATTGTAATCATTCACTGAATCAATCAAGGTACTGTAATTGACATCTTCACTGGACATCTACAAAGAAGTTAAATCCTGTAGAAAATAATGAGGAGTCGATTGACAGTGGTTCTCTTCAAGACAACATTTTCGCAGAGTTTAAGTGGAGTCTGGACTTACCCCAATACTTGGCATGGCAGCTTCTTCTAATGAAGAAAGTCTTCCCAGGCCCCCAGAGGACGAGAAAAGTCTCGGGCAATTAGTCTTGGCCTGCTGTAATCTTGGCGAGTGGAAGCAAGCCGCCTGCACCGTGAATCACTCTACACGGTACATCACTCTTGCAAGGGGGTCCTAGACCGCCACTTGGGAAGATAAGTTAACATTCCATAAATCGTACACTTTCACACTTCCAACAATAAAGTAACAGAGTCCGATGTTCGTAAAAGATCATCCCAGGGTGCTTTCTCGACACAGCACTAACCTGTTACTACAGATTTCTTATAATTCTTAAATTTGAACTACGCGTGAATCTGTGAGAACAACGACGGTTTTGAGAAACTCAGTTATACTGTACGTTTAATTAATAATTAAGTATTTGAAGTGGAAGTAGATTGATTGCACTGCAATTAATTAAATCTATTATGCTCCCTGTATTTTCGCCTATAGAACACCCTGTAATAAATGCTGTGAAATTACTACGGAAGAAGTTCACTTAAACCGTACTTCCAAAAATGCTAGCAGTTAGTATGATTAAGGCTTCACTTTGACAAAATGTGTTCAGCAGTTTCATCTGCATTATGACATCTAACACAAGAGCGATTCACGGAATTCCAATCTTGCATGGGTGACCATTTAGTTTATAATGGCTAGTGAGCAGATCTGCCTTTCACTGAGATTTATTCTCCTCATATGAAGCAGTTTATGAGCCCTACTTACACTTAATTCTCTTATATGAGCTTTAGCAACCTTCAGCTGATTTCCAGGACGTTATATGACTGTTCATCATGAATTCTTTAATCCTTGCCTCCAATGATACATTGACAAAATACAGGCTCAGGTCTCATGCATTAGCTCTGAAAGCACTCTTAACCAAACTGTCAGCCCCTCCATAGAATATAAATGGTGCATATCCTTTTATGGTGTGTCACAATCAGCTGTTGCAGAATATGAAAATACGCTGGGAGACCATAGAAAAATTAGTGATGCTAAATTCTTCTACCAAATCGATAACAGTGCGGTAGACTACCCAGAATTTTTACGCAGGATAAATATTCACGTACCTTGCATACATTCAAGGCTAAATACTACTTTAGAGCATGAGAAAGCACACACTACCTCACACAACAATTCATCACTTCACATATTGTGTAGCAGCTTCAACAGAGATGTCCTGAAAGAGCTACCACTACACGTAACCCTGCTTATCAAACAGTTCTTGAATATTTTCATCACACCGACAAAAGATGGCATGACTGACAGAAGACACTCCTTATGACAGTACTGTATGTTAGTTTAGATTCATCAATGTTAACATTTAACTACTTTAATTAAAACGCTTGCAATATATGCAGAAATGTTAGAAATAGGTTAGATTATACATGATATTAAAGTTATGATTAATTCCTTAATATACATTAACAATACCCATGTTAAAAATTGGTGTAAGCCTGCTATAATTAGGATGCTTTCACCCTGTTGCAAACCAGAGAAAATAAATACATAAATAATAACTGACGTGGATATGGAAACTAGGAACTTATGATGTGTAAATAGGATATGAAGTTCGAAACAAAAATTTTGTTTCCAAGCTCAGGAAAGCGTTGTGTGCTATAAAAAACAGAGCAGCTGTAAAGAAATAGATATTAGAGTTTCGAGCGATTTGTGGGATGAACTTGCTTTAATGTACAGATAATATCTGAAAGCAATAGGCTAAATGAAACGCCAATTATCAAAAAACGAAATGATCGGTATAGAAACTAATACCTGAATTATTATAGAGGGTTCCTAAATGAAACTAATTTGAGGCTGCACTATCGATTGGGTATATAAAATTACACCTTAAACAACATTTAGTTTGCAGTGAGAACCTATACGACGTTTTCCGCTGAGACTGGATGTCGCTTGGTGTACTTGATGAGCAGCTGGGCTGACTATCTAAACAATAAAAGAACGACCTTGAAAATATCTTCCTAAACACCAGCAAACACCCGAGAAAAGGCGCCTGACGACTCTTAGGTGAAACACCCGGCATGAAGACAATTTCTGGAATGGAACTCTACTGGAACGGATACTATGGCAAAAAGCAAAGCAAAAAGACCAAAGTCATCTCCATACAGGCCGTGAAGGTCCTTGGAGTGGTTACTATCCGTAACTTCGGTATTTGGGGGGTAGAGGTTGACTAGCTCTACGCCCCGCAGCCTTAGTGCCCAGGAATTATCCTGGTACTCGTGGTGTAAACTGAGTAAACTTCAGGGCCATGTGCATCTCCGAAAGCAGAAACCTAATTTCTTAAAAACTGTCGGCTTCCTGACGGAGAATCGAACTTAGTCCTTCTGGGTGAACCGAGCACGTCTTTACAGACTCGGAGAGGTAGCCCTTTTACTGTGGTTGAGCACATTTAATTTTGCCTGCTGACACTGACTGCCCCACTAGATATCATCCACCGAGGCAGCTATGATACTCGTGCATCAACTTCAATCATCAGGGGTTGAAGGAGCGACAGCAATTTAATTCAGATACAATAATTAACAGTGCTAGTCAGATTTCCGTGCACTCTGATACCACTTTTTTCCCATAAATAAAATTACATTTCGTCGGTACATTATCAAAACGATGTCCAGAATGAGAGGCTCAGAGTGTAGAACAAAGAAGATATAATAGGGTGCTCACCTGAACGTAAGAAAGCGGGTTCGAACCCCGCTCAGTGCGGTTGTATCTGAATATGGTCAAACACGCCAGCCTCGTGTCTGTAGATTTATCGGCACGTAATAGTATTCCCAAGGGACAAAATTCCTGCACCACAGCGTCTCAGGAAACCGTAAACATAGGTGATCGGACGTAAAACCAATATCATAATTAATTATGGATACGACCACTTAGTTTGACTAAAAATGCTATTCCATGTCGTGCGAAGAACTTAAGAAATGTCTGTCTGTCTTTCTGTCTGTCTGTCTGTCTGTCTGTGTCACGTGATCAGGCATATTTCGGTGTATGTCTTGCAATTATGTTACCTTGGATGCAGAGCGAACCAGCATTACGATATTCAAATGAAGAAGGAGGCTAAGAGGCATGGATGGGCATTTATAATTATTTCAAACAAAATTTAATTTTCAACACTTCATGTCGCGACAGCTCTTTGGTAGAGTCAACCCTGACTGACACAATATTGCACTCACTGACGATTGTTAACTGACGCGTGATCTATCTCTTCTGTTGTAACTCGTATTCCCGAAGTGGCACTGCAGCTGTATTTGTACGGAAACTTACCCTTCAACGACGTTACGATGGCTGAATATTGAGTCGTCAACCTAAAGGACGGTTGGGCCCTGAACAGATCCGCTATCAGCTGCCATGGGAATCCTGCACGTCACTGATGAGGCTTTCTAGGAAAATGAAAAGTGGGGCAGTTTCCCGTTGCTTTCCTCACCGACCCAGAACGTACTGTTACATATCAGTCTAGCGCAATGGTTGCGGCGGGCGTGTGTTCTCTCCCCGGCTTGGGTTATCCGTGAATGGCAGGGGGGTCTATTCGTGGTTTTCGTTTGCTCTCACATGTGGTAGGAATATGTTTGGTATGTTATAAAAGTAACAATACTGTTGCATATGATTGCAATGACTGCGATAGACACGGATGTTCTCTCCCACGGTTGGTGGTCATTCGTGACGGGGGGGATTCTGTTCACTGTCTTCGTCCACTCATATGTAGTAAGCCTATAGATAAAGTTGTTTAATATGTACTGGATATGTAACATATATTTCAAACAATATTGTAACATTACTGGAATTGGAATATATCTGCTTTTATTTTTTTTATTTTTGTAGTATGTTCAGAAGTAACTCCATAAAAAAATTAAATTTTTCTTTCTTAATCTGCTTACCCTCCAGGGTTAGTTTTTCTCTCGGACTCAGCGAGGGGTCCGACCTCTACCGCCTCAAGGGCAGTGTCCTGGAGCGTGAGACATTTGGTCAGGGGATACAACTGTGGAGAATGACCAGTACCTCGCCCAGGCGGCCTCACCTGCTATGCTGAACAGGGGCCTTGGTGGGTGGTGGGAACATTGGAAGGGATAGAGAAGGAAGAGGGAAGGAAGCGGCTGTGGCCTTAAGTGGGAAACCACGGAAAACCACTTCCAGGATGACTGAAGTCGGAATCAAACCCACCTCTACTCAGTTGACCTCACGAGGCTGAGTGGACCCCGTTCCAGCCCTCGTACCACTTCTCAAATTTCATGGCAGAGCCGGAAATCGAACCCGGGCTTCCCCGGGGGTGGCAGCTAATCACACTAACCACTACACCACAGAGGCGGACCAATATAGATTTTAATAAACGAATTCGCTCTCCCCTGTTGGTGGTCATCAGTGACTGGGAGAGAAGTGTATTCATTCATTCATTCATTCATATCGGTCTACTGAACTCACTGAAATATGAGGAATACTTTCATACGATCACAGGGACGGGCTGCATAAGGAATTGCGTTACTAGTAATACCTCAGTCACTTACATAGTCAAAGTCGGGATGAGAGTGAGACATAAAAACAAAGTATTAAACGTGATTTTGCTGATACCGGGAGGCAGAGCACACTCTGCACACTGTACCTCACTAGAAACGGATCTGGACAAGTACAATAGCTAGTCAACCCTAATTATGACAAAAGAAGATTTCCAGAATGCTGAAGAAATGATAGCCTCCAGAAGCATTGTCAAAATAATTTCAACAAGTAACCACCTGGAAGGCGATAACAAATCCTTTTAGTTTGTTTGCAGTACCGTGAATATTTCTAACACCTCCGTCCTAAACCGGTTACGTTCTGGAACGAGAGGGTCCTCAGATGATTCAATTTTGTTTTCAAAAGCACTCGCTAAATGCACATACCTCTTTGAAACGAGCTCCTTCAGCTCCAGCTAATATATAAGATGAGGGAGAGGATGGAAATATAACAAAGTGACTTGAAAATAAAAAGTAGGAGAGAGACGTAAAATGGTAAAATTAAAAAGAACATAATGAGATCGTGAGGAACGAAACCGTGAAACGAGACAATTAAATTAATAACAGCTGGGGTACTCGGCATGCTCTGGTGAAACACAACGAGAATCTCTAATAATAATAATAATAATAATAATAATAATAATAATAATAATAATAATAATAATGTAATGCTGGGGCTGAACCTTAATTAAGGCCACGGCCGCTTCCTTCCAATTCCTGGGCCTTTCCTATCCCATCGTCGCCATAAGACCTGCCTGTGTCGGTGCGACGTAAAGCAAAAAGCAAAAAAATAATAAGCATGTGGTTTACGGTGTAGGTTACTAAAGTCACGTTCTACTGTAGTTCGTGAACCATGGGCAACGTCCGAGTGGCCTAGCAAGTGGTCCTGAGAGTCGGGATACCAGTAGCTATGGAATTGGAGTGGACATTTCAGACATATTCCGAGGCGGCTAGGACTATAGAATCTACTGGCGATGCCTAAACCATTAGAGAGACGATTTTCACGTAAAAATTACGGTACTTCGACTCCTCCAAAAATGTAAAATAACTGTAGTTAGTGGGACGTGAAGCTGTTGTTGTTGTTGTTGTTGTTGTTGTTGTTGTTGTTGTTGTTGTTGTTGTTGTTGTTGTTGTTGTTGTTGTTGTTGTTGTTGTTGTTGTTGTTGTTGTTGTTGTTGTTGTTGTTGTTGTTGTTGTTGTTGTTGTTGTTGTTGTTGTTGTTGTTGTTGTTGTTGTTAAAGTAGGCGATCGCTTTACCTCGCATGCAGACACGAAAATGACCACCCGAAATGGACTGCTTTACAGCTGTCTTTGACAATGAAGAAGGGTCGTGTCATCCGTTTCACGTCTGTTCACGTCACTTGTTGGATATCGTCGTGTGTTTTAGCGTAATTTTTGTTGAGCTCTTAGCCCGAGAGGTGGTTGGATCCCCAGTAATTTCACTATCAAATGCCTGTTAAAAAGCGTACAGGGGAAGTGTGATGGCTTTTATAAACGAGTGATAATTCCCCGCTATGTCATGCAAATAATCACAGTTAAGCAACTTTGGTCACGGTTAGCACCTGGATGGGTGACCACTCACCCTCCTTTTGCATACCTACCAATCTCATTATGACTCTCAAAATTCAAACCCTTACCAACCTACTAAGACTTCCAATCTACAAACCCCACTACGGGAAATTATGACTACCTAGGGCTTGCCCCTAAGTCACTTTTTGACCCTCCGGGGTCCAGGTCATATTCTGACCAATGCGATTCCCAACTAAGGTCCCACCACCAACCCAAATCATTCTGTACATACCTACAGGTCGAAAGCAGCACTCAAGACCTTCGGGTCGAAGGGCTAAAATTGCACAAAGGATCCGGGCTCCGCCCGCATATCCCTTGTGACGCGTGGTCTGTCTGTCTGTCTGTCTGTCTGTCTGTCTGTCTGTCTGGACTTCACACGCCAATAAACTCTCACTTCGAGCGACACCTTCTTCCCATTCGTCACAGGGATTGGCTGCTTAAGGAGTGGACTTATTTGTGTCGCTCATACCTCTGCCACTTTTATGTTGAGAAGGTCAGAGTTGAAGCTGACGAGCTGGATCGATGAGAGTAACAAGGATGTTCTAGACACAAACACTACATCCCTCGAGATATGGGTCTGGGGCTTCTGTAGTTCCGGCGTAAAGTATCTGGTCTTACCGAGATTGAAGGCAAGGATAGGTTTAAAGACATCAGGCACAGTAGTGGCTACATGATGATGATAATGATCACTATTATTATTACAACTTACAAATTTCATTTTCGTTCCGTATTGACTAATTTAGAGCAATATAGCTAAAATATGAATTGTCAAAAATCACACAATATAGAAAAACATGTTGAAAAACTGCACTTTAACTGGCAATAAAATGTTCACTTAATAAGCCTGGCTTGTTGATGTTGTCGCGTGAACTTTTTATTCCAGGTCAAAATGCAGTTTTTCAATGTTTTTCTGTATTGTGCGATTTTATCTTGTATTTTGTTTTGACAATTCATTTTTTAGCTAGGCCTATATTACTTTCTTTAGTGTAACACCTAAATATGATCTAATAACGGGCTGAAACATGTGCTGATGTTTTCACTATTTTTGACAAGTACTGACTAGGTGGACCTTTCAATAAATTAAGAGAATTGAAATTTTATATCGATGTTGATAGATACAAAAGAGTATCGGCTACGATTACACAACAGCCTTTCATTTCTACTTTCATGGTGTTTCTCTCTCATGCCTTTACTCCTGCAGCCTTTGAATTCTTCTTAGACTGCTCTTCCACTGAACTCTTAGGCTTTTTGTCGGGTAAAATTAAGATCTTAAGCCCTGCTGCACTTCTTGAATATCGAAATGTGATTTCCACTTCTCTTAATGAATGAGGATCTTTTTCTCTATCGCTAGCCTGTCGTTCCTCATTCTTTTGAAATGTCCATACAACATTAGACTCCTCTTTCTCATGTTGTCTGATATCCCTTCTAAGTACTCCTTCATATTGCTGGAGAATGAGATTCACACCACTTTGCACCAGTTCTTCTTCTCTCTTTTCGAAAGATTCGTTACCCCATGTACGCAGATCCTGAACTTACCTTTCGTTTTGAACCAGTATCTCAGAGGTGCTGGTCAAATCCTTCTCCTCTTCTTCAGTTGCCTACGGAGTGGCAGATTTCCGAGTCATGAAATTAGCAACGTTATGTAACATTCTGGCGTTCGGCATTCAAATTTAAAATTTCAAATTTAAAGTACAGCTCTGTATTTGACCTGAGACGATACTGATGTGTGCCGAGGATCATTCTTTGGAATTCCTCGTATTTTATTTGATCCTTTCTATCTCACCGTGGCGAGGGACGGCTAAGCAATCGGCGGCATACAAGGCTTCAGGACAAACGGTAAGGCTGCAGCGATATGGCGGTATTTGGCCAACCATTAGACGACTTGGACTGATGGGCGAGTTTACAGAGCTGAAAAACACTTTCCATGTTTTTGCCCCGATACCTCAGGGCTTCTTTCTCTTTCGGAGATACTTACGAAGGGAGTTCAATATATTTTGCAACACATATTTTTTTTCTAAAAGCATGTTATTCCCCATTTCTTTTGCTACAATATCCTACTTTTTAACATAATCTCCGTTCAATGCTACGGCCTTACGCCACCATAAAGTGAGGGCCTGTATGCCTGCATGGTACCACCCGATTGGTCGATGTCGGAGCCAACGTCATGCTGCATCGAGAACTTCCCCATCATCCACATAGTGCTTCCCGCGGAGTGCATCCTTCATTGAGCCAAAGAGATGGAAGTCAGAAGGCGCGAGATCCGGACTGTAGGGTGGATGAGGAAGAACAGTCCACTGAAGTTTTGAAAGCTTGTGCGTTGTCATGGAGAAGGCTCGCCGTGCTACGCACCTCCGTTACAGACGCCATTTTGAAGGCCAGTTATAGCGCTGCCACCAATCGGAAATTAATGAAACTCTATGAGACGAAGCGGGAATATTCAAAGATGTCCCAGACAAAATTTCAATTTCTGAAACCGAAACTGACTGAGAAATAAAATGCTAGTTGCTTTACGTCGCACCGACACAGATAGGTCTTATGGCGACGATGAGACAGGAAAGGGGTAGGAGTGGGAAGGAAGCTGCCGTGGCCTTAATTAAGGTACAGCCCCAGCATTTGCCTGGTGTGAAAATAGGAAACCACGGAAATCCATTTTCAGGGCTGCCGACAGTGGGGTTCGAACCTACTATCTCCCGAATAGAAATAAAATGTGTTGCATTATAGCCTATATTGAACGCCCCTAACATGTATTATTATTATTATTATTATTATTATTATTATTATTATTATTATTATTATTCACCATCACCACCATCTAGATCATCGGCCCCAGCCCTGTTAGTGTGGAAAAGTTCCTGATCTTTCTGAATCCTGAGAAAATATGGAAGTAGTTTGGTTTGTCATATGTATGTATCACAGGCTGTGAACCTATGCGAAGAGCAAATGTTTATTTTGTTGGTAATTTATCTCTTAGGTCATTCGTTCCCTTTTATTCTGTTTCCTCTCCGTCACAAGTCCTCGTTATAAGGCCAGTGTCCCATCAATCAGAGCCGTTTGCTTACAATTCTTCCTACTTTGTTCCTCGAATGTTCATAAGACGGTTGGGTTTCAGAATGTTTGTTCTCTCTAAGATATTTTTCTTGGCTTTTAGCATTCAATTATCATCTTTGATGGTTAAATTCGATTGAATGTTAGTTAAAAACGAGAGGTTCAGGCTCAGACAATGAGACCTGCTCCTTGACTGCTTTTTGTTTGAACTCGTTCAGTGAAATGATATCGAGTGAGATCAGAAAATACATTAGTCGGCTGTGAACGGAGTGAAGGAATCCTTACTTCTATTGTACGTTGAATAAACCTATTAAAATGTTTGTTACTCAAGAATGAAAATTAAACCTAATGCTTTTACATCAGATTGAAGACCAGCAAAGCATCTTTAACAATCTGTGTGTAAATAAAAGAGACTTTCCTACTGTATTCCTTATGATTTTTCTCCCCTTTCTCTTCAATACACATTTGTCTAATACACACTTTGCCTATAAATTACTTATATTATTTTTCGTTACTTTCACTGACCTGTGTGTCTTATCCTTGGCTTTCACAATATGAAAAGGACTGAGGTATGGGCGATGCTAGTAATGCCATTCCTTATGCAGCCAGTCCAGCTATGAATAGTGTGAAAATGTTGCTCATAGGGTCGGTTGGTGCATGCATTTCAGTGGGCTTGGCAGACTGGTATGTAATAGCAACTTCTGGCTCAGTGAGGAAAGCAGCGGGAAACTACCTCACTGCTCATTTCCCAAGTACGCCTCTCCAGTGATGCCTACGACTGCAAATAGTGGAGTTGTTGGGGATCCAACCAACCTTCACGTTGAGGAGTGAACATACATATATTATAACTTACATGGATCAGCGACTGACTGCCGATCTCTGAATCCCAAGAACGCGGGTTCAAACCCGGCAAAGATAACCGGATTTTTGAAGGACAGAAAAGGAGTCCATTCGAGATTCCATGTCGTATTATGTCTACATGTCAAGGATCTCTGGGGACACTTTTGGGGCTTAGACCACAAAATTAAGTAAAATAATACATGGCCCAAGAGAAATCCAGTTTACAATGTCATCTGGTAGAGTAAAATAGAACGAAACTGACCATCAAAATATTTCCACTACCACATAAGGTCCTAAGAAAAATGACCATATACTAAATAGTCCGTTTATGGTCATATGTTCAATTGGACCAACAAATGAGAACTCTTACTATGCCGTCCACCATGCAAAAACTTCCTGCTTACGAATAGGTCGTAGGAAGTAAATTATTAAAATAGCAAAAATTCTCAGCTGTGGTAGAGTTACGGCTTTAAAGCGTGGAGAAGTATTTCCAGCACTCCTAGATGTCCTTGGTATCAGTAAAGGCGATAGCACTGTTGGCTGATATCAGGGTTCCTACTGAAGAACGAATTGCTCCATGTAGTTTTTTTTTTTTTTTTTTTGCTATTTTGTTTTACGTCGCACCGACACAGATATATCTTATGGCGACGATGGGAGAGGAAAGGCCTAGGAAGTGGAAGGAAGCGGCTATGGCCTTCATTAAAGTACAGCCCCGGCATTTGCCTGGTGTGAAAATGAGAAACCACGGAAAACCATCTTCATGGCTGCCAACAGTGGGGCTCGAACGCACTATCTCCCGATTACTGGCTGCTGGCCGCACTTAAGCGACTGCAGCTATCGAGCTCGGTCATGTAGCTCTTTATCCCCAGCATACAAGTTTTGCAGGTCCCTGGCATCGGATATCCTTTCATGTTCTTGTGCTTTCGTTGCCACCATTTGTTCATTATTTCCCCGATTTGAGTCCAGCTTTAATGTTTATGATCTCGGAAATGGGCTTTTTCAAGTTGAAGGGATAGGTGTCGATGAGGCTCATAATTTCTACATTGTTGTCCTCAAACCAGGCTTGCCCCTTCTTTTCTTCTAAAACAATAGATTCCTTAGCTATGTTTCGTATAAGAGTATTTAGTGCATGTTTCAAAGATTTTTAGAGCATAGTTGCAATGCATATTTTGGATATTTTTACTGCATATAAATTCCGTCTAATAATGAGCCGCTCTCCTGGCGCTGCGATCACGCTGGTAGGGCGATGCAGATTTATATAAATGAGAAACATGATTCGTTTCTCGCCAAATCCCGAGTTCAAACAATTATCACCGAGGAATTGTCTGAAATAATTCCGTTCAGTAACCAGATATTCACTGTAATCTCCGACTTTGCACATGTGAGGGTAATTTCCGGCAAAGAAGTAAACTTGTACACAGAGTGCGCTCTCCAATCATTACTAATGAGGACAGAGAAACGAGCGGTTGCAAAAGTAACACTATTGGGAGTAGAAAGGTGTTGGAAGATTTAAGTGGCCTGCAGCATTCGAAAAGAAAAACATATCCTCGTATTGAAAGAGTTAAAATGAATAATAAATAGAGAAAAGAAATATACGGGTATCTTTCCTTGCAAGACGAACCAGGAGTCATCAATACAATTTGATTACCCATTATTTACAATTAAAATATAAGGAAACATTCCTGGACCTAGTATCTGCAGTTTTTTTTTATTTCGTGTGGCTATTTCTAGCCGAGTGCAGCCTTTGTAAAGCAAACCCTCCGACGAGGGTGGGCGGCATCTGCCATGTGTAGGTAGTGAAGGATAGTGTTCTGTGTGGTGTGTGAGTTGCAGGGATGTTGGTGACTGCACAAACACCCAGCCCCCGGGGCATTGGAATTATCCAATGAAGGTTAAAATCCCCGACCCGGCCGGGAATCGAACCCGGGACCCTCTGAACCGAAGGCCAGTACGCTGACCATTCAACCAACGAGTCGGACAGTACCTGCAGTGACCTATATCTTGTGTTATGGCCAAGAACAAATTTGTCATTTGTATTGACCTAGCTCAGTTCGGCTAGGCAGCTGAATGGTCAATCAATCAATCAATCAATCAATCAATCAATCAATCAATCAATCAATCAATCAATCAATCAATCACTACTGATCTGCATTTAGGGCGGTCGTCCAGATGGCAGATACCCTACCTGTTTTTTCCCAGCCTTCAGTTCAGAAGACCCAGGTTTGATTCCCGGCAGAACTAAGGATTTTAAAACGCGCAATAATTCATCACGCGTAAGGAAGGGAATCAGCTTGTTTAACTGGACTGAAATCATTCGTAGGGCAACACCAAATAATTGAGAAAAAGGACAGGAAGAAGAAGATGTATGTGTCTCAGTGTCATGCTTTTCTTTGACAATATGATAGTAACACCATTCCTTATCCACCAAGTCCCTGTGATGAATAGCGTGAAAGTGTCGCTCACTGAGTCGGCTGGTGCGTGCGTTTCACTGGGCTTGGTAGTCTGATGTGTAACAGTACATTTTGTCTCAGAGATGAAAACAACGGGAAATTACCCCACTCGTCCACTTATTGACATGTGTAACAGATGTTGGCAATCCAATGAGCCTTCGGGCTGTAAACTCATCATATGTAGCATAAGTTACACGTAAGGAAATCAACTCTATGACACATACGACTGATGCCCAGTGGGATAGATTCCTGGTGTAACATCCTCAACGTACTGCTTGGTATTGTTTATTAATGTTCATATCAAAGGGAATACAGAGAATCAGGGCTTGTTGTTTGACAGCAAGGACGATATAAAGTTTGAGAGTCGTATGTCATGGTTGCTTCGTCCGTTGTCCTGATACAGTCAATGTTCAAACCAGTGGCGAAGCTAGGGAGCTGTGAGCTTGCATCCGTTAGATAGTGGGTTCGAAGACCACTGTCGGCAGCCCTGAGGATGGTTTTCTGTGGTTTCCCATTTTCACACTAGGCAAATGCTGGGACTCTACCTTAATTAAGGCCACGGTCGCTATTTTCCCCCACTTCTAGGCCTTTGCTATATCATCGTCGCCAGAAGACCTATCTGTGTCGGTGCGTCGTAAAACAAGTTGTAAAAAAGAATATTTCCCAAAATAAAGGATTCTAAAGAACGAATAATAGCAGCTAAGAATATCAAAGTTGTAAAGTGAGAGCTTTGATTATTTGGATTTTTAGTGGATTTGTTAATATTGCTTTCTATTTGCCATGTTTTACAGTAATAGTAATGAAATGGCGTATGGCTTTTAGTGCTGGGATTGTCTGAGGTCATGTTCGGCTCGCTAAGTGCAGGTCTTTTGATTTGACATCCGTAGGCGACCTGTCGTGATAAGGATGAAATGATGATGGAGACGACACATACACCCCGCCCCCGTGCCAGTGAAATTAAACAGTGATGGTTAAAATTCCCGACCCTGCCGGAATCGAACCCGGGACCCCTGTGACCAAAGGCCAGCACGCTAACCGTTTAGCCATGGATCCAGACAGTAACAGTCAAATCCTATTTATTGACTTCTCTCCCATAGTAGTTATCTTGTCATTTCCTTACTTAGATTAGTTTCGATAAAATTGATTGCCTTGCGGACCGATCTGCCTTGAGGAGCAGCCGTGGCATACATAAATATGCAGTGAGAGGGTGCAATGCATTACACCACACTCTTTCACACCACAGAAACATAAAATTGTGAATACATCTCTCCACATAAGATTGGCACGAGGAAGAGAATTGGGCCGTAAAACAAGGCCAAAGTTACAGCAAGTGCCGACTCCAATAAATTGGGAAAGATGTCAGGGAGATGAAGACTTCCAAAAGAAAAGAAAAAAACTAAGGCTGCCAACGGTGGAGTTCGAACCCACCCAGCCTATAGCAACACGTAGCTTCGTGAACTCGCTCAGTCTAGGACAGGGCCTCTCAGGGTGCATGCACCAGTGCATTGCGCGGTGCACGGTGTAAAAACGACTTCGCTTGGTTGACCAGAGTGCAGACACCCACTCCTCGATTCGGAGCAATAACGCTGTCTCTGTCTTTCCCCACGCCTGGCTCGCTCGCTCCGCCTGTGTCCCTCTTCCTCTCACTTGCTCCGTAGAGCTCCAAATCCGAGCCGAGCCGAGTGGGACCGATGCACTGTGCACAGGACCTCTGCGCCTCAGTTTGCACACGTGAGATTTTGAGCGTATGAGAGGCCCTGGTCTAGGAATCCTACCATTACTAATGCCATCTCATGATATTACATAATTTCCCCGTTCTATCTTATTTGGTCCATTCTCTATTTAATAAATTTGCAAGTGTGCAAAGTTTTCAATTCTTTGTGTGCCTCTCCCATCCATATTGTAATGATTATAGCGTCCGCTATGCCAATTTGCGATGGGCTACTGACGTCATACACTATGGTCCGCCCGCTTACTCTTCGAACGCACCAATCATGAACAAGGCTTAGGTGCTAGGCCGGCCCCTCCCTCTTCCGCCCATGGTGGCGTGGCATACGGACTATGGAAATTACGAGACGATTAACCTGAAGTCTTCAATCTTGCGAGGTTTCTAGATACATCCAGCATCCGGAGTGTTCCGGAATGACTGGCCCTGGTATATAAGACAGGAGTGACTTGCCAAGACTGATGGACTGCATATCCATACGTGGCTGGGAGGCGTGGTTAGTCTTAAGGAGAATAATTGATAGGAAGAGCTTTGTGGAATACAACCTTTTACCGGTCGAGCGACGATATGAAGGTCAGAAGCCCTATGAGTAGCATCCAAGGTAATGAAATATCCCCTAGTTTCCTTGTCTCCTGTGAAACAAATAACCACACCTACAAAGTGGTTACAGCGATATCAAGTAGCTGGGAAAATATTACAAAGACTCGTTTTAAAAATCAAGTATTAAAATGCACAATTAAGGATAAAGCAGGTACAGTGTTAGATGTGTTTTCATTTCAAAGAACAAAATGGAGGTAAAAATAGTGCAATAACAGGTCGAGCGAACGGTATTACATGAACACATCAAAGATTATGTATGCAAAACGTGTGGTCATAATAATTAGAGGTGCGTACATGGTTAATGTAATGAGAAACAATTTACACGTTCATTTCATAAATAGAGCGATATAATCATCAACTTGATCGATTGAAACAAGTTGGTGAAGTGCAGACCATTACCGGGATTATCTCGCTTAAAACATTCCACTCAAGAAGCACTTTGTATCACTTTTTCTCAGTTATATGAAACAAGTTTATATTTTATATTTCCAGAATATAAAAATAATATTTAGTAACATCATACATTCAGTTTAATATACCTTACAGATGGACCGAAGGAAGAGACATTGTGATGTTTGGGACATCACTGAATGTTTTTAATTACTGAACTATATATTTAATTGATAATATGTATATATTTAATCACTGATAGGTCATTTTAAATTAATATGTATATATATAGGGCTTTTATCATCCATTTCAATCATCATTTCATTTCTTTGTATCGCGGCTATAACGTATTCTGAACGAACAAATTATTGGGTAAAGTATTTCAACATCACGCATATTTATAACTTGCAGTAAACTTTCCAATAGCCGTTGTGAGGTGACCAGAGTCAGCAGGCTAATTTCAGCCCAGTTCCAGGAAAAGTACGTCATCGAGGTTACGAGAGATATTACCCTCTCCACCTCATGAAAAGACAGTTGATACATTATTAACACCCACTTTTCAAACTCAGCTTCGAGACGCTTTATTTCAGCGGGAAAGTTCAGCCTATGTGAATGAACGTAATGAAGCAACGTGATGGATGCACAGCTATACAAGGGAGAAGGGATGAGACCTCGAATCTTACTGGACCATGTGATATGGATGATGGAAGGAGATTTTTGAACCAATATATACCACCGACATGGGCTGGAGAGGACATTCTCACATTCAGTCTCTCAGTCAGACTCTCATTCAGACTCACATTCAGATTCGGAGATTCGGATATTCTGATTCTGATTCTCACGCTTGGAAGATCCTCTTACTACGATTCTACGTCTACACATCCGAGAAGATTTTAACTTAGATCACTTCGCATCTGAGTATATTCTACTCAAAAGTTACTCTCATTAGGACTTGTTATCTCAATGACGAGAGGTAGTCAACGGGAGACCGGTTCTGACTGGTATAGGGAAGGAGAGCTTTTATTATGAATTTAGCTACGCTACTGTTCCGTAATACGGAAGAATACGAAGGTATTCTCTCCATGAACATAACCCATGGTGGTTTTGCACTTAAAATTAGGACTCATTACGACTTTATGTAAGGAGTACAATAGGAAATGTTAAAGACAGGAAATGTGGATGTAGGACTGGAATCCAACAACAGATGAGGCAGCCTGTACGAGAGATCCACCCATCTTCAGCTTCAAGACAACAGAGTCTACATTTGGTGAGCTTATGGCATAAGTTACTGCAAGTCTTCGCGCAACAGTTCATTTTCTTAGAGTTAACTTCATTCACTTTTTCTTTTGCTTCCGTAAGTTCAGATTTCGTTAATACGCCGTTACGTCACGTTTTTCATCTTAATAAATAGCTGTTTTAATTGGTATTTTATGAAATAATTATTAATGATCCTTAAATTCCAAGTAAGTGTACTTAATGATTTGTGTTCCGTTCACCCCACCCCCGGGAGTTTTTTGAGTCTCATTACGTATTTTTATTTATTATTATTATTATTAATTATCTACTTTTGTTTTCAAGCCATAAGCTTGAAGACTGGCGCCCTTGGGATACTGTTTCTGGAGAAACAATGACATATCATTTATTTATTTTAATATTAAAGTGACCCGCCACGTTATAAATTTTGTCATACATCTGTGGGCGAAATGGGTACGTCACAACATTAGTATATCAAGTAGAGGAGGTAACGGAACATGGACTATACTCCGTACGGCTCTACTTCTAAATTGACGTTTTAGCAGATTTTGGCTCTGTCTGGTGGTTATGCGCTGAAGCATAGACATCCAACCAATCCCAAGCTGCCATTCATATCGATTTATATCGGCAGACCACGATCTCGAAACTTAGTTGCCAACTCCAATATTTACATTCGCCACGTGGTTAACCTATCTCGCTCAAAGTGTATGCTATTCGGTACGGTTAGCGATCTTTTTTTCATTTTCCTTCAGTAATTAGTGTGTTCTTCATATTGTTGGAGGGTTCTAGTGACTGGGATCAGTGGAGTGCTCCCTTTGTAGGCCATAACCTCCTTTCTGTGCCAGCCATTAGCCGTTAGTGATGTCTTATTTCCTCATTCTCTTTTATTGTTAATAATATATTCTCTTTTAGTGCCAGATATTGTTAGAAAGTGTAGTTCTTGTGAATTTGTTTTCAATCCATATTCATTCGTTTTTCTGAGTACTGTATTGCAATTTAAAAGGGCTGTTTATCGCGGTTGTATTGCATCAGCTGTTCCCGCGGCAGTAGCGCGCTGGCAACAGAGGGAAGGCGATGCTCATTTGTTTTGCAAAACTTCAATTTAGAAGAAAGGCCGTGCGGAGTATAGAGTTTCAAATTTGATATCTATTCTGTTCTTCCACACCAGAATCCTCCAAGTTTCACAAGTTTCTATGCCATTCAATCATAGCTACATACTGGGTTTAAACTGTGCTGAATTATTTTGAATAAACCAATATTTTATTCGTTTGCTATTCGCCGCACAGTGGGCGGATCGACTTAATTAGACGACCAAAGTACTCTTCAGTGAATTTCACCGGAATGGTTATATACTGGCGGAAAATTCAATAGAAAATGTGCAGGTCATCATATAATGTAACAATTAAATGCTTTAAATTTGGGTTATACAGTTTATGTAGTAACATTTAGGGACTGTCTAAAAGACTTTGTACCAGAAGAAAGAACAATAATAGGTGTATTGAAAGTGCGTGATGGGAAAAACCAACAATCTGTTAAATATTACAGAAAATCACTGAAGATGGTTTCTGAAACTGAGTAGTGGAAAAGTAAAAATAAAACCATCTATTGGATTTTATAGAAATACGACTTGAAACAGTCACTTATTTCCTTGACCTCCTGTCAAACATGGAAACTCATCGCTCCTTTACTCTAATACTAGTGTATTTGCAAATGGTCATATTGGTATTCAGTAATTCAGTAACAAAAACGTTCCGGAGATATTCAGTTTTGAACTGGGGCGTAATGTTTCAAAAATGGCATTCACGACCGCAGATGTTAAAATCTCTGGAAGAGAACCAGCTTTTGGGTGGTGTACATTTGACAAAGATACCACCGCAACGAATTGCGGCTGTTCACGTGATTGAGCAAGAACCAGTGAAGTGCACCTCGTGTGTTATCACTTCATTGCCCTCGTTTATCTCCAAGGTTTAAAATAACCCAAGAGATTACTGTAGTGTCCTAAAAAATTTCTGAAACAGAGGATTCCACCAACATTTTGTTAAGTGACAAGAATTCATACAGCTTGGCCACCTAAATGAAGATTGGAATAATGTGCTCGTGGAGTTGTGGTTCGACACCTCACGATGATAACCTGATGCTATCACTACCTGAGTAAGTAGCTGCGGCTCGTACACCCTCAACTATCGTATTTCCAATAGTCGCAAGAGCCGCAAAGTGTGGCAGTTTCATCCCAAGGATGTTCAACGTGCCGGTAACACTATTACATTTGAATACAATTAAATCTTATCAAACTGAACATAGTGAATCCGAAATAACAGGTTTTGAAATATAGCTCTCAAACAGCAAAACCACTCATTCTTCACCCTTCAGAGAAACACTTCGATTCTACCAAGCCTACGTTAGAATCACCTTCATTGCAATTAGAACTAGTTAACATATTTACGTTAGACTTCGAAACTTCCAAAGCACAATGTTAGAGCCAAAATCGGATTATTATTATTATTATTATTATTATTATTATTATTATTATTATTATTATTGTTTTCGAATGGGTCTACTATGGACCACGTTAAGCATCTTTCATTTACGGTTCTTCCTCTTTCGATCGGCCCAGTACTTCTTCATCCTTTCGGAATGGGCTTCTTTACGTTCTCGTGACCAGTTGTTGCCAGTCCGTTTTTTGCTACTTTGATCTTGGAATCCCTTAATTTTGTTGATGAATTTTCTGTATTCCTGTCTGTTGTATACTACCTGCTGTGATATATTATTTTCCTCCATATCCTCCTTGACCCCTTTAAGCCAGCTAGTTTGTGTCTTCCTGTTCTCCATGTATTCCAGAATTCGCTTGGCTTTCTCTCTGGTGGCATTCTTTTAATGTGTCCGTAGAAGCAAAGTCTTCTCTTCTTGAAGGATGTTGTGATTTTTTCGGTCCTTTTGTATACCTCATTTGGTCGCAGTCTAAATTCTTGACCCACTTTCCTGGGCCCTAGTATCTTCCTCAAGATCTTCCCTTCTGTCTTTTCAATGTTTTCTAGTAAGCCCTTCCTGTTCAGTGGAATACATTCGATCGCATATAGACTTTCTGGTTTGATGACAGTGTTGTAATGTCTGATTTTTGCAGTGAATAAAACTGATTTTTTATTGTAGACATTTCGACATAACTGATATGCTGCTTCCATCTTTCTTGCCCTTTCCTGTAATGCTATTCCTGGTAGTCCTGTTGGGGTTATCCATTCCCCTAGATATTTAAACTTCTGTACTCTTTTAATTGTTCCATATTTGGTGACAATATTTTGTGTCGGATCCTTTTTGTCCTGAATCATTAGTTCCGTCTTTTCGAAGGATATCTGAAGTCCCGTCTTTACAGCAGTCTCTTGAAGTGTTTCAATTTGTACCTTGGCTGTTTCAGTGTCTTCTGCCAGTATTGCCATATCATCTGCGAATGCTAGACAGTCAATTTTGACTCAAAATCTTCCCAGTGATATTCCATTTTCCACCCCTAATTCCGTCAGTCACTTCCTCCACTCTCTGACCACTTTTTCAAGTATAACATTAAACAGGAGTGGTGACATCCCGTCCCCTTGTTGGACACCTGTTTCGATCTTGAATGGTTTTGACAACATACCCATATTTTATTAATTATTAATTATTAATTATAATAAAATAATTATATCAGCACTGTCAAAATGGCTTTGATATTTTATAATGATTATAATTCAACATACCCATAAACTTAACCTGTGATGTAGTGTCAGTGATGGTTTCTTTGATTAAATTTCTAGTTTTTTTATCTATCCCAAACTCTTCTAACGTGCTTATCAAGGTTGCTCTGTCGACTGAATCATAGGCTTTCTTTAAATCCACAAATACAGTTACTAGATTTTTGGCTGTGAGCGCACGTAGTTGTATTATGGAGATTAGGTTGAAAATTTGCTCGCTGCACGATCTCCCTTTCCGGAATCCTGCCTGGTATTCACCAAGTTCTTTTTCTATTATCCCTTCAGTCCTGTTTTGTAGTGCCTTGGATAGAATTTTAGAGGCAACTGGTGGCAATGATATTATTATTATGAAAAATAACACTCACCACTGGTTAATCAGTAGCTCCATACAATGAACACCAGGTGAAGATAATTGAACCAACTTAGTATCAGTACGTACCTAAAACAAAGAAAGTACCACACATAAGCTACAAGTTTTTTTATCGTCTTACACAAATTACCACATACATACATACATACATACATACATACATACATACATACATACAATATATCCCATAGAATAATAATAATAATAATAATCATCATCATCATCATCATTATCATCATCATCATCATTTCGTGTCGCTATTTCTAGGTGGACCCTCCGACGAAGTTGATCGGCGGATGCAGAGTGGGTCTCGGCCTATAAGTACTCGTGGCTGGTCCGTGATCCGACAGATCCGCACTCCGACCGGCCAACCGAGCAGAGGTGGGGTGGCTCTACCGTGGGTCTACGCCTCTGTTATTCGGGAGCCAGAAAGGGGCTGGTTCCCAAAGTCGGTTGTCCTGATAATCGTTTTCCGTGGTTTTCCATTCTCCTGCACTAAGGCAAATGCCGGGATGTTCCCAGTATAGGCCACGGCCGCCAACCCTCTCACCTCCTTCGCGCATCTCCTTTTCCGATACAAGTCTCCTAGCGTGAGAGACGGCGTCACCGTCTAGGAGGCCCGCCTCCCCCTTCAGGGGAGGAATAGAAACATTTAGTAGTACAAGGATGGGCGGTATTTACCGAATATAGGAAACTGCGTGTTACTATGGTGGAGTATGGTTTTGTGTGATTGCAGAAATGTTGGGGACAGCACAAACATCCAGTCCCCGAGACAGAGGAATTAATCATTTAAGGTTAAAATCTCCGGCTCGGCCGGGAAGAGAACCCGGGTCCCTCTGAACCGAAGAGCACTACGCTGACCATTCAGCCATGGAGCCGGACATAGAATAAATAGGCAAGAGATGGAGATGTGTCGGCTGGTTTTAATCAAGGTACACTTCCTGACTCAAATAATGATGGTAGGAAAAGTCTTAAGAATAATCTTCTCTCAAAGGACTGAGCACATTAGAACCAAGATTTTTTTAGCTATTAATACATACATGATTATCTTCAGTTTCGTAACAGAATGATTCACTTGTAAGCTTTTAGAACAGGCTTCGCTGATAACATTCGCTACAAATTGCCCTAAACGTTGATTGTCAGTTTGCTAACAAATTAGAACCTACGCAATCTATTTGCAGTGTGTACTGGACAACAGTTATTATGTTACAAGTGAGGCTTGATTAGTTATTTCAATGGATTAGCTGCTGGCTTCCCACCTGGAAGGCTAAGTTTCGAATCCCGGTCGCTCATGTGTTGAAGTTTTCATCTGAAACATCTCTTGGCGTCAGAAAAGGCAACCGGGACTTTTAAAAAACAGCCAAAATCCAAAACTGAGCCTGGGTGGGGACAGCGATCCCAGAAATAACTGGGATAAGTAGTAGTAGTTATTTACGACAAAGTAAACTTTTATGTATGAGTTGAGATATTTACAGCCAAGCTGGAATTTCGAAATGAAACACTTACGCCCTTGTAACATACAATATTCTCCTTCATACTCCGTTGGTTTTTTTATGTAAATGCTATTAACCATTATTCAGTTCAGGGCAGTGTTGTCAACTTATATTTTCAAGATCCGCTAAATACTACTAAAAATCCGCTAAAATTCCCCCAAGAAATCCGATCTCAAATAAATAATAATAATAATAATAATAATAATAATAATAATAATAAAGTAAATGTCTGCACTCACCTGATCTGTGAGTTACACTGAGATTAACCCCTACCTGCGAGCCGGCGAGCTAAAACTTGTAGGCGCTTTACTGCCGGGTACAAACTAGGTGAATCCCCTACCTCAAGGGCCACACACAGAACAGGCCGTCTTCCTTCGTAGCATAATTAATATAAATGCTACTCTCTCACCGTTTCATTATCTGTCGTCATTAGTCAACTAAGAGATAAGCACCCTTTCCTCACGCGTTACAAATTTATGATACCATGATCTCATAACATCAAATCAAATAACATGTTTTCCTCATGTGACTGCTAGCTCCTGACAAGAAATACGGAAGAGCTCAGCGACAGACTGGAGTGGAAATGTTTAAAAAAGTAAAATGGATAAAACGCTAAATTCCGCTATAATAAATCTAGAATTCCGCCAAAAAATCCGCTGTCCGCTAAATGGTATATTTCTCCGCCGACAGACTTCTAATTCCGCCAAATTTAGCGGAAAATCCGCTAAGTTGGCAACACTGGTTCAGGGCCCATAATTAAATCAGTCGACCCTATGCATGAAAGAATCAATATCATTCAAAATCAGTCGACAGATATATTGACTCGCCCACATGCCGCAGTGCACCGATGTGGTAAGTATTTAAGTAACTTGTTTCGGATGGCAAGCTTCTTTTATGTTGCCAAAAGTCGAATGGCGTAAATAGCTACAGTATCGTTAGGTTCCAGTTTCTACATTATTTTGAAGAACGTAAACATATTATGAAATTCGATACAGTATGCAAATATTTCTTCACTTACTCTGTAATAAAGACAAGATTTTTTTCATGAAAGATCCTAGAACGTTTTGAATGTGCAGTTTCCGTTTGAAGCACAATTGGAAACAAAGGATTCAAATGTTTGAAACAAACTACAGGTTTTTCTAGTGACTCTTGACACTACAATTACGGGAATATCAGGAAAAACATTGACCACATGAATTTTTCATGGTATTTGTTAAGGTTTTGGGTTGACTTATACTTTTCGTGCACATGCCATTGGACTATATGGTAATCCGAAATGCAATTTACTCACTTCCCTATGAATATTTCATCATCTCTGACCAAACTTGTAAATAATAAATGGCAGCGATGGATATCGCAAACACGAATATTCCCTTTAATCATACAGATGATGTAGAATGATTTATTTAACAGCTTGGCGCGTTCAACCATGAATATAAATGGAATGCTCTAGAGTTAATTTAATGTCCAGACTCCTGTAACCACCCTTTATAGCACGAGTCATAAGCTATTAACGGCAGTACCACTGATGTTGAAAAAACCCACTCCCTTGTCATCTCCATATTTAAAACAAACAAAAAAATGCATTAAAGTATTTTCAGCTTTTTTGGTGTCATCAGCTCTTGGACTGGTCTGACGCAGTTCTGAAATCCACATCATCTTATTTTATGACACCCCTCTAGAGACCACCCAGTCCACCAGATTCATTCTCGGAGTGAACCAGGCCAGCACTCCGTGCTCACCTACAGTGGGTAAAATAAGAATTCATACACTGCAGATGCAACAAACCGTCACCAAGAATGTAGTGGCCGAAAGGGTAGGAGAGGTGGTTTTATACAATTTAGAATCACTAGATAGCGTGCCAAACGCCTGGGTGCAATATTCCAAACCTCTCTGCAGTGCTCATGTGGAGTGAAAGCATTATGACTTTGTTGATGTTTATTCGTCCGTCGACTGGAGACGTGAAGATTTGAGGAGAACCCCTTGGTGTTGTTAGACAGGAGTAGGCTATATGCGGACATCGGATTTCACTCTCTTCTTACGTCACCATCATCATCATCATCATCATCATCATCATCATCATCATGTTAATGATATTTGCTTTTACGTCCCACTAACTACTATTTTAAGGTCTTCGGAGACGCCGAGGTGCCGGAATTTAGTCCCGCGGGAGTTCTTTTACGTGCCAGTAAATCTACCGACACGAGGCTGACGTATTTGAGCACCTTCAAATACCACCGGACTGAGCCAGGATCGAACCTGCCAAGTTGGGGTCAGAAGGCCAGCGCCTCAACCGTCTGAGCCACTCAGCCCGGCAGCATCATCATCATCATCATCATCATCAACGTCGTAGTCGTCATAATCACCATATACCCAGATGCGCAAGTTTTCCACGGGTGTCAAAATAATAGAAAACCTGCACTAGGCTTCTCCGGAGACCAGACACAATCAATCAATCAATCAATCATTAAAATTCTTACATTTCAAGGCACCTATGTTTTTTCTTTCTTTCTTTCTTTCTTTCTTTCTTTCTTTCTTTCTTTCTTTCTTCAATTCGTCCTCCTCCATTCGCCTCTTTGTTTCACTCCCATATAATAGCACAGTCCAGATGAATACTACTTTCAGAAACGTCAGGTTGACGAGTATACTTATGTCTGAGGTTTTAAGATGTCAGGTACGATGGACAGGGCACATAATACGCAAGTACGATAGTCGCATTCCCAAGCAAGTGAGTTCAAGGTGAGTAAATGTTGTTTGGGACATCATAAGAAGCGATTTAAGGATACAATTAAGGCTAACATGAAGATGTGCCACATTGATGTTAACAACTGGGAGACCTTAGCCCTCAACCATTCATCCTGGAGGTCATTAGTTCTTCGCGGCACACTACTTTTGAAGAAAACCGTAGGCGAATAGTGAACGATAAGGTGGATACAGTACCTTTGCATCCATCTCTTGGCACAGGCCAGAGTAAATTGTAGCTTCCACTGAAGTCCCAGTCTCATCCATGGCTGTGACAAAATGGAAGCTGCTGGGGTATGGGTGGTGCTGATTAATGACATTCAGAGCACAACCAGTGTGTCTGAGTGTCATGATGAAAGGTGTTGCTCATAGGGTTAGTTGTGCTATAGTAGCACTGTCTGGCCCAGTGAGGAAAGCAATGGCAAACTACCTCACTCCTCATCTTGCCTAGTATGCCTCATTTTGGTACTGCCATTGGTTTTTGTGGTTTCCCTATAACTGCATAGCCTTTGGTGATGCTATTTGAGGATCCAACCAGCCTCTGTGCTGATGACCTAGCAGACAGCAAGGAGCAACGTAGAAGAGAAAAAGAGCAAAATATGAGACCAGTGGCTGCTCCACTCGGGACTATCTACCATCTCTACGGAAAATTGTGTGCCTCCCGTATTGGGCTGTACAGTCACCTACGGAGTGTTTGCTATTCTATTGTATTATTTTGTTTGAGGTGAGTGGACTTTTCTAAAAACGTTTACCTAATGCTGAGAAATCGTATTTGAGCCTGTTAAAAAAGCTACTGTACGTGACGATGTCGTCGGAGACATACTGACCCCTAGCACACATATCATTACGAACGAAAACTATAACTCACAAAATATTGAACGTCAGATGCTAGAACTTTACCGACTAAAGCTGTAAGCTGAAATATTTAACATAACAGTTTCCGCAGGTGCAACGACGAAATAATATCATCTAGACACCAAGGCCAAATTTAGACTTTTAAAACATGTTCTTGTGTTTAGTCTCTCACGTAAGAAAATATGACAAATCTGCAAAAATATTTTTGGGAAGCAACAATTTTCGATATGAGGGCTTTGCGCTTTCTATGTGAGGGGGGGGGGGGGATTTAGACATTGCTTGTCATTAGTGGTTATAATACTGAGCGTATGGCCTCAAGTACTGCGTTACATGAACATGTCCGCCATCAGCTGTCATAGGTAGTCTAGGTATCAAAATGAAATGGCGTATCAAACAAATGACGAGCGAGATATCAGTCTGCCAAACCCACTGAAATACACGCACCAACCTATCCTTTGAACGACCGTTTCACACCATCCGTAACAGTGATTAGCTGCATAAGCGATGACATTATTGGCACCGCTCATACCTCAGTCACTTTCATATTGTCAAACGCAAGAATAAGGCTGAGGCACATCTATGAAAAGCATACATACATTACATTACATACATACATATTCGTTATAGACTGGTATGACTTTCAACGTTCAGTGTTCAAGCTTCTGTGAATTTACTGAACACCTCCACAATCCTCTATTTGTAACTACAGTAGTTATGTGGCCTCGTTTAGTTCCATACGTATCTTTAAATAATTAGAAATGGAGTCTAACCATCATCATCTTGGTTTCTCTCCACTTCTCTTACCCTCCATGATCGAGTCCCGTTATTTTCCCAGGTGACCAATATCCTCCATTCTCCTCACATCTCCCCACCGGTTTAAGCGTACAGCTTCATCAATCGAGTTCACTTCCAACTTAACTGTTATCGTCTCATTCAGAGTACTCCCATGTCGATGTTCTCATTTGTTTGCAAGAGCAATTATTCTCGCTACGTTCATGTCTGTTACTTCTAACTTATGAATAAGATATCCAGAGTGAACACAGACTTCACTGCCTTAGCGCAAAGTTAGTCTGAAAACAGACAGGTGTAAAGGCAGCTTCTTCCAAGAGCTGACTTCATTCTTACAAAATATCGCTAATCGCAACTGCAAGCTCCCAGCATTAGCTTTGCTGCACCTAAATTCAATCATACTTAATGTACTACCATCCTGAGAGAATACACATCCTAATACTTGAAATGATCTCTGTTCTAATTTTGTTTCCCACCCTGACATTCCATTCGCGTAGGTTTCTTCCCTACTGACATCACTTTAGTCTTGGAACTATTTTCACAGAGCTAGTTACAAATAGAGGATTGTGGAGACGTTTAGTAAACTCACGAAGGCTTGAGGAGTGAACGCTGAAAGTCACAATAGTCTATAATGCTCACTGTTCACTGGCCTATTTTCAATTTCCAAGATATTAGATTGAAAGTTTTCAGTATTCTGTCATTCAGACGAAGTCGTCGGCATAAACCAAACTGCTTACTACATTTCCACCTAACTGAATCCCTTCTTGGCACTTTATACCTTTCAGCAGATGATCCATATAAACGATGAACAACAAAGATGAAAGATCATAGCCTTGTCTAACCCCGTAAGTAATTTGAACCAACAAATTCTATCATTTCTCACTGCAGCCAAATTGTCAACATAGATGCCTTTGATTTATTTTAATGATCTATCCTTAATCGTATAATCCCTCAGTACAGCCAACATATTATCCCTCTGTACCCTGTCGCATGCCTTCTCTAGATCTATAAAACAAATATAATTGTATATCGCTCTCGTAGCACTTTTCAAATACCTGGCGCACAATACTGAAAATCTGATCCTGACAGTCCCTTATGGTCTGAAACCACACTGGTTTTTCATCCAAATTACTTTCACCCATTGATCACACCCTTCCTTCCCAAATTCCGGTGAACACCTTGCCTTATGTACTGCTCAATGAAATACTTCGATAGTTCTTGCAATACCTCCTTTTGCCTTCCTTACAAATAGTTGCAATTACTGCTTTCGAAGTAACAAAAATTTGTTATAGCCCATACCAGTAGACGTAATGCACTGTAATCACTAGGTCCCGCCAGCAAAGGCAGAAGAGAGGTGACCGCGAGTAATTTAATAATTGCCATTTTTACGGTTTCATTTTAGTCTCATTAAGTATATCACTAGTTTGGTGTATAAAACATTAGTTATGCATTTCAATCTGGAGATCTAGACGACTAACATAATTTAATTCTTGATATGCACTAAATGATGTAAAGGTGTATCCTAATGGTGGCTTTCATTTCTTTCAACAATGACCAACTTCGAATAGGTGTTAAAATGATCTTTAACATGCCATCAACAATGGTACTGAGTGCCAAGATTTTCAACCACCCGTCAAAAACTACCACCTCATCCAGTATCGAACCCACGACCTTGGGATCCTGAGTCGAACACCATAGCACTGCTCCACCAAGGCAGCTTTCCATTCTTGGCATTACTGTATCAGTAATGCATTACTTTACAGCTGAATAATTCTGGATTTCTATTTCTACCCAAACGTACAATTAACCATGTTGGTAATTGTGTCTGGCAACTTTTATTTTATTTTTAAATACCGAGCAGTAATCTACAAAAGTACGTTATTACTCTTCAAATCTCGCTCTCCTCGCGTTAATAGCGTCCATTAGTCGGGAGAACGTTGATCTAGCAGGGAAATTGAAATCCCATACCTGCTGCAATAATAGTGGTCAGTGGAACTGGTGTCAGGAGGCCAAGCCAGAGACGAGCCGTGGAGCAAGATTCCATTCCACAGGCGGCCTTGGACACGTAAGGTGAACAACCCGCCCGCGCCCCGCACGCAGACCGAGAAACAAAAAGATTTTGCGAACGCAAACAAAGAAGAGACGGTCCCTAATGAAGGCTAACTAGTAACGGACTCAGGAATACCACATAAGAAATTAACAAATATATTACGGAGGGAAGAAACAAAACAAATATAATTAATCGAAACCGACTTTCAACTTATTAGGTCGTGTTACGTACATTTAGTACGTGTTGAAGAGATGTTAGGTACAGAACAAAAATGGCCAACCAGACACCAGTGGGATCCGAACCCACAACCTCCCGATTTCGCGTCGGTTGCTCTACCAATTGAGCTATAGTGGCCTAGGCCATCTTTGTTCTGTTGGAAAGGATCTGAGCTACAGGTCTGGTACTACCACCATCACACTGTAGAGTGCGTTTAAGTTGACCGTTGAGGGCCAAGTCAATGAATATTGAATTTTCACGACCGCATTGTAATCGAAACCGACTTTCAACTTATTAGGTCGTGTTACGTACATTTAGTACGTGTTGAAGAGATGTTAGGTACAGAACAAAAATGGCCAACCAGACACCAGTGGGATCCGAACCCACAACCTCCCGATTTATCGTCGGTTGCTCTACCATAGCTCAATTGGTATATAATATAATTAACCCACAGAGTTTCTTTACTGATCCGGTACATAATTTTAAGGCGGGAAAATTAATGAGCAAACTTCTAGCTTTAATAAGTAAAACTGCGTTGTTTCCAAGCTGCGTCCTTTGCGGATGAAGTGGTATCCGGGGTGCAACCATATAGAATGGGTGTATGTCGAAAGGTCAGACTAACGAATGGTTCATCGAAAGGGGGCTAGCAGCCTTTCGGAACTTCCAGCGGCAGTCAGGATGATTGACTGATATTGCCTTGTAATAATAAAGTATATTTAACATGGCTTAGCTATGTTTATATCACCTGAAAGCTTTTTTTCTAGTGGTTTTACGTCGCACCGACACAGATAGGTCTTATCTCGACGATATGATAGGCCTAGGAGTTGGAAGGAAGCGGCCGTGGCCGTAATTAAGGTACAGCCCCAGCATTTGCCTGGTGTGAATCGCGTGAAAGCAACGGGAAACCACAACCGTAAATTAATACCGGTGACATGCAGCTCTCTCCGTATTAAAAACCAGCATGGAATGTTACTCAATTTAGTGTGTATGATAGAGGAGAAATGCCATCCTATTTTATACAGGATAATGTTATACTTATTCGCAAGAAGTCAGGTGCTGAAAAGTGTGAAAACTAACCGCACCATTAGTTTAGTATCTCACGCTTGCAAAATGTTAACACGTATTATTTACAGAAGAATGGAAAGGCAATTTAAAGCTGAGTTGGGAGAAGATCAGTTTGACTTCAGAAGAAACGTAGGAACACGTCAGATCTCAGAGGATCAAATTAAGGAGGACAAGTCCACCTACATGGTGTTCGTAGATCTAGAAAAGGCATTCGATAATGTTGAATGGACCAAACTATTTGGGATTTTTAAAGTGATCGGGATCAGATACTGATAAAGAAGAAGGATTTAAAATGTGTACAAAAGTCAGTCTCCAGTCATAAGAATCAAGGGCTTTGAAAAAGTCGCAGCAATCCAGAAAGCAGTGAGGCAAGGTTGCAATTTGTACCCTCTCCTTTTAGTGTTTATACAGAACATGCGGTAAGGAAAATCAAAACTGTTGTCAATGATATTGTTATGTTACTTGAGTCTGCAGAAGATCTAGAGAAATTGCTGAATGGTAGGGACAGAATCTTGGAGTGCAGGTTGAAACTAAATACCTTCAAAACAAAAGTAACGGAGTGCGAATTCAGGTGATGCAGGAAATATATAAGGAAGTGAAGTCTCAAAGGGTGAAGATGCATATTGTTACTTGATTATTAAAATAACTAAAGATGGCGGAAGCAATGAGGGCACAAAATGCAGATTAGCACAAGCAAGGAGAGCCCCTTTTTTAAGAAAAGAAATTTGCTCACTTTGAACGTTGATGCAGAAATTAGTAAGTTTATTTTAAAAGACTTCTGGTTGAAACTTGGCACTGTATGGAAGTGAAACATAGACAATAACTTACTCAGAAAGAGAACAGAAATGTGCTGTTGTAGAATAATTCTGAAGGTGAGACGCGTAGATCGAATCACGAATGAAGAGATAATCGAATTGGTGAGAGCAGATCGATTTGGTCATAGTTGACCAGAAGAAAAGAAAGAATGATAGAACACATTTTAAGACACCCAGGACGTGTTCAGTGTTTGAGGAAAGTGCATGCGGTAAGAACGGTACTGGAAGACCAAGGTAAGAATATGACAAGCAGATTAGAACAGAGGTAAGATATAGTTTCGTAGAAATCAAAGAGTTAGCACACGATAGAATGGCATGGAGAGCTACATCAAAAGTCTATGGACTGATGACCCAAACAACAAACAGATCAGTAAATGAAAAGTGACTCGGAACCTTGGTTACAAATTATGCGTTGAATAATAATGCATCCAATTCATGCTGTTTCTTTCTGTCCTCGGACCACTTCGCACCAGGCTTCTTGTTCAATCTTCCTTGGAATCCTTCCATGATTACTACCGTCTTTCTAAAAACCTCTGTCCAAAGTTTCTTCTTCTCTTATATTCTTTCTTTCTAAATCTTTCTTTACTTCTTGAATCAAGCTAGTTATTGCCTTTTTGTCTCAAAGGTACTTGAAAATCCTTTTTGTTAATCTGTAATCATCCATTCTGTAAATATGTCCGAAAAATTACAATCTCCTTTTTCTTATGTTGTCTGTTATGTTTTCTATTTTCCTGTATATTTCATCATGATCTTAATTTCCATACTTCTGTTGTTTTCACGGGGCCTGAGAGTGTTCTCATGATTCTCCTTTCTAGTACCTCAAGTTTATCTAATCTATAGTTTGGTACCAGGCATTCACTGCCATATAAGCTTTCCGGTTTCACCACTGTAGTGTAGTGCCTTATTTTAAGATTTTTAGATGGACACTTTTTATAATGGGTTCCATTCTTGTAATTTTATCCCATGATATGATTCTTATTCTTCTTCTTCTTTTCCGATGAGGCCTGCTAAGGATTATTATTATTATTATTATTATTATTATTATTATTATTATTATTATTATTATTTCGTTATGCCCTTTCATAGAGCGCGCTTGTACTTGTTCGTTGGCTTGATGGTTTTCGCATTCCTACCCTCCCAAAATCTCTTCAGGAATGGAGTGTAATGCATCTTGCGTTCTGTGGATCACTTCGTAATAGTTTTCTTTCTAGGTATATCCACGAATTTGTGCTTGGCTACTATTGTAACTAAAGGCTACACGATCTTCTATGATGTCGTCGGTGATATTCATTTCTTGTGCGTCCGTCTTGGTTTCTTCTAGTCTGTTTATTTTGACCTCCTTTGAGTTGATCACTTTAAATAATCTTTTAGTGAGTCTGTCGCTGTTGGTCACTTTAAATAATCTTTTAGTGAGTCTGTCGCTGTATTCTATAGATATGACCATAGAATTTCAGGCGTCTCTTGCGTACGGCATCAGTGAAGCTATCAGCTAATAAGTATTATTATTATTATTATTATTATTATTATTATTATTATTATTATTATTATTATTATTATTATTATTATTATTATTATTATTATTATTATTATTTGCTACTTGCTTTACGTCGCACCGACACAGATAGGTCTTATGGCGACGATGGACAGGGAAGGACTAGGAGTGGGAAGGAAGCGACCATGTCCTTAATTAAGGTACAGCCCCAGCATTTGCCTGGTGTGAAAATTAGAAACCACGGAAAACCATCTTCAGGGCTGCCGACAGTGGGGTTCGAACCCACTATCTCCCGAATACTGGATACTGGCCGCACTTAAGCGACTGCAGCGATCGAGCTCGGTATTTTTATTATTAAAGAGGTGCTCTCGTGCCATGACTTTATGGAAAATCCTATCTGCCGTGGGTATAGGGAGTAAAATTTGCGAAACTTCAATTCTGAATCATTGTCTGCCTTTAAACATAAAGGGCAAAGATGTATGCTCCAACCCAATTTAGAACAATGTTACGTTTCAATCTACTCAAATTATTTTTGAATTCTATCTGAAATCAAATCAAAGTGCCGACTCCGTGGTGTAGGGGTACCGTGTTCTCCTCTTACCACGTGAGCCTAGGTTCGATTCTCGGCCAGGTCACGGAATTTTACCTGGATGTGAAGGCTGGTTCGAGGTTCAGTCGGCCTACGAGAGAGCAACTGAGGAACTATTGACAGTGAGATAGTGACCCTGGTCTGGAAAGCCAAGAATAATGGCAGAAAGTTTTCGTCGTACTGACGAAGCGTCACCTCGTAATCTGAAGATCTTCGGGCTGAGCAGCGGTCACATCGTAGGCGAAGGACGTTCAAACTTTTATTACCATGAAGAATCTCTTGGACACGGTGGAATGACTGAGGACATCTGGAAGGGCTCATGCACACACACATCCCACCCCACAGAGCCGACCAAGTAATTTACCATTTAAATACCTCAGCCTACCACACACGAACGAGATGAAAACGAATGAATAGCCCAGAGTCGGTCCGTTTAAATGAAAGTGAAATCTCTGGTCTAGCAGTGATTTATATACATCACCGGTATCCATAAATACGAATTAACTGTTCATGGTTTAAAACGTCATGAAGAAATACAACAGCATTTAGAGATGAGACAAAGCAATCAGAATCAAAATTAATAACACATTTGCTCTCGCCAGCCAGTACACAGGGACTAACGATTTACAAAAATCCTCTACGTCTCACTTAAATGTATAACAATTCCCTGCTCCGATTAGTAAGTAATTAAAGTAGAAGTATCATAAACAACTCATCCTAACTGAATATCTTCAAACGAAGAGCAGTTGCTGAATGGAAGATATATACGGGAACTCCATGGACAGTTTGTGTACACAGACAATAATAATAATAATAATAATAATAATAATAATAATAATAATAATAATAATAATATAGTTATTTCTAGCAAAGACCGTAACCACTCTTCTCGAGTCTTACGGTAATTGGCAATTTAACACCTAAACCATTAATATAATCCTGCAGTGTACAACCTCCACTAGATGCCTATTTTTCAGGCGCTTATTTTTGGATTAAACACTTTCTCACTCACATTTCTGCATTTTTTTAAGAAGCCAATCGCCATAATTTTGCATTGTATTTCTATCTGAGGACTATAATTTCTCTCGCGTTATCTGTCATATGTCAAAATGAATTTGGCACTTGAACACGCGCTGACCGACTGAAAAAAAAGTTTTAAAAATCAACAGATAACCTGCATTCCTTAAATTAACACAAAAATATTCAAACCTTTAATTTCAGATGGAAGAATTTCAGTTTAAGAGAAATTTGCATCATTAACTTATAAAGTTCTTCATTGTGGGTTACGACAAAGTCACAGTGTAAACTATTACACTATATACTTTCTGCTTACCCAGATTCAAATGGAGCAAGTATTGTAAAGTCATTTTAAACGAGTTCTGCGACCCGATTGTCTCAAAAGGCACCCCCCCACCCCCCACCCCCCACGCCCGCCTCCCCACCCACAACGTCTTAAAACACAGTTATGTTGCGAAACCCACAATTTTAGTGTTTAGGGGTCCGGCTCTTTGGCTGAATGGTCAGCTTTAGCGGCCTTCGGTTCCTGGACGGGTAGGAGATTTTAATTTTAAATGGCTAATTCCCTTGACCAGGAGAATGGGTTTTTGTACTGTTCCCAACACCCCTATAAATCATATACCACACACAACACTAGCCTCAACCACAATAACCCGCAGTTATCCATACACGGCAGATGCTGCCCACCCCGACCGCTGGATCTACCTTACAAGGGCTGCACCAGGCTAGAAATCACCTTTTTTGCCATTGGTTTTACGTCGCACCGACACAGACAGGTCTTATGGCGACGATAGGATAAGAAAGGGCTAGGAGTGGAAAGAAAGCAGCCGTGGCCTTAATTAAGGTACAGTCCCAGCTTTTGCCTGGTGTGAAAATAATAATAATAATAATAATAATAATAATAATAATAATAATAATAATAATAATAATAATAATAATAATTGCTAGTGGTTTAACGTCACACAAACACATGGAAGGATTTTTGGCGACACAAGGATGGGTAAGGGCTAGGATTGGAAAGGTAGCGACCGAGGTCTTAGTAAGGTACACCTCCAGCATTTGCCTGGTATGAAAACGGGAAACCACGGAAAACCATCTTTAGGGCTGCCGACAGTGGGATTCGAACCCATCATCTCCCAAATGCAAGCTCACAGCTACGCGACCCTAACCACACGACCATCTCGCTCGGCATCATCATCATCATCATCATCATCATCATCATCATCATCATCATCATCATCATTATGTGCCTAGTGGGAGACTCCCACTTCCTCATTTTAATTTTCCTGATCCTCTTTCCTATGCCAGTGATTATTGGACGTATTTTGTGTACAATTACATTTTCTTCTTTTTGGAGGCGTTCTTAGAGATATTTCGACAATATATGACAATGTTGAGGAGAGTAATACTGATCCGCGAACATATATCCTTTAGAACGAAAATTCGATTATATGGTTCATGCTTTACCGAACCTTACATGATAGAACCTTTCTGGTCAGATTTCTAAGCTGAAATATTACCACATAGTGTTATTTTTCTAGGCGCAACAACCATTTCTTCTTTCATGGACATCTCAATCAAAATTTAAATAGGAATTGGACGGAATAATTATACCACTGCTTTGTTAACACTATTCGAAGTCATTCGAACATGCCACTATTCTCTGTACCTGGTATTATACTGATTTAAAATCCCCAAGAGAAAGAAATTATTACTCACTGATTTAAAATCCCCAAGAGAAAGAAAAGATTACTCAATTCCCTTGCGAAGTACGCCAGTAGTGACTTTCACGGTACGATATAAACGCAATTCACAGCAGGTAATGCCAACATACGAGTAGCAAGATGACTGAAGATGTATTGGCAAGCAGGGTTTCCTTATTGTATGGTTGGCGACGCGGAATGCAACCCAACAGTTAGAAGATAATTGTAAATCACTAGCTTCAGCAATAATGGGAGACGGATGCGTAACTTTTTCCCTTCGGGAACAAAGTCACGTGGCTCGTACTATAGTAACCTGTTAAGTGTTTTAATTCATTACTGGAAGATATTTACGACCATTTTTTTAAATACTGTAATTACTTTTGCAGTGATTTCTTGAGGGCTCATCGACCATTCCCTTCTAAAATGGTTTTTGATCACAGAAATTTGCAGAAGTCAGGGAATATACACGGCACATTATGCTGTTGGCTGTTAAGTAGACGAGTCCAGCTCATTGGCTTAATGGTCAGCATACTGGCCTTTGGTGCAGAGGGGGCCTCAGATTCGATTCCTGGCCAGGATGGGGAATTTAACTCTGTATGGTTAATTCCTCTGACTCGGCGGCTAGTTGTTGGTGTTAGTCTTAATTCGCTTCTCTTTATCTACATACAACACACCACACCACCCACCATCACATAACCATGCAGTAGTGAATACACTCCTTCACATAGGGTTGGCATCGGGAAGCTCATCCAGTAGTAAAACTGGGACAAATATTCATCCACGTACTAACAACAATAAATTGGTAAAAAAAACTAGGAAGAAGACGAATTTTCGTATAACTTGTATAATGTAATCATTAAAATATTCGGTGTCAATGATTGCTCTTCTGGTAGACGGAGCTGACCTAAAAAGGAAGCAAGGAAGAGAGCTTGTTGTTTTACGTGACTTGTGATATCGTAATCATAGCCACAGGACCCTCAGTTCTATGTGGAATCCGAACCACAGATATGAGACTTTTCATTCCAAAACACAGTGGCCGGTATTCGATCCACGGCCGACCTCTTGATAAGTTAGTGACGTTGTACAATTTGGCACACAGTTTCTCTCTGGCGTTCCTTTCGAAGCCTGCGTTCTAAATAACAGACTCTTTCTAGATCGAGTCCCCGAGCTGCGAATTGGTGTCCATAAGTGGATAACAAGGATCCTTCTGCTGCCTCCTCCTCTCCAAATCAGCAAAAGCCATTTTTTCCGGATGTGAGATGCCACTATTCCAGTCAGTGAATATAGTTTCTGCACACGAATTGATACCAAGCAACCAGACAAAATCCTTGCAGTTTCATTCCGAGCGACTTCGACCTGTTCCAAATGGGCAGAGACATCCTATACTTCTGCAGTACACCTTGCGATAGACATACCGTGTTACTAACAAAAAGTTGTACACTTGTATAGTTATACAGTGAATAAACCCTGTATAAGCGTTTTCTATTTTTCTTACTAATAAACGAGGTATACGCATTGTATTACTATACGGCACGTATACACTCGTTCCAAGGCGTAAGAATCTCTTCCTGCAGTTCACTGGCGTTTTTCGCACGTTCACCGCCTTTATGATCGCTTCTGCTCGTTATTTACGGGCAAAACTTTCCGGAAAGTCGCGCAGTAGCACGGCATATCGAAAAGGCAGTGGCAACACAAAGTGAGACACCTGGAAATTGGCTTATACTGATATCAACATTTCTTCAGCTTGTCTGTGTAATGAACGCCAAAAAATAAATGGTAAAGCTTAAGAAAAGATCAATAGCTCCTAACTGGGATAGTACGTAAAACATAAGCAATTGTAATTGAATCGGCGAGTTGAAAAGTGTACACATTCCAAAATCCTTACTTTTCAGGAGAAAGGAAAACCGGTTTTGTAGCTAAAAGAAAGGTATGATCAAAAAAGTTTATATTACGCATTTGTACACCATATTTCTGTGTATTCAAGTACAAAGTATGGAAATCATATTACGCACGGTTTTCAAGTTGTACCATTTTTTATGTCGAGGAATATGTCCCTTTTTTTGGTACTCAAATTTGATAAAGATCTTTGTAGAGGCAGATGATGTATAATAAACTCGCAATTTCAAAAGTCTATTAAGCAGTAACATATTATTATCCAAAAATACGCCCAACCATAATTTCTTTTATGGTCATTCATTGTCATTCCGTCTCTTTAAAGTGTTTTACTTTACGAAGACGTCTAGCCTCCATAACCTCTGAATGGTGTATGTCTTCTATATTTAAAATACCGTGAAGATCATCAACGTTATCGTCCATTGTTTCAATGTGTGTTCAAAGTTATATGGTAAGTCGAATATTTCAGCACGATTATATTACTGTAGACAATAAATACCACGAAAATAAAATGCTCACTCGTTTCTTTTTCCGCTACTCGCTGCTATACAGCGCTTATACAAGGGTCCTGGTCTGCATAAGCAATTCAATGAAATGAAATGTCGTAAGGCTTTTAGTGCCGGGATATCCCAGGACGCGTTTGGCTCGCCAGGTGCAGGTCTTTCTATTTGACTCCCATAGGCGACCTGCGCGTGGTGATGAGGATGAAATGATGATGAAGACAACACATACACCCAGCCCCCGTGCAACTGGAAGTAACCAATTAAGGTTAAAATCCCCGACCCGGCTGGGACTCGAACGCGGGACCCTCTGAACCGAAGGCCAGTACGCTGACCATTCAGCCAACGTGTCGGACAGCAATTCAATGAATAACTATAACAGATGTATACACAGGAGGCTTATACGCGGTTTATTAGTATCGAATTTCACATAAACGGTGTATAAACCTTGTATAAATGTTATACACAGTTTATTAGTAAGACGGATAGGCAAAGCAAGGGCGTAGGTTCTTAACGTATGGGAGTTTGCACCTTCGATGGTATTTCGAGCGGCTATTTCACCCTTATTATTGGCACAATGCTGTTTAAACATTAGAGTCTAGCATGATACCCATTTAAAAAGTGAAATGGCGTATGAATTTTAGTGCCGGGAGTGTCCGAAGACATGTTCAGCTCGCCAGGTGCAGGCCTTTCGATTTGACTCCCGTAGGCGACCTGCGCGGCGTGATGAGGATGAAATGATGATGAAGATAACACACACACCCCAGCCCCAGTGCCAGCGAAATTAACCAATGATGGTTAAAATTACCGACCCTGCCGGGAATCGAACCCGGGGGCCAGCACGCTAACCATTTAGCCATGGAGCCGGAATATGATACCCATAAATGTTGATGTCCATCAATGTTGGAAATATTATTATTCTTGCCACACGACTTCTAGTTCTCTCTCTGTTTCCCCTTTTGAGGTGAAACACAGTGACATGTGTTTTAGTTGCTCTAGAAGTGTACTCCGCTTTGACGGTTCGGAAAAAGCAGTAGTCTATAATCCTTCACTGTCGTAACATAGAGGACTTGCACTGGATATTACGCTGCACTTTGCATCATACTGCTCGAACACGGAAAATCTACTTTGACGTCGTCTGACATAGAAGAGATATGGAATAAAATGTTACTCCTCACAGTAACTTACACCACCATCTCACTATCTGCTGCCTCTGTGGATCCGTGGTAGAATGTCGGCCTCCGAATCCCAAGATCAAACCCGGGATCAAACCCGGCAGAGGTAGTCGGATTTTTGAAGGGCGGAAAAAAGTCCATTCGGCACTCCATGTCGTACGATGTCTGCATGTAAAAGATCTCTGGTGATACATTTGGTATTTACCCGACAAAATTCATTAAATCTCAGCCATAGACGCCCAAGAGAGATCCGGTTTACTCTGTCTGCCATCTGGTGTAGTGATGGGACATTCGATTCATTTTACTGAATCGATTCATTTGATTCCGTTCACGTTACTGAATCGATACAGTGATCCGATTCACGGCTCATTGGTCACCGCTCCTACTGCATCAGTGTAGTATGTGCTGGTAAGACAGCAGCAACAGCATTCAGTGCTCGCAGCTGCCATCTGGTCTTCATACTATGAACTCCTTTCTTAGAAAAAATGCTAGTTACTCTAATGCATCGAAGGTTTCCGGCAACGCAGGGTGGGAAAGGTTAGGATTATGAAGGTAGCAGCCATGGCCTGAATTAAGGTACAGAGCCAGCATTTCCTGGTGTGAAAATGGGGAAACTACGGAAAAACCATCTTAACGGCTGCCGACGGTGGGATTCGAACCCACCACCCCCCGAATGCAAACGCATAGCCACGCGATATTAACCGCACGACAACTCGCTCAGTCTTTTTTAAAAAGTATTTTTCTATCAGCTGAGGATTTTTTTAAATCGTCATATTTTGTATAGGCTACTCGAGATGTACAGTAGCCCGCTGGTTTTCTGATTCAACATACTGTTATTGCGTCTGTCCACATATGATTGAAGTCTTGTGCAACGATGTGACATATGAACTGAGAAAATACTGAGCCGTTCTTCCCAATATAAAACAGGTACTTTTGAGTGGTCATGAGCATGACTCATAGTCATAGGGCAGGCTAGAGTCGAGTTTAATTGTCAAAAGTCAATTAAGTTATAATACTAAGATTCATTAAACTAATAAATAGTATAACCTAATAGCCTACCTACTTACTAGCTACTTCAGAATTATGTTGTGACTACCTTTTTAACACTGCAAATAAATCCATCTATTATTTAAACCTCCCTGTAAGAAGAGGACAGTGAATGCAAATGGGTATTATTTTCAAATGAGCTGAGCTCGAGAGTCCATTATAGCATACGATTCTTTCAGTCTAGCATGTCTCACTGTATGTCTCGCTGCAGCGGAAGCTCGGCTCTCCGCGTGTCCAGTGAGCCGAAGGAGCCGTGTGTATCATGCGTCTCACTGAGCCGCCCTCGTTCACGATTCTTTCGATGTGCCATGATTCACTGTATGCCTCGCTGCAGCGGAAGCTCGGCTCTCCGCGTGTCCAGTGAGCCGAAGGAGCCGTGTGTATCTTGTGTCTCACTGAGCCGGCTCGTTCACGATTCTTTCGATGTGCCATGATACACTGTCTCGCTGCAGCGGAAGCTCGGCTCCCCGTCAACATCCAGTGAGTGCGCCACTCAGCACTGTCCGCTGGGAGTAAGCTGAATCGTGAGCCGTGAGCTCGCCTTTCCTGTGAATCGATTCACTCGGACACTTGAATGAATCGATACACTGCTTCGAATCATGCATTCAGTAGCCAACACTAATCTGGTGGGCCTAGAGTAAAACGGAACGTCGAAATTGACGAGCAGACAGCCAGATGGCGTCAAATTGAAATGTCTGCACACGGTAGCTGAGGGCATACGATTATTATTATTATTATTATTATTATTATTATTATTATTATTATTATTATTATTATTATTATTATCTAACTATCTAAGAGGGGAAGGTAATGTGAGTTACCATACTACGGCAAGCATAAAAATGTATATAATAAATTCTGTGCCCGATAGCTAACAAAGCACCCCACTCCAGCACCTGAGTAACGAATATGTTTATTGGGACACGCTCTTACAAATATCAATAATGCTAATGTCTCACAGCACTACGTCTGGATTACGGGTACAACAGAAATGCTACAGATTCGCTTTCTATGCAAATAACGTTTCTTGTCCTCTTCTCCTGGGCGTATAAAAAGAGTGTTTTCTGGAGAAGAATAACTAATTTTTAATAAATATTCTGTAACAAAGATTTACTGTAGATGCCGAGCGAAAGCGAAGTTCCCAGGAAACAGCTTTTGCATCTCTCCGCCGTAATCGTGCGGTGTAAGAAAAGTTAATGTAAACCAGCTTTTAAACGACATCGGAGCTGCGCAACCCAAGTGGAGCAATGAAGTACGATTATGGTGGGGAAAGTGTTTAATAAGAAAACACAACTAATTTAGCCGAATGGACAAGATAATTTTAACTCAATTATATTTCTACTGTGTTTCTGAAGGCTTTAAGTGGATTTGAAAGTAAGTTTTGCTACCTTAGAGACAGTGAAAATGTATTCATTCTCAACAAATGCAAAGGAGCCAAACTCGTTCTCTCTATGTCCGCAATTCATGACAGTTTTTTTCTTCATATGTGCGAGCAGTGTTTAATTCACGAGAGGGATCGGGAGCAGGTAGTGGGGGGGGGGGTAATTTCATCCATATGATCACTAATATACCCCCGACTCGAATTAATGTATTCCTGTCAAGATCCAACAATACCACTCATGTAACCGATTTAAAATTTTACGTAAGATTTAGTTACAAAATGGCAACTAAGTACGTACCCATGGTAACAGAAAGTTTTAAAATATCAGTATTGTTTTATTAGTACAATTTGTGCCTATAAAATTTGTATTCCTTCCTGCCTCATCCTTTCCCCGGGAGAAACGTACCTGGATTCAATTCTCTGTGTGAGCAACATTGTATGAAAGGATATTTTTAATCACAACTTTATAAACAAGCGACGAAGTCATCTGGATGAAGTGTTGATAGATACAGGGGCAGTAACAGAACGGAAGGGAAGGGTCATAAATATACATGCCCAATTAATCTTACAAAGCATTACAAGTACTTTAAGGGAACATTGCAGACAGAGGAATCAATTCTTACCTATTCTATGGGGGAGAGTCTAAAGGTAGCCTAAGTTTCTCTGCTTTATTGTTCAGAATCAAGGAATGGAGCTCGCTCCGATTTATGTATGTGATACTTTATAGTCACAATGATAAATTATATATAGGTTCACAAGTTGGGAAACCAGAGATTTGGCGCAGTTGCAGAATGGCGGAGTTAACGAACGAGTGGTTACGGGAGGAGGTCTCTATAGTGATCCATTCTCTGCGGGTAAAAAACACAGGACCTATCAACAATCGTAGATGAATTCTGTCTATATACGGATAGAAAGTAATGTCTGTCCAACAAGTATAGAAGTGGTGCAGTAATTTTACAGAAGGTATAACGACTGTTAAAAATGTTGAGTGGAGTGGTTTGGCCATCGATCAGCATCAGACACACCATTGATGAAATAGTACGGGAGAAGAGGCGTGATTCAGTCAGAGGTGTTCAATGAAAACAACTCCAGTTTCTTTGTCAAGAAAAGTACAGACATATTTTACCCTACGGTAAATGCTTGAATAATTTTGTGACTATGTCGCTAAATAAAGGAAAGATGTCGAAATGGACAGTGTTCTTTAAATTGTCCTATCTTTACCTGTTCATCTACAAAATAACAGGTAAATTCACTTTTTGACTTTTATTCGTTACTTCCCCTCTGAATGTCCTCATCAACACAATTTTAGACCCTTGCTGCAAATAGTATCCTATTCTGTGATTCCCACCGTCAGATACGTATATACCTCGTTGTACTTCCACTTAAAACAAAAATTATATCACCAAGTGTCCTTAGTTTCTTAGAGACTTTCTACTGTATGTTGTTAAAAGGTTTAACTCTAAACAATTCATTGATCTGCCCCCCCCCCCCTTCGTATTGTTCCTCTCGAAATATTTTAATAAAATTTGAAGTAGCATATACGCACAATTTGTGATGAGTCAATTATAATTTTCACCTCAAAGAACTCTTAAACTGTGAAATAATGTATACTGATTTATATTTTATTTTTTCACTTTCAATAATCTTAGTAAATGGCTCATTATCGAAATTGTAGAACTTCGCCACGGTGCCAATGTCCACCTTCGTAGCGTAAGGGTTAACACTATGAGCTGCCGTCCTCGATGGCCTCGGTTCTATTCCCGGTACTGCCAGCGATTTAAGAATGACACGAGGGCCGGTATGTGGTTAAAATGGTACGTGCTGCTTACCTCCATTGCGGGTGTGCCTGAAAGGAGCTGCACCAACTCGGGCTGAGGGCATGAGTTTACTTTCCTATACGGCGTCAGCTTGATAGACCTGCACTAGGCTCTTCGGAGGTCACATGCCATTATTATTCATGCTGTCAACATCGCAGGGGCTGCCTGGCCGAGGCAGGACATGGCTTCGAACCCCCGTCAGGAAGTCGTGAAATGAGATTTCCACTTCCTGAGGTGCATATGGCCCTGAGGTTTACTCAGCCAACAATGAGTGCCAGGTCAATTCCTGGGGGCAAAGACGGCCGGGCTTACAGCTATCAACTCTACCCCACCTAGTGCCGAGGTTACGGAGATTGGCAGCCTTTACCTTCCACCCCTCTAAGGGCCTTCATGGCCTGTACGGAGATGACTGCTTTGCTCTGCAATATCTGCTGAATTACAGTAATAAATGTATTTTCGAAATCGAACTACACTGTTTTCTCCAACTAGCATTTGAGATATTGGGCATCACAAATTGAGGGGTGTCATTATTTTCAAAATCCAACTTGTGGACAAACCGGGATGTGCTCTGTCCGTCAATGTCAATTCTGCTTAGCGCACTCTTATCGACCAGGGGGCATTCAAAATAAGAAAATACACATTAACTACCAGTACAAATAACTATTTGCTTTACGTCGCACCGACACAGGTACGTCTTATGGCGACGATGGGATAGGAAAGGCCTAGGAATTGGAAGGAAGCAGCCGTGGCCTCAATTAAGGTACAACCCCAGCATTTGCCTGGTGTGAAAATGGGAAACCACGGTAAACCATCTTCACGGCTGCCGACAGTGGGGTTCGAAACCACTATCTCCCGATTACTGGATATTGGCCGCACTTAAGCGAATGCATCTATCGAGCTCGGTGTACAAATACAGTAACTATCTGGGGAGGCAGTAGGGATTAATTTAAGTTCAGTAGAATCGCGAGGATATCCTCTGGTGAAGTATTCAACTGTCAGACATCACCCTCACAGCAAATGTGTGTAGCGGTCTAGAAATATTGCGGACATCAATCATAAAATTCCCGTTTACAGTACAGAGAAGCCAAGGTCCCTACTAACGACTTTCAAGACATGGAATTATTTACTTTTCAGTAAATCACCTTATCGTCAATCAAAAGGACACAACAGAATTCACGGCCAGATATAGAATTTTTATCTTCTAGTGGTTTAACGTCGCACTGACACATCAAAGGTTTTCGGCGACGGAAAAAGGAGAAAGGGCTAGGATTGGGAATGTATCGGTCCTGGCCGTAATTAAGGTACAGCCGCAGCATTTGAAAACTGGAAAACACGAAAAACCATATTGAAGGCTGCCGTCGGTGGGATTCGAACCCACCACCTATCGAATGTAAGCTCACAGCTACGCACCCTAAACGCATTAGAAATCGTCGTGGTGACTGCAGTAAGTCTAAGTCATGAAAAAAAAAGCGTTTCCGTTTTGATTGCACCTTTGTAACTAAAATAGCCCTCACTACAGCCTATAACTAGGAACAAATAGGAAAAAGAAACACCAACCGAAGGGAGGATGTGGCTATCAAAATAGCAATGTCAAATTGTTAATGCATTTCTCGAATTATTTATTAGAATAATATTTTAATTGAAGAAACACAGGATATTTACCTGTAATAAAATCAGTCAGGAAGAATCCTACACCTCGTGAAACTGTTTGTTGCCAACATAGCGACACCTTGAAATTTTAATATTCTACAAAAGCATTTGACCAGGAAACAAAACTGGTGACCCTCGTAGCCTACGAGTTTACTTCAGAAGGCGTGACTATTTGAAAAATTGATTGTTAAGACAAGTGGGTGCCGTTGCCTAAGCAGCCAAAACGAGTGGATGCCTTGCCAGTACATTCCTTATCTTTACACAGGACCTTGTCCAAGAGAAGCCTCAAATTTGGACACACAAAGGAACGTGAAAACCTGATTCCGAAAATTCTCGGTCTTTCTATAATTCTTCGACTGGAACAATTAAATGGTATTAATCAAATTAATTATCTGCATACTGCACTTTGACCTATGTCATAGCAAATAGTAATTAAAAATAACACAAATAAAAATATTTAAACACAGAGATAAACATTAACCAAATATACCTAATAAATAATAGGGCCTATTACTACGGGGACACGCCATCAAAAGAATCAACACTTTTCGACTGATATTATTGCAACGATTTTTTTTTTTTTGCTAGGGGCTTTACGTCGCACCGACACAGATAGGTCTTATGGCGACGAGCAACGAAATTTTGATACCCGTTTATATAATGTTAAAAAAAACCTAACAAACCCCAAAGTTTAAACCCCCAAAATTCAATTGGTTCTGTTTCTAAAAAAAATGATTATTTACCAAACTAACTTTTTAATTAATTAATAATTAATATTATTTGCTTCACGTCCCACTAACTACTTTTTTACGGTCTTCGGAGACGCCGAGTTGCCGGAATTTAGTCCCGCAAGAGTCCTTTTACGTGCCAGAAAATCTACCGACACGAGGCTGTCCTATTTGAGCACCTTCAAATACCACCGGACTGAGCCAGGATCGAACCTGCCAAGTTGGGGTTAGAGGGCCAGCGCCTTAACCGTCTGAGCCACTCAGCCCGGCAACTAACTTTCTACAACAAAACTTCAATATTTTACTTACGTTTACAACACATAGTAAAAAGGATTTATACTTCCACTGGTGAAAATATTTTATATGTTTAAACAAATTTGAAATGATACTCAATTCAATAATTTATGTTTAAAAACAAATATTAATACAATATTAATGCACACAATCATGGGGAAACCCTGTGAATACTTATGGTAAACGTTTAATTAGGTAATATTTACTATTTACAAGTTATTGCAATTAGAAAAACCAAACTTGTGCTAAAAGAGATTTTTAAAAAATAAAATGAGTTACTGGGAGACCCAGCTTCGAAATCTTACCACTTGTTTTGTTCATTTTCAGCTTATGTTACACCATTATGTCTGTATTATATTCAAAATTATATTTACGTAATATAATACTTGAACATTTCACTAATTGATTAAAAATATAACGTAAACGTTTGGACAATACGGAACGGACCACCTGGCTCCGACATGAACTGTTTTATCATTTCACCTGTATATCTACTTATAGGCCTGAACGTTACAAGTTACAAACTCTTAACAAACAAAAAGAGGTTTTTTTCTCACTAGAAACTAACATATAAAATTGGAGCAAAGTTACAGGATTTGTGGAAAGAGGTTATATTTCTTGAAGAACCACGCCCACTTACAGTCCGTGGCTAACGTTTGTCATTCTTCTAACTGGAATAAAACAATCTTACTGGGTTCCGATATTACACATCATTTTATGTGAAATAGCCAGAAAAATAGACAAAATTGTTTTGAGTGGAGTGTTCCAATAATAATAATAATAATAATAATAATAATAATAATAATAATAATAATAATAATAATAATAATAATAATAATAATAATAATAATGATAATAATAATAATAATAATAATAATAATAATAATAATAATAATAATAATAATAATAATGTAAGGCGCAATGGTGAATTGCCTGTACTTGAGAGACCGAAGTTCGAATCGGTGCCACTTCAGACACAGGGACTTTAAATACGATGGACATCTGGTCTAAATCGAAAGGGAAGCAAGTGCCTAGTAACGCTATAATGTGTGAAGAGATGAAAGTATCAAAACGTGAATGTTATCTACTTAGTGTACCATTAACTGTTAATACATTGGGCCTAAAGGAAGACGTACTGCCAGAATATCTGCCTCAAAGGGATTCCACGGTGTTCCTCACTATTCACTCACAAGATCATTTCACACAAAGACGTCCCAAGTACCGACTAGAACAATATCATTACTTTCCGAGATACAAGAATTAGACCAGTGTTAACACAGTCGATCTAGAGCTATCCATTGCCAATTTTAACTGTAACTAGGTAACAACAACAAAAAAATTCAAGCTCGCAGTATGACATGACTGTTTTCGTGATAATATCCATAGATCTCCAGTTATACGAAAAATCCAATCTAGAGCAATATGGCTTACGCCAGAAAATTCCTTGCGCGCTAGCCGGAATTTGAACCAGGACCGCTTTGATGAGATGCTAATGACGATGCCCTTATTTATTCCCCCAATTCTCCACCTTAAGCTATAAAAAATGTCGTCTAAAGACATGTTTTGGGGCCGATAATAGTGCTGCCACCGCAAAGCACTGGTCGAAAGTTAAAACCACGTTAGAATGCCATGAAATGTTACCTGGAGAACATAATTATCTACCTCAGATACCAAATGAAATTCTCATCTGAACACTTGAATCTAAATTGCATATATTTCCCAAAATTTCACTCAGTTTGAATAGATAGTGTACGAGTAATAAATTTCTAAATATCAGGAAACCACTCCAAAATACCGCCACTTTCAGAGAAGTAATTTACTGTTGTAAATTGTTGCAAGTATTGCCACTAATACTTTTTCTCACATGTAAAATTACATAAGCCTATGTCTGGAATCAAAAATAAAACGCCGTTCTGTTTTTCTTTGTGTTGTGATATACTTTAAATATTATCTGAAATAGGTTACTTTTCGTCTTCTTTCCCCACATGGCAGTCTGTGTCAGCCTTTTCTTCCTTTCTTTTCTTGCGTCTCACCGACACAGATCACTAAACAGGTTCCGCACAAATTGTGGAAGATCTGCATTCTCCCTTCACCAGTGGGGCTTCAGGGACTCTCCAGCGTGTGATTGTGGTGCTTTAGTCCAGACCATGCATCATATAATGGACGAATGCCCTCTGCGTGCTTATGGTGGAGACCGAAAAGACTTTGCTGATGTCTCAGTATCCCTAGTGCAGTGGATAAACAATTTAGATATTCATGTGTAATTGTTCCCTACTTACCTTGTATTCTTTGCAGGTTTTTCTTTTGTATAATTATATACTTGTCCATTCTGTAAATTCCATACGCTTAATAATAATAACCGACACAGATAGGAATTATGGCAACGATGCGACAAGAAAGGGTTAGGAGTGGGAAGGAACCGACCATAGCCTTAATTAAAGTACAGTCCCAGTATTTTCTCGGTGTGAAAATGGGAAACCACGCGGAAAACTATATTCAGGGCTGCCGACAATGGGGTTCGAATCCACTAACTCCAGAATATAAGCTTATAGCTACGTGATCCAAACCGTGTCAGCTTCTTCCCTGTGCATAGTTCTAATTGTACTCCGAAAAGTGTGAAAAAATCCTTAAATCGAACTTACTGTAGCCGCAGTTCATAACAGCGCACAACAAGAAAGAGAGAAAAGAGTGGAGCATATCATCACCGAGACCAAGAAGTGCAATAGTTTCCTAGAGGGATGCTGTGAATAAATAATATGTTAGAAATACAATTAGTTAGTAAAACGCTATTAATAACAAAGGCCGCAGAGGTTCATGTTACTATATCCGCGCCAATATTGAACAAATTGTCATTATTTCTCAAGGAGTTTTTTGTTTGTTTGTTTGTTTGTTTGTTTGTTTGTTTGTTTGTTTGTTTGTTTGTTTGTTTGTTTGTTTGTTTGTTTGTTTGTAAACGTACGTTTTGGGAAGTTATGTATCTTTCTGTAAATATAATTTCAGTCATTTTATATGTAGGATTTAAACTTCTGGCCGATACTGTAAACAAACCTTAAGAACATTCCAATCCGTCCCGGCACATAAACCAAGATATAAAGTGAATATCAAGCCTGCGTAGTCAGCAAATAATATTTCCTAGTACCATACAATATGAGAACGTAATAAATATGAATCAAACGAAACAAACACGACGATGAGAGAAGAGGAATAGCCTCGCTGGTACGATAAAAGGAGAAATATCGCTCGACAGAATTAAACGGCCGGGAGAACACACGTGAAGAAATGAAATAAGGTTTACAAACCTATCTCGAATAGAGTGAAGCTCCTGTCATAACTTATCATTTACCTCCAACGTCTGCAAACTGTTCTTTTTATACAGTCTGCAAGATGTTTCAATACGAGACTGAAGTTTATACGAAATATACAAAGACTTCCCTTGGAACGTAAAATACAGGATGCATAGGAAGTTTTGATAGAACGCTGTGTCTTCTGGTATGGTCCAAAACAAATTTATTACTTTTAATATCCTACCCTTGGCTTTGATCACAGATAGGTCTTATGGCGACGATGAGATAGGAAAGGCCTACAAGTGGAAAGGAAGCGGCCATGGCCATGAAAACGGGAAACCACGGAGAACCATATTCAGCGCTGCGGGCCAACAGTGGGGTTCGAACCCACTGTCTCCCGAATGCAATCTCAAAGCTGCGCGCCCCTAACCGCACGGCCAACTGGCTCGGTGATAACAGATTTCATTAAAAAAAACTGTTTTTATAAGTTGCTTGTCGCACCGACCCAGGTACGTCTTATGGCGACGATGGGAGAGGAAATGGGAAGGAAGCGGCCGTGGCCTTAATTAAGGTACAGCCCCAGCATTTGCTTGGTGTGAAAATGCGAAACCACGGGAGACCATCTTCAAGGCTGCCGACAGTGGAGTTCGAACCCACTATCTCCCGAATACTGACTGGATACTGGCCGCACTTACGCGACTGCAGCTATCGAGCTCGATCATTAAAAGACTAAGGATAATGAAAGGTTTGAATATGGATGTGTACGTTTGCTCGTAGATTATAAGAAGGCATTATCTGGACGCCAAAGATAGGTCTTATGGTGACGATGGGATAAGAAAGGGATAGGTGTGGTAAATAAGCGATTAATTAAGACACAGACCCTGCATTTTCCTGGTATGAAACCGCGAAAGAACCACCTTTAGGGCTGCCGACAGCTGGGTTCGAACCCACTAACTCCCGAATGCAAGCTGATAGCTAAGTGACCCAAACCCCGTAGCAACTTGCTCGGTAACGTAGCAGATATCTTGACAGGCCACGGCCGTTACCCCATCGGATTGCATTTGTATGATCAGTGTTCTATTTGAATTACCAAACTTAAACCAATTTAACAGTCAGTGTAGCAAGTATGTTGTACTTTGTTTGCGGAGTGGAGGTACAAAGTGATCCCTCAAGTGGACAGAGCATTTATGTTATCTGTGGAATTTCGCTAAGTAAATGAAGCGTGATGAAACAGTGGGTCCTAGTACCAAACATAACGTAATCACTGTGTAAGCACTACATCTCTGTCGGTTACTTGTGGCGGGACGAACAATTAGAAAAGTGCCGTTGCTAAAACCCATGCCTCAAAAGGGACTGGTGTTCCGAATGGAGACAGGACATTTAATTCTATATAGTGTTCGCGAAAAGGAGCTATTACCCCCTTATCAGTGGTGATAGTGATAGTGATCTATTTAAAGGAGAAAAGAACGTGATAATGTGTTAATCACGAGTAGTAGTGCATCTTCCTCCAAGGATATAATATTCGTCGATTTTAGATCATCATCGTAATAAAATGCGATTATAATCAACTTAATATGCAATGGTTTTAAAAATACGCCCAAGTGCCGCAGTACTGCTTAGCTTTTTCACGATCTCAAAGCAACCATATGAGCCAAACTATTACGAGGGAATTCGATTCAGCAATCTTGCTTCCAGGAAACGCATGTCTATTCAATGTACCTCACTTCCCCAATTACAGTTTTCTTCTCTTGGGCAATAATGATAAACGTCAAATCTGTGCGGCTGGTTGTATAGCGTAATGTTTGGGGCAGCTTACTCACATTAAGGCTGCTGGATCGAATTCCAGCACAGCTATAATTAAAACGAAGTCCTTGGTCTGTCTGTCTGTCTGTCTGTCTGTCTGTCTGTCTGTCTGTCTGTCTGTCTGTCTGTCTGTCTGTCTGTCTGTCTGTCTGTCTGTCTGTCTGTCTGTCTGTCTGTGGGCTAATCCCGATAATTACCCGGGGGTTTTGATGTGGTTTTCACCATTGTCAAATCTGTGTGGCTGGTTGTATAGCGTTAATGGTTGGGGCAGCTTTCTCAGATTAAGGCTGTTGGACGGAATTCCAGCACAGCTAACTATCATTAAAACGAAGTCATTTGTCTGTCTGTCTGTGGGCTAATCTCGAGAATTGCCCAGCGGATTTTGATGTGGTTTTCACCATTGTAGAGAGGATTTATCGAGGAAGGTTTAGGATAAAGAAACAATCTATGGCAAAAGGAAGCCCACCCAGCAGTGGGGATTTTAGGAAGGAGGAAGAAAACGGTTATCCGAGTGTTGTCTTGGTTTACGCTGCCTAAACCATCAACAAAAGACCTCCAAGTATGTAGTGACGTATTACTGTATAAAGAATAAAAAGCTCTAAATAAAAGTCTAGGCTGTATACAGCTATCTGTAAAAGGTAGCCCTCAATATATTTGAAATCTCTTGGAGATGGGAGGAAGAGTCAATCACCTTCTTTTCATACCTCTGTAACACACGCGCAACTTTCCACTGAATTCACCAAACGCCATGAATGTGATAACGGGCTTTTCCCGTGAATGTTCGATAAGAACTCAGCCATTTCACAAGTCCAAAAAGTGCGAGCAAATGGGTCCGTAAAATGCGGCGCGTGTAAAATGAACTGAGATAACGATTGGGTCGGTCATTGACGCCGGTTTTGATTGGCGTCGCACAATTTACAGCCATTTGATAAAAAAAGAAGAGAGAAGCGTTTAGATTACCGCTGTGAGATTCACGACGATACATGCGTCGTAAATAAACAGTGGTGCCATAAACTTTACACAATAAAGATAAACCAGAGGACGTTATGTGAAAGAGCAAAAGCTTTAAAAATTAAGTCACACTTAAAGTTGACGTTAATCCTCTTAATGATGCGGTAAAGGTGATAATACAAAGAGGTAGTTATCGCACATTTGACAGAATCTCGTATTATGTTGTGAATGGTTTCAAAGGACACTCAGGCACTGGCTTTCTGATTAAGAAAGGCAATATTCGATTCTCAATTGTGCCATGGATTTACACTCGCCCTCCTTTCCGAGCCGCATCCAGACTGACCTAACTACGCATAGGAAATACTGAGGGATGACTGACGAATGAATGAATACAGTAAGTAAGTAAGTAAGTAAGTAAGTAAGTAAGTAAGTAAGTAAGTAAGTAAGTAAGTAAGTAAGTAAGTAAATAATGTTTTATTTTACCTGACAAGATTGCCTTCTAGCCTTCTCTTCCTATATTACAATAATTAAATTACATAAATTTAAATTAAATTACTGTAATAATAGTATATCCGCCTCCGTAGCGTAACGGTTAGTGTTATTAGCTGCCGTCCTCGGGGGCCCGGGTTCGATCCCCGGTAATGCCAGAAGTTTAAGAATGGCAGGAGGCCTGGTATGTGGTTCAAATGGTACATGCAGCTCACCTCCATTGGGGGTGTGCCTGAAAAGAGCTGCACCACCTCGGGATGAGGACACGAGTTTACATTTTTTAAAATGATAAATGATACAATGAAATCACATGAAATATAATAAGAGGAAAATATCGTATATATAAACAATAGGTAAAACATAAAATGTAATAGCTTTTGAAATAAACTACTAAGAATATTAAATTAATCTTCCACCAGGGCATTCGTAACAATAGAATAGTTGTAATAGCATCGAGTTTAAATAGGATTCTTATTGGTACATAAAATATCTCCAAAAGAGTTTCTTTGCAAGTTCGAATGGCACTCAACTCATCCCTCTGATACTTTCAGGAAGGAGTTCAACTCATGGCAGGTAAGTACTGTGAATGAATTACGATAAATGGCACTATCGGTATGTAAAGCACACACTCCTGAACAGCAAATGACAGCTATCATCCGTATTTTCATGATATGTGACTGAGATTTCTTCCTTTTCCCTGCCTGAAAAGAACACTGAAGGAAAGCTATTTGCTTTAAGTTGCACCGACACAGATAGGTCTTATGGCGACGATGGGATGGGAAATGCCTAGGAAGTGGAAGGATGCGGCCGTGGCCTTAATTAAGGTACAGCCCCGGCATTTGCCTGGTGTGAAAATGGGAAACCACGGAAAACCATCTTCAGGGCTGCCGACAGTGGGGCTCGAACCCACGATCTCCCGATTACTGGACACTGGCCGCAATTAAGCGACTGCAGCTATCGAGCTCGGTACTGAAGGAAAGCCATATAATGATATTGTAACTCTGTGATGGATGAGGAATAAAGTGGACCAGGATCAGCTTCATCCGGCATCTTCCGTAACGTTAACAGCAGCGTGTCGCTTACGGAGGTGGAGTTTTTAAAGGGCCATTACTGGGCAGGTTAAATATCTCATTTCTATCCTGCTGATCTTATCATTTGAAGTTTCTTCTTGTTTTCTCATAATTAGTGCTCTTGATTTGATCTGTTCTTTCTGGTATAGACTCCACATATTAGGTTAATATTCAGAGGGACAGACAGTGGTACTAAGTCTTCAAAACGTTGTCGTAATGATCTCCATAGCAGCTCTCCACAGACTTAGTTATTGGCTCTTGGACTTCTACTTTCACACGACAACCACTGATGTGTTCTTTATTTTTTCGCCGTATCGGAAAAGTGATTAGAACAGAAAAGTTTGTAAACAATTGTCCAAACCAATTTTATTATGAGTAATTTTATTGTAAATTAAACCGTAACAGAGATGCAGTCAGCCTCTGTGGTGTAGTGGATAGTGTGATTAGCAGCCACCCTCGGGTTCGATTCCCGGCTCTGGCAGAAAATGTTAAAAGGTGTACGAAGGCTGGAACGGGGTCCACTCAGCCTCGGGAGGTGAATTGAGTTGAGGGGGGTTCGATTCCTACCTCAGCCACCCTCGAAGTGGTTTTCCATGGTTTTCCACTTCTCCAACCAAATGCCGGGATGGCACCTAACTTAAAGCCACGACCGCTTCCTTCTCTCTTTCTTGTCTATCCCTTCCAATCTTCCCATCCCCTTCCCAACAAGGCCCCTGTTGAGCATATCAGGCGAAGCCACCTGGGCGAGGTACTGGACCACCTCCCCTGTTGAAATGCCTGAACTAAAATCTCACACCCCAGGACACTGAACTTGAAGCGGTAGAGGTGGTATCCCTCGCTGAGTTCGAGGGAAAACCCAACCGTGGAGGACAAACGGATGAAGAAAAAAAGAAAGAAAGAAAGAAAGAAAGAAAGAAAGAAAGAAAGAAAGAAAGAAAGAAAAATAAAGATGCATGACGTGTTATGCTTTATACCTCTCTAAAGACCCCGCCCTACTAATTTATTTTACAACAGTGTAGGCCCTATAGCTAAAACTAAAATATAAATTTTCATGTAAATACCGCTATCCGTTTTCCCGTGATGTTATAACAGACGAAGAGCTGAAATAGCAGACAAAAATTAAACTGAGCCCGATACAGGCTATTATTTGTCCTGTCCAGTACATAAACCGAGTATTAGATTAATATTAAAAAATGAGAGACAGACAAAGACATATTGCACAACCTGGTCGAAAAGAAGAGTACATTCAATGGTGGTAAGCTAAACGTTGCCATGCAGCCTATGAACTGTACTTCTCACTCTCAGTGTTAACTAGAAGACAATGGAAAGCATGGCGTCTAAATACTCACAAGTCAGATCTATCAACATTGCCGTGGAAATGAAGTCCTGCAAGGTCTAGGTACAGCCCTTTAAGACATGTACATTATTTCAAAAGTCCTTCGAGACCACTGTCGCCTGCCCGAGTTATGGATTTTGTTTCCTGGACACTTGAATGCTTTAAACATTATTTTGCGTATTCATGAATGGACAATTACAGTTTTCAGTTGAATCTAGGACCAGTTGTTAACGTTTAATAAAAATGTCGATGGAAGCCAGCGCGAGGAAGAGATCTGATGAGGTGCAGATTGCTCTACTGTTACCCAGCCCATTGGCTGCTCAATTTATCGTAACCGAATTATTCCCGTTCAATATTTCATTCTTTCCACCGCTGAAAACTGGTTTTCGTGTATCCTGTTAGCTGATTGTGATAATCTGATCTGTGATGAGTTGTTATTGAGTATACAGACTGTGTTTCCTATAATATAGTGTAAAATGTTTGCAACCACGCTGGTCTCCAATTGTAATATTTATCTCATACATACCATTAATTTCACATGAATAATAATAATAATAATAATAATAATAATAATAATAATAATAATAATAATAATAATAATAATAATAATAATAATTTATTTTAAAACTAAAAATAATTTCCCCGTTGTATTTTAAACTTGCTGCCATCTCCTCAGCAGTTGTTAACCAGCAAGACTAAATGATTGGATCTCATTTTTTCTTCCGTGGGTCTCGTTCAGGATAAGGTCCCGATGCACTACTGTCATCCTTGGTCCTTTTCCCCTTCTACGACGTCCACATACGAAGTTCCGGTTGTAGTTCTATGTCCCTAGGGCCGCTTCCTAATTTTCAACTTCCTTGTCAAGATAAGGAACAAGTACTCATAAGTGATAACCAGTCAGTCATGACCTAGTAACGAAGAGTGCCCAAACATATTTGGCATACATTACGACCAAGGAAATATTAAGAACCCCTCCTCAAAACACGTAATATACACAACCACCGGCGATATAAAGAACAGTACCCATGAATCGCATGTCAGTAGGCCTGTCTTATTGTACATAAGTGACAGTATAAAGATTTTTCAAAATGTCTTCTTCTTTAGAAACATATAGGTATGATAATTTCAGTCAATAATATTTGCAATTACTGTATATCAGTGTTATTTTTCTTGGCTGTGCAAGGAGTTGACGCACACAGTTATACTGTATGCTGCTTCTGGAGTTCACATCGGCTGCCTGTGAAACAATTTGTATTATTTATTTATTTATTTATTTATTTATTTATTTATTTATTTATTTTTTCAGGTTTTCAGCGATGATGGGATAAGAAAGAACTAGGGCTGGGAACGTAGCGCGTCGGTAGATGCAGAGTAGGTTTCGGCCGTTGGGTTTCGTCCCTTACGAGGCCACGGCTGGTCCGTGGTCCAACAGCTGTGCACTCTGACCGGCCAACCGCGCAGAGGAGGGAGGAATGGAAACGTTTAGTAGTAGTAGTAGTAGTAGTACGTAGCGGGCAGAGTGTCATTTAAGGTACAGCCCCGTATAAATGGAAAATCACGGAAAAACATCTTCAAGACTGCCGATGATGGGACACCATCTCCCGATACAAGCTTGCAGTCACAGTGGTGGCTCACGCTGGTAATTTCACCATTATTCGCTAGCGGTCTAACATCGCACTAACACATATAGGTTTTCAGCGACGATGGGACTGGAAAGACCTCGTAGGAATGGGAACGATGTGACCGTGGCTTTAATTAAGGGACAGCACCAACATTTGCCTGATATGAAAATGGGAGTTTACGAAAAACCGTCTTGAAGTCTGATGATAGTGTTCGAACCTAGAGTTTGCAGCTTCGTCGCCCGTACCATACAACCAACTCGTTCGGTTGTTAATATTATTATTATTATTATTAGTATTATTCCCTAAGTTCGGTTAAGTTCTTTAAACTTGTTGGAGGAAATAAAAGTTACATTACGAAAGAATTTGAGACCTTCCCCTCGAACTATCTTTCAGAGACTATTACATGATTACGCGGAGTCTGCAATTACCTTGAGCTGATGTACCTCCCGGAGATGGACGAGGCAAGCCCTTATTATTATTATTATTATTATTATTATTATTATTATTATTATTATTATTATTATTATTATTATTATTATTATCACTACGGAGATACCGTGGTGGACAGAAGTGAAAGAGGGTGCGGGCATAAATGGGTGGATAGAGAAAAGATTAAATAGCAATTTAAAACTTTAAAATTTTGGAATATATTTCTTTCCTCGACTTTTTTCTTTTCTTTTCAAACTTTACACTTTGCTAAGCAAATAACAAATAATCAGGTACAAGTTCTAGCTCGTGAGCTCAAGAAACAGTATAAGAAAATATATAATAATCAGATAACAACAATTTAACAACATGAGATTGGAACTCCCCCGTTACAAATTTAACAAGAGCACCATTACTCCCTGCAATACACACTCAAGGAGACGGAGCTCCAAATTTTACATCAGTAGGAAAATCGTCTTTGCTCTACAAATTACTCTTTAGGAGACAATTTTTCAAAATTTTATACTTCCAGGCCTACCAAAGGCACAACCTACACTTAACCAAAACAAACAGTAAACATTGTCTTATTCGCTCAACAGTCGAAATTACACAGGAAATAGAATGAGAATAGTGAATTTTAACAGGGAAAATAAGTGCCCATTCTTCGTGGCCTTAGTTAGGAAAGAAATGGTTAAGGTTACTGGCCGAAATTCAAAATGTTAGGAGGAGAACTCTTGCACTCCTTTGGAATTCACCAGAACATCATTATAACCCTATGTGGGCTTATGGTCTGAAGTTGCAGAGGCTAAGCCTATACTGCGGAGGGACTAGATGGAGAGAAGTTTTAATTTACAAAATTGAGAGGTAGATTTTAAATATTATAAAATCACGGTCATCTTAATATCAAGTTGAGAGGGAATACAAGAGGGTACCTCACTCTTTATTCCCTCAGTTCGGTTAAGTCCTTTAAACTTGTTGGAGGAAATAAAAGTTACATTACGAAAGAAGTTGAGACCTTCCCCTCGAACTATCTTTCAGAGACTATTACATGATTACGCGGAGTCTGCAATTACCTTGAGCTGATGTACCTCCCGGAGATGGACGAGGCAAGCCCTCCCCTGCCTCCTGTACTAACACACTACTGCTGGACTGGAGCGATCAAAGATCTCATGGCCCAAACGGTCCCAGCCTTTATAGCGGAGAGGAAGGTTCCAGATTTATCAGGGCCGAAGCCCTGACACCCTCCTCCCATTTCTACTGGTTAATCAAAAAAATATCAAAATTTCCTCATTGGTTAATTAAGTAAATGTACAAAGATTCCCTATTGGCTACAATATTAAGTTGGCGGGACGAGATAGAAGTGTTGATAATTTTAGAATACCGGAAACCATCTACAAACAATTCACTTTTGTCAACTAATGACAACCAAATTTATCTTGAATTTTAATTGTCCATTCTCTCATCAGAGGGAGCACCTAGGTAGACAGTAGAGACGTCTGTCGAAAAACGTTCAAACTTCTTCCACTAGCAGTTTCAGAGTTTATGTTATACATGGCCTTCCAAAAGGCGCTTGTTTTAAATGCACGGGGCGGGTGTACCTCCGGTACAATTATTATTATTATTATTATTATTATTATTATTATTATTATTATTATTATTATTATTATTATTATTCCCGGTCTAGAAAGCCAAGAATAACGGCCGAGAGGATTCATCGCGCTGACCTCACGACATCTCGTAATCTGCAGGCCTTCGGGCTCAGCAGCGGTCACTTGGTAAGTCAAGGACCTTCAGCGCTGTAGTGCCATGGGGTTAGTTATTAATAAGGCTCGGATGTTTATGACCTAACAATAGCCCAAATAAGCAAGCAAATATGACCTCAAAAGTGACGAAATATGACCCCAAAAGTGGAGAAATATGACGTAAAAGTTACAAAATATGACCCGAAAATGATTAACCTAAATGTGGGCATTTTTAATAAATTATAAATCGAAAGGGCAATTATATCGATACATATTAGTTAGCTAAATTCTTTATTCTTACTTTCACATTAATTTTCTGAATATATATGTTTAGCAGCTATTCACAGTCTTGTCCTTGATTCACTTATCGAACATTTGTGAATACATAGCTATAAAGTACCGGTACTAGGTTCGATAAGATTATCAGATCAAACAACATTTTAAAAGTCAAAACATGTTTGCACCCTGTAGTGGTGGTTTAAGATACGAGAAAACTAGAGATCAATATATTTTTTAAATATATTGGAACGTTCAAACCCAGATTTCACTTTAAAGTTTAAATTGAGCATCACGAAACGAATTAAGTAGATGTCTTTCAATACATTATGGTAGGGCGGCAGGGCCTTCAGTGCAAACTGACATATATTTTTCATTCTTCTCCGCGGGTGGAATTGAAGTGTATGACAAGATTCATCTTCAAATCATCAGGCGTGAAAGAACTCCGGTTATCACTAACAGATTATTGTAAGAAGAGAATAATAATGTTATTTGTTTTACGTCCCACTAACTACTCTTTTACGGTTTTCGGAGACGCCGAGGTGCCGGAATTTCGTCCCGCAGGAGTTCTTTTACGTGCCAGTAAATGTACCGACACGACGCTGACGTATTTGAGCACCTTCAAATACCACCGGACTGAGCCAGGATCGAACCTGCCAAGTTGGGGTCAGAAGGCCAGCGCCTCAACCGTCTGAGCCGCTCAGCCCGACTGTAAGAAGAGAAGCTCGTTTCTACGTCACAAGGTTATTGGTGCATATTTAAATCATGTAAAAGGTAGAGTGAAGTCCATGGCCTTCATTCTTTACAAACGGTATTCCACTTGTATTAACTGCAGATTTGATACCGAGAATGGTGAACACTAGTTCACATTGGGTAAGTTGATTTTGCATAGCTACAGCTGTCGTCAGACCGCCAAAATATGACGTTTCTACGAAAATAGCTCGAAATATGCATTTATAACGCAAATAAAAATAGCTTAATTGTGACGCTAATCACCTGATTTGCACCAAAATACAATCAGGCAAGAGAATAGACATAAAGAAAAAATATGACTTTTCCTAAACATCCGAGCCCTAGTTATTAATGTTTGTTGGCTTTACATCACACTAACTACTTTTACGGTTTTCGGGGACGCCGAGGTGCCGCAATTTAGTTCCGCAGAAGTTCTTTAACGTGTCAGTAAATTTACCTACACGAGACTGACGTATTTGAGCACCTTCAAATACCACCGGACTGAGCCAGGATCGAACCTGCCAAGTAGGGGTCAGAAGGCCAGCGCCTCAACCGTCTGTATTATTGTTATTATTATCTCTAAAAAATCTCACATGTGCTATATACAGCATTACATCATAGCATTTATCAAACAACTTGTACCCGTATTACGGATATAACGTAGGAGATATATCGTATATGCCTATAACTTACAGTCCCGCACTGTACGGGTAGTGTGTCTGCCTCGTAGCAGGAGGTCATGGGCTCGATTCCCGGCAACTCCAACTATATTAATTCTGGACTGAGGAGAAGAACGGGATTCAATCAGCCTCGTGAGACCAGCTGAGAAGGTGCTGCATATGAAAGGCAGTGGCCCGGTCACCGAATCCAAACATTACGGCTGAGGATATCGTTATAGGCCTACCGACCTCGCGACACTCCAAACTCTACAGCCCATCTGGTATGGCAGCTGTCGTCTTGGCAGGGCAAGAAACTCAATGAACTGTTGTGTCACGGGTTTGTTTGTTTATTGTATGTAGTACAGTACTGTAGACTAGGAGTTACATTCTATTTCTACAGGGTGAGTCCCGTTCCCCTACGCCGCGTGTCGGTAAACGACAGCGCGGTCAACCTCACACCGTTCGCGTGCACCCGTAGAAAACTCGTCAACTTACCCTATTACAGTAAATGCTGAAAATGTTCTCCCCCGGCCTGTAGACAAGCGTTGTAGCCTTTGATGATATTCTGGTTCACTATGGAATTCAACCTCATGAATCGTCTAAAGTTCGCAACACATTTAACTTCCACTTTAAGGCCATTTAGTGGAATTTTATTAATTATTCTTAGATTCTCGTGTGACCGTTAGTGGTTATTTTGCGAATATAGACGTCCAAATAAATAAAGCCACGCCTCATCAGACAACACTAGTTCAGAACTGAATTCACCACTGCTGATAGACTGAAAAAACAATTGCAATAACATTTTCTTGCGGGTCACTAAGGAAGCTTATCGCAGACTAGCTGAAACTATGACAACACTGGGTGAGCCACATCGGTCAGGCGGTTATTACATCCACTCGCCCAGATACAGTACATGGAATAACCTGCAACTCGACTGAGACTCGCACGGTATATTTACTCGCTAAGTGGAAGACCGGGTATGGACGTTGTCAGTTAAAATCAATGAACCTATCTTAAATATGAAATGAAATGGTGTATGGCTTTTAGTGCCGGGAGGTGTCCGAGGACTTTGGCTCGCCAGGTGCAGGCAGGCCGTAGGCGACCTGCGCGTCGTGATGAGGATGAAATGATGAAGACGACACATACATCTATTCCGCGTGCCAGGGGGATTGACCAATTATGATTCAAATTCCCGACCCTGCCGGGAATCGAACCCTGGACCCCTGTGACCGCAGGCTAGGACGGTAACCATTTAGCCATGGATCTACATTTAATATTATTGTCTGGTTTGAGAATGAATAGCAGTGATCGCAAGCGTAAAAGGTAAAATTAAAGTATTAAAGAAATGCAATAAATGATTAAGATGACCGAGAGAGTTGACTACGTCGTTTGATTCACGATGGTGTGAGCTTGCATTCAGGAGATAGTAGGTTCAAACGCCACTGTCAGACCCGTAAAGACGGTTTTCCGTGGTTTCCCAATTTCATACCAGGCTGCACATTAACTAAGGCCACGGCGGTCGCTTCCTGTCCTATTCCATCGTCGGTGTAAGCCCTGTCTGTGTCAGTGTGACGTCAAATAACAAATAATGAAGATTATGCCAACATACAAAATAGTACCAAATGGGCAAAATGGAAGAGAAAAAAATTGATCATGAAATTAGGGGTGTTTGTTGAAAGTCGGGACCATGTAGGAAGACAATGGATTTTCCCAGTTAACTCGTATGTCTTTTCCTGTATTTCGTATAATAAATTCCATCATTTCTTCCCTTGGAGTGCAGGCGGATTCTAATTCATTCACTACTGCAGCTACACTAAAATGTAGGAATGTGGTGTTTTTAATATCAGCTATAATTCTGTTGGCTTATATTCCCAGTCTCTCCCGTGTATATTCGCCGGTTTTTTCCCGGCCGCTCTCAGCCCAGTCAGGTTTTCATTGAAAACATGAAGTATTTGTCAGAATATCTGTATTGGTACAGCCGCAGAATTAATCACAAGTTGAATTCTGCGGGACTAGAATTAATAAAAGATAGCGGTGAACGTTTCTCGTTGGTTGCTGTTGTTCCTACGTTTCACATTCTTTAAGGAACTCGAATTTTGTAATACCTTTAATTGTAAAATATGTTCTAAAAGAATACACCTCCCTTTGTAAATCATTGGTACATCAGTCTCGGAATTCCAGTTTCGCGGCTTCAAATTCAGCAGAGACCGTCGAATTTTTTTGAAGGGGGGAAGAAAGTTAATTCGATATAACCTGTTGTAACTTATATGCCGGCATGTAAATGATCTCCGTTAACAAACTGCTGTAGCATGTTACGTTTTGTCATTGTCGCCGAGTATACTTCAGCTTATGCATGCTAGAGTCAGTGATTCGATGGAGCGGCTTCCTTTGAGTGTTACTGGCTCCCCAACTACCTACCCTTAACTGTGCACGGATTTCAATACCACAACAAAACGTGGTGTAGCCACAGCCCGGCCAATTAAGTGAATATTACGGGAGCAGGCAGGGCACGAACAGTTACCGCACATTGTTCACGAACATTCGTACAGAACATCCGTGAACAGGGCCAAACCTAACAATCCTATTTGTTTGTAAAACCATATTTATGCTGAGATTCTTTTGATAGAAATTTTGGTAAGTCGTACAAGTTTACATTCCCCAATTAATGATGCCTAAATTTCAAAATCTACCCATAAACACGTTTAGGAATCCACCTTGGTTTTTTTTTTTTCCTAAAGAGAGTTATAAGTGTTGGTTAACCAATACAGCATAACGCAGAGCAATGTTTCCCACCAAATTTGTTTCATGGAACCCTAGAAATATTGAACTAAGCTTTGGGGAACCTCGACAGCCTGGCACATGTTCTTAGCTAGGACAAAATATAAAGCAGAGTTACACAACAGGTAAGCCAAATCGCAATTCGTACATTTTCAATAGAGTTTTAGAACTACTCACAGAAAGTCATTTACAATTTCCAAAAACTCTTGTTAACAGAATCAGTATGTACATCTATGACTTAGTCCCGTTTACTGATACGATGTTGGGGGTGTGGTGAAATGAAATTTTAAGGCATCATTTTACGACCGAATGCCCTTCCTGTCGCCAGCCTCAGTCGAGGAGCTAATGAAATTGGGTAAGAAGGGGGAGGAACTGTCCAGACATATACCTGAAAGTGAAACTGGGAAACCACAGAATACCATTCTCTGGACAGCCGACGGTGGGGTTCGGACCCACTTGTCCCCCGAACGCAGATCTTTGCTTCATAGCCGTACTGCGTTAACACGTGCGGCCACTCCACTCGGAAGAAGCAGTGTATTCACAAGAAAATATTAATTTTGTATAGAACATTTTAAAAGTTCACTCCCAGCTAAAACGGAAAACTATTTTTATACGCATAATTATGTTGATACTGACATTTCGATGTGATTTCTGGGCTTGTCTCTTGGACCACAATAATTTTATTCTTGACCGCACACATAAAGTTCAATAACATACAAATTAAGACGCTCAGATTTATGACAAAAATATAGTAGTGGGAACGTCAAAGGCATGCACTGATGTCAACCGAGGCCGATATTGGACGAGCGTGAAAGATTCACTAGGCCATAGTATTTTGAGCAACTTGTTTCCGTGGCACCAGATGGTAGCCAGTTGAAATGCAGAATCATTACTCAAGTTCATGTTCAACTTTCACTACCGAAAGACAGTCCGGCTCCATGGCTAAATGGTTAGCGTGCTGGCCTTTGGTCAAAGGGTTCCCGAGTTCGATTCCCGGCAGGGTCGGGAATTTTAACCATCATTGGTTAATTTTGCTAGCACGGGGGCTGGGTGTATGTGTTGTCTGCATCATCATTGCATCCTCATCACGACGCGCAGGTCGTCTACGGGAGTCAAATCAAAAGACCTGCACATAGCAAGCCGAACATGTCCTCGGACACTCCAAGCACTAAAAGCCATACGCCATTTCACCGAAAGAAAACGGTTGAGTTGCGACTGTTCTTAAAAGATGATCTGTATTTTCGGGCAGAGTCCGCGGAACCCTGGTTGAGAATTACTACGTCAGATTATCATTTATCTACACATTTGTTGAAGCTCAGTAATAGATGAGTGGATATAGGGGCTTACTTTTAAAATAGACCACCTTTGTGACGTTGCTGGCTCGGCTTCTATCCATCCACAAGGTTGTGGAATTGAATCTAGGCTTAGTGTGTTACTGTGCTGGAACATGTACGTAGATCCGCAGAAAACTCAAAGAACTCTTTCCCGGACAAAATTTCAGCACCCTGGCATCTCTTAAAATCTACAACTCATAGCATTACTGGAATTTGTGTATTGGAGCATCAGGCAAAAATTTACTCATCATCTTTAAGTTCAATGTTATAATGAGATATTTGAGGTTCGCCTTTAACTGTACCAGCATGATATAGAAGTTCTTCATCACAGGTGAAGTTCTGCTACCATGTACTGTGTACAGCAGTTGGGAAGGCATCCGATAAATGTACTCGTGAAAGACCTAATTAACATCCTATGTATTCTAGTAGCCGAAGATGCTCAAGGAAAGACCTAGGACCGAGAAGGAAGCGTCCGTGGCCTTAATTAAGCTACAGTCCCAGGCTAATGTGAAAATGGGAAACCACAGCAATTCATCTTTAGGACTGTCGTCAACATATTAATATTATTAAATAGAAAAAAAAATGCCAGTTCTCGAGAAAAGTTTTCATGACCTACAAATGCATAAGACTCGAAGAAGGGAAAGTCACACATGCTACGTCATATTTCTTTCTGGAGAAGTATATTCTTCCCTCCAGATATCCTTCGCCTCTTTCGTAGTCCAATAATTAATTCACACAGTACAAGAAATAGTAATGGTATATGGCATTGGGAGAAGTATGTTGCAGCTCTTTCGAGTTGATGGCCATGGGCATATTTGAAGATGGAGCCCTACATAGGATGAAATCTAATACTGAAGACAGCACCCCTTTGACCGAAGGCCGCATGCTAACCAGTTAGCCATGGAGACGGACATTCACGAAGCCACTCTTAAAATCCGTTGTCAACAACTCCATTACACAGTCTTTCTTCAGGAGATGTATCTCAAGCTACACTATAACAAACACGCGCCATCATCTCACTTTTGTTACTAGATGGAACTTGACACGCACCATTCAAACACATCAAATCTTTGCGTATAACTAAACAGGCAGCCTTAACAAATTCAGCTCTACAGAAATATCAACATCGGTGCAACGTAGACAAACTGTGCTGGCTTCGGTTGGCTTAAACCGGTGTTTGATATTTAAACAAATTACTACAGGAATTAAGGAATTAACCAAATGGAGATATTCATTTGAACTTTCCACGTTCTCATTTTTTCCTCATTCAAATTAATGTATTCACCGCAATTTAATAGGCACGTCTTTTCATTAAAAATCTCACGCTCACCGCAACTGCATGGGCACTTCCTGATGACAACATGGAAATTACAGATTTCCTGCTTACATCTATATCACATTAGCGTGAAATATCGTAATACATTAATCTTTCCCGAAACACAGTCGTTTCAGTTTTTAATGGCACAATGTTGGTTTATTTCAGATTTATTATTTATCCTCTGCTACGCAGAAGGACACAATCTGATTGATCTGTACGTTTGAATTTGTCGCTCTTTTTTATTTATTGCACCGACACAGATAGGTCTTATGGTGACGATGGGATAGGAAAGGCCTATTCAGATACAAATCTCCTGGCCTGAGAGACGGCGTCACCGTGTAAGACATTTTAATAGCAGTCACCAATTGAGTGTGACCAGACTTTTGGATTGTTAGCCCCTTGAACAACAACCTTTAGGCTGGTAAAATACGATTACAGGTACCGAAAACATGTTTCTACCGACTCAAAATACAATAATTACAATAATGCAATTAATAAGCATCAGGCATAATGAAAAACACTAAAAGGTACTGTGGACAGAAACTGATTTTTAATTACATTTTAAGTTGTATTTATATAACTGATTCATTAATTCACTGCTCCATGACTGCTTATACATTAATGTAAATCATCTTGGCTTTATGTGGGGTCGGCAATAATGTGGAGTAATCTCAGTTTTACGACTGGATGCCTTCCCTGACGCAAACTCATGTTTCTGTGATGGTTGGGAGCGTGGTATCTTGTATATAAATGAAGATATGTATTAAGACGAACACAAACATCCAGTCCCCGAGTTAGAGGAATTAACCGCACGCAACTACATCTATGGAGTTTATTCCTAACTTAGCCTTTATTTCCTCATTTCGAGTACCCTACTGCCATTGCCAACATCTGTTTGTACCAGGAATCATTATCGCTACTTTCAGGTGCGTTACTTCTAACTTATTAATAAGATGTCATATGTCCATCTAGCTGTCACTCTCGTAGAGCAAAGCTGCTCTAAACACCAAACCAAACCAAACCAAACCAAACCAAACCAAACCAAACCAAACCAAACCAAACCAAACCAAACCAAAGGCCACGGCACTTAACGCCCTTGAAAGGGCTTCTGCCTGCCCAGCGACCGCTGCTCAGCCCAAGGGCCTGCAGATTACGAGGGCCGTGTGGTCAGCACGACGCATCCTCTCGGTCGTTATTCTTGACTTTCGAGACCGGGGCCGCTATATCACCGTCAGATAGCTCTTCAATTCTAATCACGTAGGCTGAGTCGACCTCGAACCAGCCCTCAGGTCGAGAGAAAAATCCTTGACCTGGTCGGGAATCGAACCCGGAGCCTCCGGACGAGAGACAGGCACGCTACCCCTACAACACGGGGACGGCTTGCTCTGAAAACAGACCGACAAAAATAGCTTCATTCGAGAACCGATTTCTTCCTAACATAATATAGTTGTTCGGAGCGGTGAGTTCACTGCACTAGCTGTGCTGCACCTTGATTCAATCTCATTTAGTACGCTAGCATCCTTACAGAGCAGTAGAGCACACATCCTACCGAAGTACTTGAAATGAGCCACCTGTTCCAGTCTGAGATTTCCCACTTGGTGTTCAATCCTCTAATAGATAAAACCCGCCTTTGCTGGCAGGACCTAGTGTTTACAGTGCACTATGTCTTCTGGTATAGGCTACAGCAATTTTGTTACTTTCATAGATCTGTCCCTGTCTTATCCTTGGCTTTGACAATATGAAAGTGACTGAGGTATGAGTGATGCTAGTAATGCCAATCCTTATGCAGCCAGTCCCTGCTATGGTGTGAAAATGTTGCTCATAGGGTCGGTTGGAGTATGCATTTCAGTAGGTTTGGCAGACTGATATGTAATAGCAACTCTGGCTCGGTGAGGAAAGCAACGGGAAACTATATCTCACTCCTCATTTCCCTAGTACGCCGCTTCAGTGATGCCTAGGCCATCTATGACAGCTGATGGCAGAGCTAACGCTGGTGGACTGACCATACATAATAGATAAAACGGTGGCGTGCCAGATGCGACCGTGCCGCATGCGACCCGTGCCACTAGCGACCGCATAATCTGTAACCGTGCCGGATGCGACCGGCGTTGACAAGCAAATTGTCATTTGATAAGTTGTGTCATCACCCAAGGTAAGGTAAGCTAAACGAAGTGCAATGCCATTTCAATAAGTCCTATAAGCAGCTACTGCCCCTACTTTACAATACACTTCTGGGGGAAACTCGTTTTACAATACGAAACATGGTGATGCGTTTACGTTTTTACCGGGCGAGTTGGCCATGCGGTTAGAGGCGCGCGGCCCTGAGCTTGCATCCGGGAGATAGTGGGTTTGAATCCCATTGTCGGCAGCCCTGAAGATGGTTTTCCGTGGTTTCCCATTTTCACACCAGGCAAATGCTGGGGCTGTACTTTAATTAAGACCAGAGCCACTTCCTTCCCATTCCTAGCCCTTTCCTATCCCATCGTCGCCTTAAGACCTGTCTGTGTCGGTGTGACGTAATGCCACTAGCAATAAAAATATCCTAATTCTCTGAAATTATTTACGTCTTAGGCCTACTTATTTATCGTGTCCTACTAATACCAGGAGTGTCCGATGACGTGTTTGGCTTGCCTGGTGTAGGTCTTTCTACCTGACTCCCTTGGGCGGCCTGCGCGTCTGGATGTGGGGTTATGATAATGAAGTAGGGAGAGACGAAACCAGGTTTCGGCACGTAGCCTACTCCTCTTGAATAATGCCAAGGGGTCTGCTCAATGCTTTACGTCGCCATCCGACGGCCTAATCACCATCAGCAGCATCATATCTCCTCACTCCATTTGAACATTGCGAAAAGGTTTGGATTTGAATCCCGGCTTTTGGCATGCAATCTAGTGATTAGAAACTGTCTACCACCAACTTTCCTACCCTGCCGGCCAACATTCTGATGGTGATTTTTTTTTTCATCCAGGCTAAGTGGCTGAGACGGCTCAGACGGTTGAGATGCTGGTCTTCCGACTCCAACTTGGCAGGTTCGATCCTGGCTCAGTCCGGCGGTATTTGAACGTGCTCAAATACGTCAGTTTTGTGTCGGTGGATTTACTGGCACGTAAAACAAGTCCTGCGGGACTAAATTCAGGCACCTCAGCGTCTCCTTAAACCATAAAAGTAGTTACTGGGACGTAAAGCCAGCAACATTATTATATTTTTCTTTCGACCAATGGCACTCGAACCTGCTAACAACGGTGTCAGACCTTTATTTTAGAAAAGACCAAGTTAGCTACTTAATAGCAATCTGCCAATTGGTGACAGCCCTTAATGCAGATCAATTGTAAGTGATTGATGGGTCGCATGCGGCACGGTGCTTATCCGCTCGGTCGCTATTGGCACGATAATGACCGGGTCGCATCCGGCACGGTCGCATCTGGCACGTAACCGATAAAACAACATTACGTCCGACTGATTAGCTGGATGATCAGCGTTGTGGCCTTCGGTCATTAGGGTCCTGGGTTCGATTCCCGGCTGGGTCGGGGATTTTAATCTCGTGTAATTAATTCTTCTGGCTCGGGGACTAGGTGCTTGTGTTTCTTCCACATTTACACAACACATCACACTACCAACCACCACAGAAATACACAATAGTGATTACATTCCTCTACGTAGGGTTGGCGTCAAGAAGGGAATCCGGCCTTAAAACAGGGCCAAATCCACATGTTCGAATCGTTCGCACCCGCAACCCCAGAGGTGTGGGAATAGCAGTAGAAAAAGAAGATATAAAACAATATAAAATAACATTTTATTGTTGCATGACTAAATTAAAACACGCACATGAACTAAACAGAATTAGTTTTAGTTTAACTCAACAGAAAAAATATGAAATCCGCCCAAAATTCGAGGTCTATAGTTATATTACTTTCTATCGTCCGATCTGGATATAGACGACGAAAGCACAGCACAGGCTAGCATGTAACATTACATCAAACCAGTCGTCACTGTCTGCCGGTGCTAATGGACAAGTAGCCGTGATTTAGCTAGTTGATAAGGGAGGGACTGCAGCTGCTAATGGGAGATGTGATATGCGTGTAGCGAGGACCAGAACATCCCTCGGGATGTGACCCACACCATACTCAGTACACATACCTGCATAATCAATAGCTTTAGGCCCTACTTACCATGTACTCCAGCTCTCGTCGGCCTCACAAGACTTGCGCAGTGCCGTGACAAGATAGATAAATCTATTAATTTATTAGTATAAATTTGTGCCAGTGTATCCTCTCGGTGCTTTCGTGAGCGACTGTTCGTCAATGTTCGTGGCAAACACTCATAGAACTAAAAGTTACATCGTGTTTCGCAGTTTATAACAAACGTGTTCAGCTAAAACGCGAAGTTAGTTATCTGCAGTTCATAATTTTATGGTATTACACACTTTTACTCTAAATGGATACATGTTCTGCTTAATGAAATAAGGTTTGCTTACTCGTATATAAAATACAGTGCAACTTGTGTATAAAAGACACATTTTGGACAGGAAAAGCCCTCCCAATTGAAACAATAACGAGAGAGAAAAAGAGTGTGTTTTTATGTGAAATATGAGCAACAATGTGATTACTTACTTCAAAAACAAACAGAAATACCTATGGGTGCAGGCGGTAGAATAACACCTATGACATCCCCGGACTGTCATAAGAGGTGACTAAACGGGGGTTTCATCCTGGGAGCGTGGATTGGCGCCCACGGGTCCCCTAGCTGAGTCTAACATTGCTTCCACTTACCTGTGTGTCAGGCTCCCCACTTTCATCTTTCCTATTTAACCTTTCTTGGTCAACTCTTGTTCACTCCGAACATCGACGTATTAGATTTTCAAATCCAAGGGGGGTTTTCAATTTCAAGCCCTTCGTGGCCGCTCACTCTAAAAATCCCACATGCATTAACCATTGTTCGAAATGTTTGCATGTATGAGAGCGAGAGAAGGTGAAGGGTGTTTGTGAAGGGAGCAAGCATGGAGATATAAGTGAACGTTGATATCGTGATTACAACCAATAGCCTCCAATTTTACGTACCGGGCGAGTTGGCCGTGCGGTTAGAGTCACGCAGCTGCGAGCTTGCATCCGGGAGATAGTGGGTTCGAATCCCACTGTCGGCAGCCCTGCAGATGATTTTCCGTGGTTTCCCATTTTCACACCAGGCAAATGCTGTGGCTGCATCTTACTTAAAGCCACGGCTGCCTCCTTCCCACTCTTAGGCCTTTCCTCTCCCATCGTCGCCATAAGACCTATCTGTGTCGGTGCGACGTAAAGCCAATAGCAGTCATCACCTCAGTTTTATGTTGCATTCGAAACACAGGGGCGTGATTCTTCATTTCAAAAACACCACACGTGTGGCCGAGATACGAACCATGATCGTCTTCGTGAGAAGCCAATGACGATGACCCTTAGCTATCACGTTCTCTTGCAAAAAAATTAACTTACTGCACTGCAATTGAAATTTTGCTACTGGTTTAACGTCGCACTAACTCATGGAAGGTTATGGGCGACATAAGGGGAAGGGCTAGAATTGGGAAGCGGCCGTGGCCTTAATTAAGGCACAACCCCCACATCTGCCTGATCTGAAAATGGTAAACCATCCATAGGACTGTTGACGGTGGGGTTCGAACCCCCCATCTCCCGAACGCACGCTCATAACTATATGACGCGAACCGGTTAAATGAAATCAAGAGATCGACCACATGTTACAGATCAGAGACTTCAAACGATGCCAGACGAGGAATTGATGTTCCCTCTTGAATCAATAGCACGCAGTTAGGCCATAGATATATCTGCTTACAAGGACCAGAGGCAAGACGTTCCAGATCAATGAAATCAATGAAATACCGTTTACTTCCCTCAATTCGGCTGGAAGACAAAATAACTTTTAATGGAATTGAAAATGTAAAGTAGGGGCAGTGATGTCTTGTGGTTTAGAGACTAAAACGCGACGATCACAGAGTGTAACATCATAAAGGAGTGAAATATATTTCAGAACTAAAAACAATGTTTATAAGATAAAATGTGACATTCTAAGCATACTCTAGCAAGTCATTGTCTATGAATATGTCAGCGCGTATTAGTCCCAAATCTGTCGTTTGTATCTACAAGTAAATTAATTAAAATGACGAAAGCCGAAACAAGATAATTAACTGATGCTGCTTGGTTCAGTGTAGCGCGGATAATTGAATTGTTGTCAGTCCATATTTGTTCTCCTGTGCTCACAGTCACAACCAATGGATATAATTTGTTAAATGTTGTAGTAATCGGCGCACAAGCTGGAGGATTAAAAATACAGAGCTCGTAACAGTAAAGCTGGATACAGACTGAGTTCGAGTCTCACCCGTTCCTATTCTACTTTCAGATTAGGTTTGTTTAACGGCGAAGGTGCACTTTTCTTTTTAGAATATTAACAGTTTACTCCGAAAGTAATGCGCAGTCATCAGATAAATATTAAAGAAAATATCCATCAATTCAAACTCACAATTTGATGAGTTTTGAATGTATATGTGCTAAGTTGCGCAATTGGCTACAGAGGCTACTAACATTCACTCTTAGGAATGTCTAAGCTAACGACAGCTCCGAGATAAACATTTTAGTGTTGATTTTACCTTCACTGTTTATAGTTTGCACTTCACTCCAGCTAGTTAGCACGAAAAGCCTTGAAATAATTCTTGTCTCTGGTCGGACAGAGGTCCGTTAACATTTCTTGCATGTCATAAAGATGCTATTTGCTTTACGTCGCACCGACACAGATAGGTCTTATGGCGACGATGGGACAAGGAAGGGCTAGGAGTGGGAAGGAAGCGGCCGTGGCCTTAATTAAGGTACAGCCCCAGTATTTTCCTGGTGTGAAAATGGGAAACCACGGAAAACCATTTTCTGGGCTGCCGATAGTGGGGTTCGAACCTACTATCTCCCGAATACTTGATACTGGCCGCACTTAAGAGACTACAGCTATCAAGCTCGGTGCTTGGAATTCCGCTTTCCAATCTGACAAAGAGTTTGAGAAAGATCAGTGCGGGTTTTTTTCGCCTCGCCAGGTGCAGGTCTTTCTATCTGACGCCCGTAGGCGACCTACGCGTCGTGATGAGGATGAAATGATGAAGACAACACATACACCCAGCCCCCCTGCCATTTGAATTAACCAATTAAGGTTAAAATCCCTGACCCGGCCGGGATTCGAACCCGGGACCCTCTGAACCGAAGGCCAGTACGCTGACCGTTCAGCCAACGAGTTGGACATTGAAGATGTAAAGTAGGGGCAGTGATGTAATTTTCCATACAGAATACAAGTATTTAACACTACTGCACCAATCAGATTGTAAAATAACAGAAAATACCTTGTTCAGAATTTCGTTCTCTTATAACAATTCTCAGCTGTAACAGAATGTACAGCAAGTAAATAAATTCTCCTTTGCACATACGATACGTAATGCTGCAAATGTTGGTAAAATTCTCATTAAAGAGTTCATAGCGTTTCGAAAGAGTTTTATTCTGTCATACGTAACAATAACCATTTCAGAAAACATATTTCTTTTAATTTTTGTTTGTTTCTAGATTTTTACATACTTCACGTTTTTTACACGTTGTACGCATTTTTACACATACACGTCACGTAATTGCACAATTCTGCTTACCAAACTAAGTTTTTTTTTTTTTTGTTTTGCTAGTTGTTTTACGTCGCACCGACACAGATAGGTCTTACGGCGACGATGGGACAGGAAAGGGCTAGGAGTGGGAAGGAAGCGGCCGTGGCCTTAATTAAGGTACAATCCCAGCATTTGCCTGGTGTGAAAATGGGAAACCACGGAAAACCATTTTCAGGGCTGCCGACAGTGGGGTTCGAACCTACTATCTCCCGAATACTGGATACTGGCCGCACTTAAGCGACTGCAGCTATCGAGCTCGGTCAAACTCAGTTTGAGCCATCTACTGGTAACAATTCATGCGCTATACGAAGACTGCTGACAAGTATGGAATATGAGGGGTGCCCTGAGACAAGAAACACTTGGTTGTAACGAAGTATTTGTAATGCTCATTGTGCTGTAATTCGGACTGTTTTTGATTCCAGCGGCCAGACCTCAGTTTATATTCATCTCCTCTTCGTAAGTTTTGAGGCCAACAAATATGAAATTCTTTTGAAGATGATATTTCTTTCGGCTAACATTATCTGTTGAAGAGAGATGAAGAAAGTGAGAGTGCGTGTGTGTGAGTGAGAGCGAGAGAGATTGATTCTCAATCTGTAACATTTGAACATGAATAGCATAACCTGAATTATTTATTTATTCTCATACTTTCACCTCTCCAACACTTTCTATATTTTCTTTTTAACCATACCATGATGACGAATAACATATAGAATTTATTTAGAATTTATTGATGAACAACACAGGCGTTTAGCCCCAATACATGTTCACAATAGAGTCTTACCTAAGCCACCCTACAACTAAATAATTAGCTGAATAAATAAACAAATAATATAATATAATAATAATAATAATAATAATAATAATAATAATAATAATATAATAAAATAATAATAATAAGGGAATAATAATAATAATAATAATATAATAAAATAATAATAATAAAGGAATAATAATATTAATAATCAACTGGCCAACGGTAGATTCCCTCTATGAACCGTTTGCCTTACTTGCAATATATCACATATGTGATCCCGGAGCAAGATTACACCTTCCACCAACTGTCCTTTCTTACTCAGCACATTCCCACACCGCCATTGTTTTTTCTGTTTGACCTACTCTGCTTTGGTGTGCTCAGGCCAACCATGCCTATGTTTACCTTCAGCATTTACATCAGCTTTATTGTTCCCTGACCTACTCCAAAATAAACTACCACAGCAACATTACACGAATACATACCAAACCAGCCAAAATAACAACAATATTCCGTCATTACATTCCAATCCACCATACCACAACTTTCACAAAACCTCGGTAATATTGCTTCATTTCATTTCATTCCGTCATACCACTCCATAATAACATTGAAATTTCGACACCTCTCCCACAACATATTTTTTTTTCGACCCTTCTGCACCAACAAACCAAAATTTACAAAATGATCATCAATCATCTCTCTCCAACTCTAAAAAAAAGAAAAAATTTAATACTCATACCAGACACAATACCACCTCCTAACTCCTACGAATTCAGCCGTAAATAAACCATCTCAATACCAAACCATACATCACCTCATAACCACATTTCCAACACCTCCTTTCTATATATACCACTTCTACTTCTCCGACAATTACACTCACCTTCTGCTTTCCACTATCTTATATCACCACTTCCAACTTCTCTAATTTCAATCTATTTAACAGACATATCACATATCATAACTTATTCAATTTACCATACACTCATACTCCTCCTATTACCCATCATAATTACCTACCGAAAACTCCATCTTCCACCAAACCAAAATTTACAAATAGCCAAATTACATTACTACAACTTCATACTTTTCCAACACCACATTTCAACATCCACAAATACCACCCACTCATATACCATCATCACGAGTACACCCCCACTTCTCCATACCTTTCCAACACCACATTTCCACATTTACCACCTCTACTTCCAACACCACATTTCAGCCCTAGCACACACTCGTCATCACAACATTTAATAACTTACTTACTCGCTATATTACAAACAAACCAAAAATTTCAAACACCAATACAATATACCACCTCCCAACTCCCACGCAATCATCCGTAAATAAACCATCTCAATACACATAATAGCAAACCATACATCACCTAATCATAAATACTAGGCTATCAGCCCTAACACACACTCGTCTGCCATCACTCCGCATTCATACCAGTCACCAATACAATACAAAATGATAATAAACTCACCTGTTTCCAGCTCCAAAAGTTAAATAGCCATCAACACCACATTTCAACCCTATAACATAGCATAACTTAAATACTAAGCCTTCAATACTTCCAACACTACACTTCACCCTCTTATACCACCATTTCTCCCACACCACATTTAAACTCTGTAACATATCATAATTTGCTCAATTTGCCATACACTCATATTCATCCTATTACCCATCATAATTACCTCCCGAAAACTCCATCTTCCACCGAACCAAAATTTACAAATAGCCAAATTACAACACTTATCCAACACCACATTTAGCATCACTCCTCCAGCTCCAAATAACAACAAACTGCCATCCACCATATTATACCACCACTTCTCCAACACCATCTTTCAACCCTTTAACATATCATAACTTGTATACCACTTCTCCATCACAACATTTCAGCCTCCACGCCCTTAATTACTTACTTACTCACTATATTATTGTTTTTTACTACTTTTAACCTAGCTCTCATCATATTGTCCGTATATCTTCTATCTCTCCCTATGCTCAAACTCAACAGTCACGCATATACCAACACCTTTCCAACATATTTCTTCATCCTATACCACTTCTCCATTACCACATTTATACCACCACTCCTCCAACTCCACATATCAACAATAAATATACCACTTCACCATTACCACATTTCAGCCTTCACAAATAATTACCATCATAACCTAATAAAATTACAATGAATAACAATTACTAACATATCATAAAACAAACAGACCATGCAATCCTGCCCTCTTACCCAACTCCACCTACCTAAGTACTCAGTCCCTATATTCCCTAATCCATTAGAATTTTAACATACTATCCCCTTCCCTTATACAGATAACTATTCCACCCCCCTATTCCCCTGCCCACCCTCTAACTCACTCTCCTTCATTTTACTCTCGCAGGCCTTTTTTATCGCACAAAAATACCTGTTCAATTCACCCCCTTTTTCCCATTGTTTAATAATCCATCTCAGTATTGCGTTCTCATCCCCTCTCCCCAGTATTTCCCGATGCTCGGCACTCAATAATCCATGTCTTAACCCCCTCGTTACCTCACAGTCTCTTAGCAAGTGAAACTCATCATTCACATCTCCACAAAGTACACACCTTGTCTTATCCCTGCCCTGTAACCAGCCTTTATTCCTTGGCAGACCTAAAAGCCACCACATCATCCCATATCGTTTTGACCTATCGACGTATCTAATATTCAACCCTGCTATCTCCCCTATTTTCGTCAAAACAGTCAGCGAATTTCTTAGTCTGCTTTCCCCCAATAATTTCTGCCTATGGATATCTCTAATTCTCCTTTCCAGTATATTCATCCCTCTCACTTCTGTCTTTGACCAAACCTCCCCCCACAGGTGTCCCAATCCTATCCTCTCCAAATATCCCTTTATTTTTTCTAACCATCCACCCTTATACATGCTCTTAAATTGCTGTACATATGCTGCCTGTAAAACTCTCCCACCTTCCTGTCTTTTTAAATTCATCCAATATCTAACTATTCTTTTCACACCCTCTGATTCCAAATCCTCCCCACACATTAATTCCGCCCCTACATTTGCTGTACACCTCGGTAAGCCCATCACTAACTTAGCAAAACTACTAACAATCCTTCTTAGTTCCTCTCTTTTCTCATCCAGCCCCCAAACTTCTGCTCCGTATAATACCCTCCCAACGATTACCGACCTGAACACGAGTCTCAGTGTTTTGTAACTGATCCCCGGGTACTTGAGTAGCAAATTTCTGACTGAGGCTAAGGCTGCCAATCCTCTATATTTCACTCTTTTGATCTGGTCACTCCAAGTTCCTTTATCATTAAAAATCACTCCTAGATATTCCAGCTTTCTTACCTGTTCCAATCTTTCTCCCTGAATTACCCAATTCCCTTCTATCTTTCTTCTTTTGTTCACCTGTACTACCAATATTTTAGACTTATTTCCATTAATTTTCAATCCCCATTTCCTCGCAAATAGCATCACTGACTCTAAGGCCCTATTCATCGCCCCTGAAGTTAACGTCATCAATAACACATCATCCGCAAATATCAGTCCTGGCACTTCCAAACCATTAATTACTGGTACAGCCCAATTTTCTGCCCCAAACCCCTCTAAAATATCGTTGATAAATAAAATAAACAGTATGGGCGATAACTTGCATCCTTGTTTTAAACCCACCTTGGACTCTAATGGTCCACTCATTCTCCCTTCTCCCAATTTTACACAAAACCTGACGTCCCTATATATTCCTCCCACTGCCCTCAACATCTTCTCCGAAATCCCTAACCTACCTAATTTCTCTAGTAGGGCCTCTCTATTCACCTTATCAAAAGCTTTCTCAAAATCTATTGCTGCTACATAAACCGTACTTCTAGCCATATTCTTATACTTTTCTAAAATAGTCTTTACTATCATTATATTATCCACTGTTCTTTTCTTTTTCCTAAATCCCCCTTGGTAATCTGTCAAAATTTCATTTTCTTCCGCCCACCCGCTTATTCTGTTCGCTAGCACCCCAGTATATATCTTACTCAAAGAATCCAACAGAGATATACCCCTATAACTGTTCACATTGTTCCTACTACCCTTTCCCTTGTATATAGGGCATATAATTCCTGTTTCCCATTCCCTAGGGTAATTTCCTCCCTCGAATATCCTATTGAATAGTTTCACCATGCCCTCTATCATTATCTCATTTTTACTAATTTCCTTCCAAAACTTATTATTTATACCATTACACCCCCCGGCCGACTTCGCTCTAGCTCTGCTTATCACTCCCCGGATTTCCTCTCTTGTGATTTCTTTATCCAAGTCATAAATTGCCACTCCCCTATTCCTCCAAATTACTTCTTCTCCCGAACCTCTCCATCTATCACCCCCCTTTTTTCCTAGTAATTCATCGAAGTGCCTGACCCATTGCACTTCCTCAATACTCGTTCTCTCCATATTCCTTCCACCCTTAATAATTCTGTTAATCTTATCCCAGACTCTCTCAAAATTGTTAGTCTTGCAGTCATTATTTATGGCTTCCATTTGTTCCTCTAACCACGTCTTTTTTGTCTCAGAGATTTTCTTTTTATACTCCTTCCTCAATCTACAGAAAAACTCCCTTTCTTGGTTCCCACCTTTCCTTCTATATTCTCCTAACGCGACCATCACCTTCCTCCGCAATCCTTCACACTCCCTATTAAACCATTCTTCTCCCTCTTTCTTATTTCCTTTTCTAGCTTTCACCTTCTGCGCTATCATCTTTATTGGATGTAGCAACAATTCCAAGGCTTTATCAGTATTATTCTCTTCTAACGCCCCTTCCCACCCATATTTCAGAAGATGTAGCTCCTCCTTCACTACCCTATTCCAATCCCGACCCACCTTCTCTGTCCATTTATACTTATTATAACCCCTCCCTCGTTTATCCTTTGTCTCATTTTCCTTCATTGTACACTTCTCTTCCTCTCTTTTCAGCATAACCCTCACCGGGAAATGGTGTGACTCAATCCAATCTCCTATTTCCATACTTACAACTTCCCCAATCATCCCTTCCGAGCTCAAAACCATATCTATCACACTACCCCCTTTCTCCGTAACATATGTCAATTTCCCCGTCCTGTCACCCTCTATCCACCCATTCAGAATATACAAGTTTCCCACAGCACACATCTCTAGGAGCTTCTCTCCATAACTATTTGTAATTTTGTCCTCACTCCGTCTGCTTTCTAACAAACACATTCCATCCTCCCTACTATAAACTGGGCTCTGTTCTCCTATTCTCGCGTTCCAATCCCCAAATAACAACATATCCTCCTCCCCTGTATACATTCCCCTTATCCTACCAATATCCACCAATAACTCTTCAAAAAAATATTTATTTGCATATTCTGAATTACTAGGGTGGCAGTAAACGAAAGCTAGATTTATCTTCTTCCTCCATCCCTCTCTCCCTCCCAAATTTAATCTCAGCCATATGGTTTCCATCATATCGGTCTCTATATCCTCTACTCTTTCACTAATTTCTTCCCTAATTAGAACTATCATCCCTCCTGGTGCTCGTCCCTTATTCCTCTCTTTTCTTCTATATTTATATTTTATCTCAAACCCCTTCCATGCAATCTCCCTCCCTGCTTCCAACCACGTCTCCAAGAGTGCCACAACATCAAAACTTTCAATTACTTCCCTAACTTTCTTGTTTCCTAATTTGTTCCTTACTCCTTCAATATTCACACATCCTATCTTCCAATATTGTTATAACTTTCCCTCCCTCTCTTCTAGGTCTCCCCCTCTATTCTTACTTCTAGTATTTATCGACCTCTCTCCCTCTGTATCCTCCATCCCTTTACGTACTTTTCCCCATATGTCTTTTAAGCTCTTACTCCTGACTTTACTCATAATTTTTTTACCTTCTTGTCGATCTGTCTCCTCTTGACCTTTCTTGTTCACTACACCACTGCACCCTGTACTCACCCCTTCTTGCTGCTCACCCCCACTCACCCCCTCACTATTTTGGACTTCTGAATCCACCTCCCTTTGCCCTTTCTCGCTCACTGCACCTCTACACTCTCCTCTCCCAGTTTCTTGCGGCCCACTCTCACCGTCCACTTCACTATCTTGGTCTTCTGTCTCCCGGCTGCACTGCCCATTCTCTTCCGAGATGCTCTGCTCTCCTGCCACGTCCCTCCTCCTCTTCTTTTCTTCTTTCTTCTTCCCATCTTGCCTTGTCCTCTCACCACTCTCAACCCTCTCGTTTTCGTCCATTTCCTTTAGCTTAGTCACTGAATGTACTCTAACCCATCGCCCGTTTGTCACCTCCAACCTCAGACCTCTTATTCGGGCCTTTAGCCCCTGGTTCCTCGCTCTCCATAGGTGCCTATTCAAGATCTTCGCGTTTTCACTTCCTTCTCTTCCCATGTCTCCTTTCACCCCTATTTTCCGCCCTTGTAAATTCTTGCTGTTCCTTAACACAGAATCTGCCATTAAGGTTGAGAACAATTTAACCCTAATTGGCCTCCGACCTTTGACTTTACCAACTCTCTCTACATCATCAATGTCTACCTCACTAAAGTTTATCTTCATTACATCACGTATAGCTTCCACCACCTTAAATATCAGCTCAATCTTGCTCTCTCTCGCCCCTTCCTCAACTCCATATATAAATATGGCTTTTTTCAATCTCTCCTGCCTGTACCCCTCCGCTTCTTTCTTCATCTTCATCACCTCCTCTTTCAGATGTTTCACTTCCCCTCTCAATAACTCGATTTCTTTCTCGTTATTGACCACTCTCCTGCTCGATTCCTCTGTCTTCGTTTCAAGCCATTTCTTCATGTTCCCTAACTCCCTTCTCTGCTCCTCCATCATGTCCTTTATTTCCTGCACCTTATCCCATTGACACTTCTCCTGCATAACTTCACTTACAACCACCCTGAGTGCGGCCAAATCCTCCGTACTATATTTTCCACTGGTATTTGGGCCTGGGTTTACTTCCACCCCCCCAATAACCAGTAACACTGCTATCACTGTCACCACCAGCACCGCTTCACTCATTTTCAATCCGTCCGTCACCAATCCACTCCTGACCTCCTTCTTCTGCCTTGCCTGCCATTTCCCAATAGCGGCCCGGTACTGTTCAATGCCGACCATGTTTACAGCACGCACTTCGCTACGCAACCTCTCTCCTCGACCGCTCGAGCTAGACTGAAAATGAATAGCTGCAACACCTTGAACGGTTCACAGCAGAGCCAAATGCACACATTTCTGGCAGTAAAGACTGGATTCACTTTTACAAAAATTATTATTATTATTATTATTATTATTATTATTATTATTATTATTATTATTATTATTATTATTATTATTATTATTTCTTTTTCTTTCTTCGTTTCGGCCTGCTGTGGACCACGTTATTTCAACCGTTTGCATCCTTGAGCTTTAATTCTTCCCCAGTACTCACGCATTCTCGTTCTGTGAGCCTCCTTCCTTTCATCAGTCCACTTCTTGCCTGTTTTCAACTTTGGCCTTTCTTGGAACCTCTTGTATCCCTGGAGCTTTTTCTGGAGAGGAGCACGTTTCTGGATGTCTTCGAGTGTGATTCCTATTTCTTGAAAGTCTTTTTCAACTTCGATAAACCAGGGTCCCTTGGTTTTCTTGTTAAGAAAGTAGGAAAAGATCCTATTGGTTTGTCTCTGTGTGCTCATGCGTGCTATATGGCCATAAAAATTAATCCTCCTTTTCCGAATCGTGTCCGTTATCCTCTCCATATGCTGGTACAGATCGCTGTTGTGTCGTCTCCTGTACTCACCATTTTCTTTGATTGGTCGAAGAAGCTTTCTCAGGATTTTTTTTCTTTAGCTTCTAGCTTCTCCATCAGACCTTTTCTGTTCATTGCAAGGCATTCTGCTGCGTACAGTGCTTCCGGGCGTACAACCGAACAATAATGCCTAAGCTTGGCGTTAATGGACACTGATCTTTTGTTGTAGACATTCCTAGACAGCTGATATGCCACCTCCATCTTGTTGATTCTACACATGATTGCTTCTTTCTCAGAGTTGTTAGGTACTATCCATTCGCCTAAGTACTTAAACTTTTCCACCTGCTTGATTTTTCCCTGTTCCACAATGAGCTCTCTGGGGGCTGGCTTGATGTTGGTTATAAACTCTGTTTTTTGGAAAGAGATTTGGAGGCCAGCTTTTGCTGCTTGGATTCTCAGTTGGTTAATTTGTTTTTCAGCAGTATCTAGGGAATCAGAAAAGATCGCTAGGTCATCTGCAAAAGCTAGGCAGTCTATGATAAGATCATCTTTCTTATATCCTATTCTAAGGCCATTCTCAACCTCTTCCTTGCACATCTCCTTGCGCCATTCCCGAATGATTTTCTCCAGAGCGCAGTTGAAGAGAAGCGGTGATAGTCCATCCCCTTGCCTAACACCAGTCTTGATTTCAAAGACGTTTGAAATTTCTCCCCTGAATTTCACCCTGGACGTAGTGCTGGTTAAGGGGACCGGGGACACATTTTTTTCGGTAAATGGATGAAATTGTCGAAATTTGAATTCTGGCATAAATAAATTGTATTAACCTTCCTCTACGTAACAAAAGTGGTTTTGTGTCGCTGTGACTATTTTTGGCGTATTTACGGCCGTTTTAAATGGCTCTGCACGGTCATTTAATTCTCCACCACGCCCCCATTCCTCTGTATGCTCGGCTATCCGTGTCCCTTCTGTTACCATTAATTCCCTATTTACAGTAGCATTGAGATGAAACAATTTTTGAATATTGGAATATATACTGCCGTCTGTTGGTTATGTTATGAACTTCTTCAACCTATAATTTAGTCAACATAAAACTTTATATTTCAAATCATGTTATCCATTCTAGTGACATGTTTGACTTGAAAAAATTCTATGTGTTTTTAGAAGTAGTATTTTAATATGTTTGAGAGTTGTAATCAAATGATATATTTAATAAGTTAGTGGACAGCCTGACATCAGCCTATACACTTCCTTGTTTACTATTGGGTTTGTTTTGGTCAGTTTCGTGAATTGCAAGCAAGGTTGTGGGAAATTTTTAGTGAATATTATATCAAATCATGAGGAAGTAGATCCATCCAATGTAGGTAAACAAGTGCTTGACATTGCTGTATCAGTTGATGGAACATGGCACAAGCGTGGCCATACATCTCTCTATGGCACTGGCATAGTGATTCACATTCTGAGTGGATTAGTTACAGATTACCATGTGTTATCCAAATATTGTCACATGTGTGTTGTAACTGCTCAGGAACTGGGTGATGATTCTCCAGAATATAATATATGGCTGGAAGGTCATAAAGCATGTGGGGAATGCTCGAGGAATTATGAGGGATCATTTGTAGCAATGGAAGTATTTGCAGCTGATATTTTATGAAAAAGATCAGTGGAAGAATGTGGCATGCGCTGCACAACTGTGCTTTCTGATAAGGATGCCAAAACATTTCTCCATCTTTTAAATAAAGCAGTATATTGACCAGATGTACAATTGAAGAAAGAAGAGTGCATTAACCATGTTGCAAAAAGGATGGGGAATGGTTTGAGGAATTTGGTGAAAGAGTGGAAAGTAAAAGGAACTACACTTGGTGGAAGGGGGCCTGGAAGTTTGAAATAAGCAACTATTGTGAAGCTCACAAATTATTATAGGCAGGCAATATGTCTAAATATTCTCTCAACAGATAATATGAAATCTGCAATATATGCCTCACTATACCATTACTCCTCCACAGATGAAGATCCTAAGCATAAGAAATGCCTTTTAGGACCTGAATCATGGTGCTTCTACAACAAGAGCATCGCAACTGGACAAACCCCTCAAAACCCACAAAAAAATGTCAGTTAAGTTCACAACTGCAATGCTGCTGAAAATTGTGCCTGTATACCAAAGGCTGGCATCAACAGAACTTCTGTCTAGATGTTGTAGAGGGGCTACTCAAAATGCAATGAAAGTCTTCATGCATGTAAATGGAAAATGTGCCCAAAAGAGACCTCTTTGTCCTCAAAAAGACTTGGAATAGCTGTTTCTAATGCAGTTGCAGAATACATGTGATGTAGTGCAACACATGAAATGAAAATGGTTATAAGGAATAATAAACTTTCACCAGTATCCAACAAACTTGCCACACAAGGAGATGGAAGAAGAAAATTTTACAGTCAGCGGTCAGTCACACAACAAAAGAAAACAGCCAGGAAAGAACTGACAATCCTCAAGGTACACAGGGAGGAAGCCAAGAAGAAACAGGAGGGTAGGAGTTATAGTGTCGGTGAATTTTAAGAGATTTGGAAAGGCCATTATGAAAATTTTTAATGGTTTTAGAACTAAAATTCATTTAACTCAAAACATCATTTTTTGTAACCTGCAGTGTTCCATGCGGGTCAAATCTAAACCTATATTTACCAAAGTCGGTATGTAGCTTCTATGTGACCTAACAAAGAAATTGTAGGATGGATTTTGCATTCTTCTTCAACATACTCATTTTATGAGGCAAAATGTACAGAAAATTAGTGGAAAATTACATGAAATAAAATTTAAAAATTGAAACAGGAGTTAATTGAGAAACATAGGGTGAATCAAAAATTCCATCCTAGAGTTGTTTTGTATTATAAGGAAGAATCATTTCACAAGTTTTCAAACTCTCAGGTAAAAGTCCATCCCGCAGGGAACTTTTTGAAAGTTGCCTGTTTCGCGAGTGTCATAAACACAAAGTACATCATATCTCATGAACTAATAAGGATATTAAGTTGAAATTAAGATATATTCTTTTCATAATAGTCCTACATATTCCATATCAATTTCATTGTGATTGCTCAAAAATTGTGGAAAATTAGAAAATGTGTCCCTGGTTCCCTTAAGGTCTGTTGAATGATAGCTCTCGTTTTGGTGTCTAAGCCCATTTCCTTCAGAATGCGGAGGAGTGTGTGTCGGTCTATGGAGTCGTAGGCTTTTTGGAAGTCAACAAAAGTAACTACAAAATTCTTATTCCTGGATTTTAGGTACGACAGGACAGACTTAAGGTTCATGATCTGCTCTGCACAAGATCGTCCTTTTCTAAAGCCTCCTTGGTATTCACCCAACTGTGAATCAAGTTGCTCTTCTGCCCGAGTTTGAAGGGCTTTGGAGAGAATTTTGTATGTTACTGCGAGAAGGGAGATGCCGCGATAGTTGTTTACATCTGTTTTGTCACCTTTCTTATGTAGGGGATGAATCAGGGCTCTGTTTCCCAGATCTCGCGAATGATCTCAGTTAGTTTATCGATCGCCTTTTCACCTGTATCCTTCCAGAGTTCAGCAATGATCGCATCTTCTCCAGGTGCTTTGTTGTTCTTTAATGATGTAATTATCTGTTTGATTTCCTCTTTTGTGGGGGGAGAAGAGTCTGGGTTGGGATGTCTGGATTCTTCAAAGGTGAATTCTGATTCTGGTTCTTCGCAGTTAAGAAGAGATTCAAAATATTTAGATAAGATTTGGCAGTTATCCTTGTCGTTGTAGGCAACTTCTCCATTTTGATCTCGGAAGTGTAGACTTGGTGGGGTGTACTTGGTGAGGTTGTGTTTGAAGGTTCTATAGAAATCCCTGGTATTATTCTTATTGAAGTCCTGCTCGATCTGTGTCAGTTGGTTTTTGTCAAATGCGCGCTTTACTTGGCGGATCACTTTCGCTGCATGTTTCCTAGCCTCCAGAAAGTCTTCATATCTTTCTGGATTCTTCAGGGAATTCCATCTTTGCCAAGCGATTTGTCTTTGTGTTATGGCTTCATCACATTCTTGAGTCCACCACGGATGCTTCTTTGGTTTCTTTAGCAATACTGTCTCCTCAGCCGTTTCAACAATGGCATTTTTCAGTTGTTCCCAATTTTCTGTGTCCAAAGACTGAAGTTTCTGAGTGAATTTTTCGCTGGTTTTCAGCTTTTCTGTATCAAATTTGCTAGTTTTCTTTATCTTAACTCTTTTGGTGTTTCTTGGATGATACGTTTATGCATATCGTTGCATAACGTCCAAGAAACATTGCCATCCGTTGACGAATCTGGAGAGTCAACAGGTAGGTTTTAAGCGAGACGGTGAACTGTGTTTGTTTTGAAAAACGTACCAAAAAAAAAAGAAACACTTTTTCTTTCAAAACTGATGATTCCAAGTATAGCTTGTAGCTTCAAATCTAAAAAATTTTCTTTACGTCGCACCGACACAGTTAGGTCTTATCGCGACGATGGGATAGGAAAGGCCTAGGAGTGGAAAGGAAGCGGCCGTGGCCTTAATTAAGGTACAGCTCCAGCCAGCATTTGCCTGGTGTGAAAACCGGAAACAACGGAAGACCATCTTCAGGGCTGCCGACAATGGAGTTCGAACCCACTATCTCCCGGATGCAGGCTCACAGCTGTGCGCCCCTAACTGTTACAGCCAACTCGCCAGGTACATAAACAAATGATAACCATCGCATTTATATTGACATGTCATTTTTTAGGTTTGAAGCTACAAGCTATACTTGGAATCATCAGTTTTGAAAGAAAAAGTGTTTCTTTTTTTTTTTGGTACGTTTTTCAAAACAAACACAGTTCACCGTCTCGCTTAAAACCTACCTGTTGACTCTCCAGATTCGTCAACAGATGGCAATGTTTCTTGGACGTTATGCAACGATATGCATAAACGTATCAGGTACTTCCTTTTCATACTGAGCTATTTCTTCTTGGGTAGTTCCCTAAGAAAGTGGATAGTCGTTCTGATGATACCAATAATAGGTTCATGATATTTTAGTTGGTTTTTTTGCGCGTAAACTTGCGAGAAAACATTCCCTGTATTTCTCAAACTCCTCACTCCGTGCCCCTTGGCTTTCCTCACTCAATTATTGTCCAATCAGTCCCAAAGATATTTTGATTATATCTGATTTGTTTATGAATGGTCGCAGGCAGGGGTTGCCGCGGATGTTTCTTAAAAAAAAAAAAAAAAAAAAAAAAAAAAAAAAAAAAAAAAAAAAAAAAACGTGCCGTATCCAGTGCGTAAATGCGAAACTTATTCACGTCCAGTTCATGTGTACGTGTAATTACATGCAACTCAACTTTGGATCGTCTATAAAGTTAGAAGTCAATTCCAGTAATGCTGCTCGATCAAGTGGGGTCATTAAAGAAACGTCTAGACGTGTTCCCGTCATTCGTTTCAAATTGTGTCTTTGGTTTATCGACCATTAAGCCAATTTCATTTTTAAATGTGTCCTGAAAAGTTTTTTTGTGTGTTTGATAATATCGGTTTACTTTTATTTCTACGATCTTGCCACTGCTTAAGTGGTATTTTGTAGGCAAGCTGGAGCAAGCATTTGTATTCTTGCGTAAAGCACCAACAGTCCAAATTCAAGCCTCGAAGCGTCGACTATGTCCGTTCGCAAGACTTTCTCAATGTTGTTAAAACTTTTCAAGATGAGGTCATAAATAAGACATCGTTTCCGTTAGTGCCACACATTACCGTCTACCATGGTGAAAAGCATTTGGGAGTTTTTCGTCAGTTTGCACTTCATTGACACTAACTGTTTTATTTTTCTCATGTAGTCACTTTGTGTCTCGTTTGAACTGGAAGCAATGAGCCAGCAGTATCATGTGGACGAGGTTCTTTAATTTTGCCGAAATACAATGGCCTCTTCTTCGCACAGACTGTCAAAGAAACTAGTCTTATAGGCACAGGCGAGGGCATAAATACATTGCATCTTTAGCATGTTCGTTATTCGTGAACTATTGCCCGTAATCTAATTGCGCTGAGCCGTTGAATCTTCACATTCAGACCAACAACTCTTTTTTACGCGTTTCTGTGGGATTTTAAAAACTTTTTTCTGCAATTCCGAAAGACGAGACGCGGTGTGATTCAGAATCGCTTGCAGTTTGACATCAGCAATGGTCTCTGTCACTAATATACATTCCTTTGACGGATAAAATTCTCTTCTAGTCCCTTGAGCCCTTTTGTACAGCGGGAATCCGAGCTTGATGAGCTCTTATTACGATATTTTGATGGCTGATCAGCTGAGCATCAGAACACAACAAGGGATTCTGTGCCGAAAAGTTATGTCTATACGCGTATGTCTATACGCTTTTCGATATTTCGATGTCAGCGATGTAGCAGTAAAACGGTGCAGCTCTTTTCACGTACGCCCCCAAAGGAGGTGAGCTCCACATACCAGCCCTCCTGTCATTTTAAATTTCTGGCAGTGCCGGGAATCGAATCCGGGACTCCGAGGACGGCAGCTGATAATACTCACCGATACGCTACAGAGGCGGGCGATGTAGCAGTGACGTCTTTCACTGCTTTAGCCGTTCCTATTTGTCCTGACGAACACAAACCCATAACAGCTCTACATGCGAGTGCATGGCTCTCTCATTGTTCCCGTTTTGTTGCGCTATTTGTTTGTTTACTGTGTACCTTTACTCTTTGATGAATATACTTAACAGGTCGAAGTTTGATATGGAGTGGTGGTAACAGAATCTTCTCCGTGGACACTGGCCTCACTTCATACGTTATATCCAGCTGGAACGAGTTATTTTCTTATTGGCCATTCTTCCTGGTCTAATGATGATCACATGCTCTGAAGAGGAAGCAAGAATATTTTGTGTAGGCACCTTGAAACTCCAGAGAAATCCCCAACAACTTAAAATAACCACAAACATCCCATTTGTAACGTCCATATTTTAGTTTTTCCAAGAGCGGCTTGGTATCTTCGTAAGTCTCTAAGTTGTGCAGAATGAGCTACTGGTAGGGAAAGATGTAAATAATAATGCTAATTGCTTTACGTCCCACTAACTATTTTTACGGTTTTCGGAGACGCCGAGGTGCAGGAATTTTGTCCCGCAGGAGTTCTTTTTACGTGCCAGTAAATCTACCGACACGAGGCTGACATATTTGAGCATCTTCAAATATCACCGGACTGAGCCAGGATCGAACCTGCCAAGTTGGGGTCAGAAGGCCAGCGCCTCAACCGTCTGAGCCACTCAGCCCGGCTGGTAGGGAAAGAAACGTGTTCCCATTAAGCAGCAGGACAGCTTTGAGACTACTACTTGAACTACCTGTGAACAGACGTTATTAGTCGGGTTCATGAGTAATCGTCTTTTACAATTTGTTTTACGTCGCACCAACACCGACAGGTCTTATGGCGACGATGGGATAGGAAAGGAGGAACGGGCTAAGAGTAAGAAGGAAGCAACCGTGGCCTTAATTAAGGTACAGCCCCAGCATTTGCTTGGTATGAATATGGAAAATCATCTTCAGGGCTACCGGCAATGAGGTTGAAACCCACTATCTCCCGAATACAAGCTGACAGCTACGTGACCCAAACCGTGCAGTCTCTCGCTCGTTTGTGAGGAATCTTAATGCGTTAAGAATGAAACCATATTTTCCAGTGTCGACTTAGTTAAATTCAATAAAAACTTTTCAGTCTGTCAAACACACAGCAATTACAATATAAATTATAACACTATAAACATGCCTGTAAAATACACACAAATATACAAAGAATGACATGTTTCGTTCTATAAGAACATCCTCAGATTATATCAAATCACTAAAAACATGCTTATATATGTACAGTATTGTTTACGTTGTGTAAACTTGTCAATGATAGACAGTTTAGTGATGATAACATGAACCAGTAAAGACAAAAATAAAATAAATTTACAAGTGAATCTTAATGTGTTTAAATAGACCATTAAAGTCACTACAAAAACAAAGATTTTCGTACATTTGGTAGAAGCACGCAAAATTCTCATGCTTTACCCTGTATTTTGTTATTTTTCCAGGATTTATTGAGCATGTTATATTCCCTAAGACGGGATGCAAACATTTGGTTAGTTGCAACTTTCTAACAAGGTGATCAAATTTATGTTGAGTGTCTCCATTCAGTAGCGGTGACTGGGAATTAGAAGTGGGGAGGGAGGAACTGTATAGACAACAAAATGTCCCCGCGTTTGTGGGATATAGCGGACATTACAACATAACTGAAAAAACTACAAAATGGTAAGTCTTTTGAAGCTCTCTGAGCGAATTCCGACAGAGAGGTAACGATTGACAGTTTACCAACACTCCGGTAATATTAATTTTTGAGATTTTGATTAAATACTATGTAATAAAACTTTCACCATAGGAACAATAATCACACATTCATTGTAATTAAACAGAAGTACGGCGTGATCATACAATTAAAATGCAAAGCAAAGCAAAGTCACCTCCGTACAGGCCATGAAGACCCTTGGAGGAGTGGAAGGTAAAGGCTTCCACCATTGTTAACCTCGGCACGTGATGGGGTGGAGTGGTTAGTTCTACGCCCGGCCGCCTTTGCCCCCAGGAATTAACCTGGTACTCATTTTTGATGTAGGCTGAATTAACTTCAGGGCCATATGCACCTCCGGAAGTGGAAATCTCGCTTCTTAAATTTTAAGACTTCCTGACGGTGATTCGAACCCACGTCGTTCCGGGCGAACCGAGAACGCCTTTACCGCCCCGGCCAGGCAGCCCCTATATACAATTAAAATACATTTAGTATTTAACTACTCGCTAAGAAACTAAGAGACACTAATGAAACTGCCAGACTGACGAATGACCGAGCTCGATAGCTGCAGTCGCTTAAGTGCGGCCAGTATCCAGTATTCGGGAGATGGTAGGTTCGAACCCCACTGTCGGCAGCCCTGCAGATGGTTTTCCGTTGTTTTCCAATTTCACACCAGGCAAATTCTGGGGCTGTACCTTAATTAAGGCCACGGACGTTTCCTTCCTACTCCTAGCCCTTTCATGTCCATCGTCGCCGTAAGACCTATATGTGTCAGTGCGACGTAAAGGCAACTTGGAAAGAAAAAAAAAGACTAAAGAATGCGAGCGGCAAGCGGGTAAATCATACCTCAGTGTCCATAACGTTGGCAAAAAACAAACAGCTACCCTGCTCCACTTCCTGACAGCACATGCGAAGTCTCCACCACTTGCTGTCGCGCTATACAAATCGGTTAGCCGCGACGAACGACATTTTGTGCGTATTTTCTCTAATCATTTTGTTAATAATTAAAGAAAATAAAGGAAGGAACTATCTGCTAAGACAACAGGGTTTATACACATTGTCTATATTTTATAATTCCTAATTTCAGCTGGCTAAAATGGTATAAAAATTCAATGTTTTCTCCACAAAGTGGGGTCCCCGTTCCCTCCCGCCCCCCGCCCCCAACGCCGCTACTGTTCCACATTGCTCTTATGGTAGGTAAGGCAAGGGTTATTCTGCCCGAAGGCAGGTCCGAACCTCCGCAGAGGTGTTCCTGAGCCGGAGTTTACGTGCGGTAGGGTGGCCAGTTCCTTTCCGCTCCTCCATTCCCAACAGCGCGTGGCAACCCATCCAACTCCTGACCACGCCCAATGTTGCTTAACTTCGGAGATATCACGAGATCCGGTGTTTCAACGCGGCTACGGCCGTTGGCTTGCTCTTATGACTAAAGCTGAAATCACTGTCGTCTCTTGAATTCGTCTGAACTTTCCTTTCACTAGTAGTCTGTTTTGGCGATGATGGGACTGGCAGATAACTGACGACATGGAATATTTCTTCTGCTCTTGGCACTTTTGTAATGTGTAATATCCACCATAAAAGAGTAACAGTTGACGTGATGATTTGTAGGCTGTCACAGTATTCGGGAATTGCAAATGGTATACATTTTCTTGTACCATGTAGCCAATCCTCCGATGTAGACCGACAACTACCACAAGTCACAAGGGAAGCCCATGTAACACGTTGGTCTAGAACATGCACAATGAAGGAAGCACGGTACGCCTCACATAACTTTGCGCCGAGTACAATTTTAAGTTTCACTTGATTAGGTCTAATGTAATGTCCACCAAGATAACAAAACGTGTCTGCTGGACATTGACAACTTCTGGACATCAACATTTTACGGTAAAAGATAACAATCTACATTACTTATAACGACAGAATTAAACCTACAGTACATTCACAAGCGAAAGGAAAATATTTTGTGGAAAACATTGATATACTGTTTATATAAATAGCTGGCATGTTAAAGAAGTCGAGATATTGAAATCTTCCGCCTTTATACTAACGCCACATTAGAGCCATCTACTGGTGATCACTCTCAACAAATACGATTGTACACGGCCGACTGGATCCCTCGCTACGCTCCTTATACGAGCGACGCAGCAAGTCGGCCGTGGATTGTAAGAAAAGGCTGTAAATATATTACTAAAAGCCGCTAAAATATCGACAAGTATCTAGTACGTTCCGACACTGAGGCAGTGTGTTTTTGCATTAGAGCACACGACCAAATACAGACAGGTCTCCACGCTCTTCGCGTCATAGTTTCAAGGTCGTGGATTCAACCTGGTTAACGCTGATCTACGGGCACAGTAAACCGAATACCTAGTCGTCAGAAGAAGATGAAGGAACTCCGTGCGTAGCTGTCACTTAAGTCTATCCTTTCTTCCCTTGGTTATAAATAAATTAGAAATAATAATAATAATAATAATAATAATAATAATAATAATAATAATAATAATAATAATAATAATAATAATAATAATAATAATAAAGAGTAAAATCGACACTGGACTGTCAATTGGGTGAATATCAAGGTGGATTTAGAGAGGGAAGATCTTGCTCCGAACAGATTTTCAACCTGAAATCTATAATTCGACACAGATTAATAAACTCCAAAGACATAGTTGTAACATTTATTGACTTTAAAAAAGCTTTTGACTCTGTTGAAAGGGAAACCCTAGATAAAGTAATCCGCGAATTTGGAGTTAAAACTAAATTGGCAAACCTAATTCGTGAAACCCTTACAGACACTATCTCAAAAGTAAAATTTATGGGTGAAATATCTCGACCTTTCAAAATAAATACAGGTGTCAGGCAGGGCGATGGTTTATCTCCACTCGTTTTCAATTGTGTCATGGAAAAAATTGTAAGAATTTGGAATGAAAAAGTGAAAGAATACAAAATATTGCCACTCGTGCTGGGGAAAAAGAACAAAGGTATTGCAATGAATTGCCTAGCATTTGCAGATGATTTTGCCATACTTTCAGAAAGCCTTACAGATGCAGCAATGCAAGTCAATCTCCTTGAAAAGACAGCCAACATGACAGGCTTCAGAATCAATTGGGTGAAAATTTTTGACGAATATAAAAAGTGCCCCGAAATTTTTAGTAACAGATATTGGTCAAATAGAAAAGGTAAAGAAATTCAAATTCAAATTCAAGAAAATGATTTAGAAAAATCTGCTATAGAGGAGAGGATACAAAAGATGGAAAGAGCTTACGGTATAACTAAGAATAATTACAACAAAAAGTGGTTATCAACAAAACTTAAAATAAAGCATTACAAGACAGTAGTGAAACCAGAATGCCTGTATGCCAGCGAATGCCTAGCACTGAACTACAACCTTGATAAATTAGAAATATTAGAAAGAAGAATTATAAGGAAAATATAAGGTCCTCTAAAAATTGCAGACCGAGCTCGATAGCTGCAATCGCTTAAGTGCGGCCAGTATCCAGTATTCGGGAGATAGTAGGTTCGAACCCCACTATCGGCAGCCCTGAAAATGGTTTTCCGTGTTTTCCCCATTTTCACACCAGGCAAATGCTGGGGCTGTACCTTAATTAAGGCCACGGCCACTACCTTCCCACTTCTAGCCATTTCCTGTCCCATCGTCGCCATAAGACCTATCTGTGTCGGTGCGACGTAAAGCAACTAGAAAAAAAATTAACTGCAGAGTTTTGGAAATTAAGAAGTAACAATGAAATTTACCAGAACATAGAAAACATATCAGAAACAGTAAGAAAAAGGTGGTTGCTATTTCTTGGACACATTTATAGAATGGATGACAATAGACTAACTAAACGAATCTTCAAGTACCTTTGGGAAAAGAAATCAACCACCACCTGGATTCAAGAAGTCAAGAAAGACCTGGAAAGGAACAACATTCGAGAAGAAGAATTATTGGAAAGAAAGATTTTTAGGAAGAAAGTCTTACAAATGGAAGGATTCCAAGGGAGGAAGGAAAAGAAAACAGGCACAAAGTGGACTGAAGACAGGAAAAGCAGCACAGTGACACAATAAAAGAATACTGGAAGAAAAGGAAAGAACAAATAAGGAGGAAGAATTGAAATTGTAAGTGGTCCTTAGAAGGCCGGAACGCAAGAATAAATAATAATAATAATAATAATAATAATAATAATAATAATAATAATAATAATAATAATAATAATCTTTCTTAATCCGTTTACCATCTAGAGTTGGTTCCTCCCTCTGACTCGGCGAGGGATCCCACCTCTACTGCCTCAAGAGCAGTGTCCTGGAGCGTGAGACTTAGGGTGTGGGGGATACAACTGGGGAGTAGGACGGCTACGTCGCCCAGGCGGCCTCACCTGCTATACTGAATAGGGGCCTTGTGGGAGGATGGGAAGATAGGAGGTGTTAGACAAGGAAGAGGTAAGGAAGCGGCCATGGCCTTAAGTTAGGTACTATCCCGGCATATGCCTGGAGGAGAAGTGGGCAACCACTTCGAGGATGGCTGAGGCGGGAATCGGACACCCCTCCTGCCCCCCGCTACTCAGTTGGCCCCAGGAGGCTGATTGGACCCCGTTCCAACACTCGTATCACTATCCAAATTTCATGGCAGAGCCGGGTATCGAACCCGGGCCTCCGAGGGTGGCAGCTAATCACACTAACCACCACACCACAGAGGCAGATAATTAATAATAATAATAATAATAATAATAATAATAATAATAATAATAATAATAATAATAATAATTTGTTTATTATTATTATTATAATGTTATGGCTATAGTAATAGAAACTCTTTTCTAAATCCACATTTAAGTTAAGAAAATAAGTAATATTTTCCACTGCATACACGGACCATAAAAGCCCTTGGCCTGCAAAAACGACTGCAACCGAACCAGATAGCCTTCCGATTTTGGAATGTCATCTGGTCTGCGTAACATCTTCAGTCGTATTATTTAACTTCCGCGATCGGATCCGATGTCTCTCGTACCAGACTGAGTCGCTCAGACAAGGCTGAATGAACTTCGTTCAGGCCTCAAATTCAAACTTAAAATACTTGGACTGGCCAGGAATCGAACTGGAGCCTCCCGAGTGGAAATAATAATAATAATAATAATAATAATAATAATAATAATAATAATAATTCGTGGAAGGAATAAATCCTTCTTAAATGTAGCAGCTGATCAATTACGCTCTATTTCTTCTCCGATACTCATTCCGGGTCACGAGCAGTGTCGCTGCAATTACGGAGTTTACCGAGATCAATACCAGTCGGCTTTAAATGAAGTCTTAAAAATGGTTTATAGCGCTATCCATTAAGTGAGCTCGGCGTAACTCTCGTGCTGTGTCTACTTCAAGAGACGCTGTAGAGCGAGGCGGCTTTAAGTTGCGATCATATGGCTAACATAACAGCTTATACTTTCACAACCTGCCTGCTGTCATTTCTTGATGGATACAGTACTTTTGCATCCATCTCTTGGCACAGGCCAGAGTAAAGTGTAGCTTCCACCGAAGTCCCATTCAGCATCCATGGCTGTGACAATATGGAAGCTGCTGGGGTATGGGTAGTGCTGAGTAATGACATTCAGAGCACGACTAGTGCATCTGAGTGTTATGAAGGGTGCTGCTCATAGGGTCAGTCGTGCTGCAATAGTACTTTCTGATCCAGCGAGGAAAGCAATGGCAAACTACCTCACTCTTCATCTTGCCTAGCATGCCTCATTTTGGTGCTGCCATTGGTTGTTGGGGTTTCCTTATAACCGCATAACCTTTGGTGGTGCTATTTGAGGATCCAACCAGCCTCTGGGCTGATGACCTAACAGACAGACAGACTTCAACAACCAACGTCTCGATTAATATTTTTAAGGGATATTGTCTCTTCGCGGATCAATAATGGAAAATGCAATCACGAAAAGTAATTTCTTCCATATTCAGTGTGATTAACATCCACTGACTGAAATTCAAAGTCCACTAAACTTTTGACAGTTAAAGAAATATACTTACCTTACACGGTGTAAAGTTCAGATATCGCTAACCATGTGCGTGGTTTATTAAGTCATTTTTTCATGGGACCATCCTCTATTAACTATAATCTTAGGAGAAAGAGAACCGGCTTTTCGAAGAGTGAAGAAGGTATCGACAAAAACTGGAAGGCCTATATTGCGCACAAAGTCAACATAAAGTGATTACTTTTTTTTACGAGGAAGTCTAGCTTGCAGCCATTTTCTCTTAACACTAACACTACATGACAAATTTTTTAGCCGGGCTGAGTGGCTCAGACGGTTAAGGCGCTGGCCTTCTAACCCCAACTTGACAGGTTCGATCCTGGCTCAGTCCGGTGGTATTTGAAGGTGCTCAAATACGACAGCCCCGTGTCGGTAGATTTACTGGCACGTTAAAGAACTCCTGCGGGACTAAATTCCGGCACCTCGGCGTCTCCGAAGACCTTAAAAAGTAGTTAGTGGGACGTAAAACAAATAATAATATTATTATTAACAAATTTTTTAAATGTTTATTTCTGTGTGTTTATTGTATAAAAATAACTTGTTGAACTCTAGTCAACTTGCACCATGGCAGAGTTAAGCGCTGGCACTGTCGTTTCGTAGTACGATGTGCAAAGGATCCGGACGTTATTTCACGAAGAATGAGAGCTGCTGACATCTGATTATGAGAAGAAATACAGACAGGTAACTCCGCACGCTACGTGATAGTTTCAACGTCGTGAATCCAAACCGTTCATCCCTGCCACTGATATATCACGATAACATTGTAGGATTTAAACCTTTAACATCACCGTAAGTAATAGGCAGCGGAAAAAAGGATGTGCGGCGGTTTTTAAAGGACAATCACTCATCCGAATAGGGTAGCCCATGACAGGCGAAATAATCACACTTGAAGACCCTACATTTTATCGAGAAATCCTGATTGAATTTTGAAAATAATCACACTCCATTATTTTTCCTTTTGGCTTTACGAAGCACCGACTCAAGACAGGTTTTAAGGCGATGGTTGGATTTCTTTTCTTTTCTTTTTTTTTTTTTTTTTTTTACTATTTGTTTAACGTCGCACTAATACATCGAAGGTTTTTGGAGACGGAAGGGTGGGAGATTGGGAAGGTAGCGGCCGTGGCCTTCATTAACGTACAGCCCCAACATTTGCCCGGTGTGAAAATGGGAAAACCGAGCTCGATAGCTGCGGTCGCTTAAGTGCGGCCAGTATCCAGTAATCGGGAGATAGTGGGTTCGAGCCCCACTGTCGGCAGCCCTGAAGATGGTTTTCCGTGGTTTCCCATTTTCACACCAGGCAAATGCTGGGGCTGTACCTTAATTAAGGCTACGGACGCTTCCTTCCAATTCCTAGGCCTTTGCTATCCCGTCGTCGCCATAAGACACATCTATGTCGGTGCGACGTAAAGCAAATAGCAAAAAAAAAAAAAAAAAAGAAAAGAAAAAAAATGGGGAAACCACAGAAAATCATCCTCAGGGCTGCCGACAGTGGGGTTCGAACCCACTATCTCCCGAATACAAAGCTCATAGCTGCGCGACCCTAACCGCACGGCCACTTGCTCGGTGATGGTTGGATAGGAGAGGGGTAGAACTATGAAGGAAGTGACTGTGGCGTTAAGGTACAGCCTCAGCATTTGTCTGGTGTGAACCAGGAAACCATGGAAAACTATCTTCAGGGCACGCGACAGTGGGTTTTGAACCCACTACCCCCGAATCATCTAACAATTACTCAGCTCGAACCACACAGCCAACTCGATCGGTACCCCTCAACTTGCAGTGCCCGTATCTCTAATGACAGGCATGAAGAACAGTGAAGCTCAATTGAAAACCAAAGTTAGCACCGTTATATAAGCAGATATTGACGTGCGGCTCCATGTCTGAGCGGTCAGAATCTTGACCCTCTGTCTTCGGGACACCGGGTTCGATTCCCGGCCGAATCGAGGAATTTTAAACTTAACCTGTTAATTGTTTTAGCTCGGGGACTGGGTATTTGTGCTGTCCCCAACATCCCTGCACCTTACATACCACACATAACGTTATCCTCCTCCACAATAACAAGCAGATTATTATTTTTATTATTATTATTATTATTATTATTATTATTATTATTATTATTATTATTATTATTATTATTATTATTACTAGTATTAGTTCCGTTTGGGCCTGCTATGGACCACGTGGTTCGTATATTTAGATGCTTTCTTCTTTGACCAGTACTCTTTCATTCTTGCAGTGTGAATGTCTTTTCGCTCCTGAGTCCATTTCACACCTCCTCCCCGGCGTACTGTTTTTTTTCTGTTAGTGACTGGTAGTGACTGGAGAGGGTTTGATGTTCTGATCAACGTTCTGTACCTATTCCTGTGATAGATTTCACTGGGAGCAATGTCCAATTCTTGAAGGTCTTTTCTGACAAATACTGCCCACTTGGCATTAGTCGCTTTCCCTCTAGAGATGGTGTGGAAGATTCTGGAGGTGAGCCTCTGAATGTCCATTCTCATGACATGACCATAGAAATTCATAGTGCAATGCCTGAGTTTGAGGTTAAGGGACAGGGATTTGGATTTGTACGCATTCTTACGTAGATGATAGGCTCTTTCCAATTTGATGCATCTGCTGTTCATGGCCTAATCTTCATTCATGTTTGGGGTTATCCATTCTCCTAGGTATTTGAAGGACTTAGTCCTTTATACTGCTTTGTCCCCCAGTGGGGCTGATTTGGGTGCATCTCTGATGTTGGTGATAAACTGTGTTTTGTTGATGGCGATCTTCAACCCTACTTTACCTGCTATGTGGTCGAGAGAGGATAGTTGATGGATAGCTTCCTCCACACTGGATGCAAGGAGCGTAAGTTCGTCCGCGAAGGCCAAAGAGTTGACTGTTAACCTGTCTTTCTTGCAGCCTATTCTCAATCCAGTCATCCTTTAGCACTCATTATTATTATTATTATTATTATTATTATTATTATTATTATTATTATTATTATTATTATTATTATTATTATTATTATTATTATTATTATTATTATTATTATTATTTTTATTATTATACTGACACCCTTGAAAAGTACTGTAACTTCTATCTCGAGCCCCTTGGTGATATTACTTAAAGTACAGTAGGCATATACGGTATATCATCGTTGCACCTGGGAAAACCTCTGTATGATAATATTGTGGGGGAAATACTTATCCGCAGCACAGGTATCATCAAGTGTGAGAATTCCTTGATAATATTCCCACCATATTGAATCTTAAATGACAGAACCTTACCGGCCAAAGTTCTAAGGTGTAATTTATTTATTTATTTATTTATTTATTTATTTATTTATTTATTTATTTATTTATTTATTTATTTATTTATTTATTTATTTGCCGGCTTACAAGAGGGTAGTAAACCCCAATTACAGTAAACCTAAAAATCGTTAAAATACTTTTTAATTTACATTGACACAAGCCTTAGATCTCAATATTTCACATACCGGTTTTTGCTGACGCAACGACGATATAATGTTCCGTGCGTTATTTGTGGCGGACCTGAATCGCGCTGTATAAAGATAAAAGTTGTAAAAGTGTCCACATATAATTCGTACATCTACCATCCCACAGTGATGAATGTCAAATTATAATGGTGAACTTCCACAGTGACATATGAAACTATTAATCTTCGAACACGAAATATGGAGTAAACTGCGCTACCAGGACCTCAAACAGGGGGGATGGTTGCACGAGAGTAAACACCGGTCATGCCTAATATTTCTCAAATGAAGGAGAACTCAGAACACTCCACTGCGTCCTTGGGTGTTTGAAGGTTAGCTCTTTCCATAAGTAACGGTAAGACAGGCTTCATGAATATATCCAAGGAATATTACAGTGGCCCCTACAATAGCAAGCATAGAATTTTTTATTGTTACCAGCATACGTGACGAACATTAACAATTCCTGTCTGTCGTAAAGTGACACGGAACGACAACTGTAACGTCATTCACAAAACGAGTTCCGCAGTGTAACAAGAAACAGATCAATCGCCATGAAGAATATGAGTGATTTCGAAACTCACACCGACGATATTAGATTATTATTATTATTATTATTATTATTATTATTATTATTATTATTATTATTATTATTCAAGCGGCATGTCACAAAACCTACTGAGAACTGGGTAGAACTGGGAAGTTTTCGTAGTTACGAGCAGAGTTCGAATCATAAGTGTTGACGAAGGGGAAATTTAATATATTAATGCAATACCGATAAACTAAAATTATGTCTAACCTTACATAAAAGAAAAGAAAATATAATAATAATAATAATAATAATAATAATAATAATAATAATAATAATAATAATAATAATAATAGCAAGTCCAATTGGCTTTACGTCGCACCGACACAGATAGGTCTTATGGCGACGATGGAAAAGAAGCGGTCGTAGCCTTAATTAAGGTACAGCCCCAGCATTTGCCTGGTGTGAAAATGGAAACCACGCAAAACCATCTTCAGGGCTGCCGACAGTGGGGTTACAACCCACTACCTCCCGGATGCAAGCTCACAGCTGCACTTCCCTAACCGCACGGCCAACTCGCCTGGTATTACTAGTGAGTCTGATGAATAGAAGCAAAGAAGAAATATTTTGAAACAATGTAAATATTTTAAATAATTATAACAAGAACACGCTCAAACCTTCTATTTTTTTGAAATCCCGCTTCGTTTATACATCCTCGAATTAGCATATTCCATATATCTCGCAATTTTCACTATATGTTTCACGCACACTTCTCCCAGCTACGGCTGGAAATTCTATCCGATGAGCTAAGCTTATTACTTGACGTTTGAGACTCTGATACACCATTCGATTCTCTTTCTTTACGCTCTTGTTTTAAAATCACAATTGTATCTATTCTGACGTTCACCAAGTATTATCTCTTAATCTTACCTTATATGGAGGAATGTATTCACAATTGCATATTTCTGGGGTGGCTGGTAGCGTGTTGTATGAATATAAAGAGGAAAGTGTTGGGACAAACGCAAACGTTCTGTCCCCGAGCCAGAAGAATTAATCAGACACTATTAAAATCCCTGATCCGGTGCGGAATAGAACCGGGACCTTCCTGAACCGAAGGCTTTAACACTAACCATTCAGCCAAGGAGCCGGACAAGAAGAACCCGAATTCACGAAAACGAAGACAATAGCCCTCTTAACGAGCATGGATCACACAAAGCCATTTATTAAACAAAAGCAAGTTAAAACCAAAGGGCATAAGTATTTTCACTCACCATTTTCTCTGGAGTAACTGAATTTCCTAACGATGACATAAAATTATACATTTGCTGCTTATGAGAACCAGATGCCTGTCAGTAATTTCGCCCTACAGTCCTTGTTTTGATCTTGTAAAGAAAAGTACCAGCAATTAATTGACAAGTACTGATCCAATTTTATTCCTTATGTTTTGGGTAGCCGCCTCTGTGGTGTAGTGGTTAGCGTGATTAGCTGCCACCCCCGGAGGCCCGGGTTCGATTCCCGGCTCTGCCACGAAATTTGAAAAGTGGTACGAGGGCTGGAACAGGGTCCACTCAGCCTCAGGAGGTCAACTGAGTAGAGGTGGGTTCGATTTCCACCTCAGCCATCCTGGAAGTGGTTTTCCGTGGTTTCCCACTTCTCCTCCAGGCGAATGCCGGGATGGTACCTAACTTAAGGCCACGGCCGCTTCCTTCCCTCTTCCTTGTCTATCCCTTCCAATCTTCCCATCCCTCCACAAGGCCCCTGGTCAGCATAGCATGTGAGGCCGCCTGGGCGATGTACTGGTCATACTCCCCAGTTGTATCCCCCGACCAAGAGTCTGAAGCTGCAGGACACTGCCCTTGAGGCGGTAGAGGTGGGATCCCTCGCTAAGTCCCAGGGAAAAACCGAACCTGGAGGGTAAACAGATGATGATGATGATGATGTTTTGGGTATCACACATTTTCCTCCTGTTCCTACATATGAGTGCTACAAAGCTAACAACAATTTTGCAAGGTTCTAAAGAGACTATTTTCAAAAGCGCTTTTCCTTAAAAATTTTAACCAGTGATAATTTACACCAAAAAACAACCTCCATTTTGAGGTCGATTTTAAAAATGTGTCGCTACGTCCTCAGCTTATGAAAAGAACCCGGCATGACCGTACGTTTGAAAAGACTGCATTGAGGAGGATGAGGTTGATGAGTAGTTGTTGTTGTGGAGAGGATGAGCGTAGAACAGACTTCTTTGTCGACGTGGTTGTTCTCAAGGTGAGCGACATATGCTCCCGCTGCCGACCTACTTTCAACCAAAGGTAATGTCCAGTGTGTGTACACTAGCTGCACGCAAAAGTGGATCATTGTGCACTGATTTCTACTACTTCTTAAACAGAATAATTGCTTTTGCAGACAAGATGGCAAACTGAAGCATTGTTTCTCAACAAGGCAGGCACGCCTCAAGTGAGAGATTTGAATGTAAAAGGTCTTTCTGCTTCGAATGCCACGTAAAACTGTACATCCCGTCACAAATGATAACAGAATTACGAGATACGTAATCGGGTAAGCCGTGTAACGCGTGTAAGATTTACTACTACTACTACTACTACTACTACTACTACTACTACTACTACTACTACTACTATTAAGACGAGGAAGAAAGAACAGGGCGACAAGACAATGCAGTTTGGTTCACGTAGCTGTGAGCTTGCATACGAGACATTGTGGTTCGAACCCCACTGTCGGCAGCCCTGAAGATGGTTTTCCGTGGTTTCCCATTTTCACACCAGGCAAATATTGGGGCTGTACCTTAATTACGACCACGGTTCTTTCCTCCACAGTCGTAAGTTTGTCCTATACCATCATCGCCATAACACCTACAAACTGAGTCGCTGCGATGTAAAGATAAGGGAAGAAGGAACATAAAGTTATTTCAATCTCTAGACACTTTTAAGAGAAATCAGTCCCTAAACGGATTTATAAAACGAGCCAGTTAATTTAATGGAACTCTCTTCAATTTAGGCATCATTAAATGCCAACCACTACCCTATGATTTGTTGCTGTAACCTTTAGCTTGAAGCCGAGTGCACCAACTACTTTATGCGGTAAGTCGCAGGGTATTATTATTATTATTATTATTATTATTATTATTATTATTATTATTATTATTATTATTTCGAATTGTTTATTTTTTTTTTTAATATTTCGAAGTGAACAACGTGTACTCCCGTTTTCTATTTTCACCTTTTGTTTTCAGCGCAAAAACGATGGCAACACTATAACGAGCGGGACTAGACAAGATATGGAATGACGTTTGCCATTGTTTTCCTCATTGAGCTAGAAAGTGATATCGTAGCAGGACCAGTCTTACGAGTAACGCTTTTCGTAACCTCCAGATGCTCTAAATTTTAGTCCTTGTCTGACCGGGCGAGTTGGCCGTGCGGGTAGAGGTGCGCGGCAGTGAGCTTGCATCCGGGAGATAGTGAGTTCGAATCCCACTGTCGGCAGCCCTGAAGACCGTGGTTTCCCATTTTCACACCAGGCAAATGCTGGGGCTGTACCTTAATTAAGGCGACGGCCGCTTTCTTCCAACTCCTGGCCCTGTCTTATCCCATCATCGCCATAAGACCTATCTGTGTCGGTGCGACGTAAAGCCCCTAGCAAAAAAAAGTCCTTGTCTGAATGCCCTCACTCAGCGCGACCAGTACCTCAGCAGCTTCAGTATTGTCATAGCCATAAATGACTTCAATGAAAGCCACGTTTTACTCTGCTCTGTGCCAAGAGACAGCAGTAAGTATTCTGTATTCGTGAAAAAAAAAGGAACAGGCGGATGACACTCACTCACTCACTCACTCACTCACTCACTCAGTCTGATTATGAAAGATGATAAAATCGAAGTCGATATTCTACTATACCTATAATATATTGAATGCTACCAAGAAGAAATATCAAAATTGTTCCTGAAGTAGAAAAAAGTAACATTCCCGATTGGGTTGGGGAAACAACTTGTGAAAGTAGGATCATGACGTGGTGGCTGGGCGCAAGCGGGTATTTATGGATAAATGATTTAATTTAAATCTTGAATATTTGTAAGCAATGTATAAAACATAATTTTGTGAGCATCCAAGGAACAACAGTTGGTCATGTCTAATATTAAGGTTTCCTTCATTGCATCGCTATAGTATCTTCCTTGTGCTTGCGCTTATCTTAAGCCGTATTCACAAAAAGTACCGAAATATTTCTATTAGTCTATTTCCGTAAAACGGTAGATTGATAAACTTCCGTCTTGAAATGTTAGGTTACACTGCACTTGTAGCACTCGATGTAAGATGATCAGCGCTGAAGTAAAAAAGAGATGATATTTACGTCTGACCTTACCACTCCCCACTGATCAAGGAGAGGGGCAACAACCCTCCACTCAATGGCGATTTCCCAATGGAAAATAATGTACAATGTTAGCATATAGGGGCACAATCCTTCAGGGAAAATTAATTTCAGGTTGGGATGGTTTATAGAAAATAACCTTTAAAATATCTTCAGAATACACTGACTGAGCAAATGTCATGGGATAGCGGAGCACTGATGCGCAGGTGTGTTATATGCGCACCACACGCCCCCTGTGCCAGTGGCAGTTGTAGTGCTGGGGACGGAGCGGAGCAGTTGTGACGTCATCACCCGGTAGTACCGAGTGAACTACCGAGAGAATGTCCTGACGCGGGACGTTTAAACACGTTATAGGTATGGCACTGCGAAGGTATTGCATCCCCCTATTAATAGCCTTCTCTCACAACGTAACAACTGTAAATAACTGCATATATATTCACTATAATTGTTATATACGTAACTGCTAGGGAGTAGGAGGTAGTATGTGGAATAAATGTTAGTAACTGGTATAGCTAACTCATTCTGATAGTGAAACAAAGTAAGGCGCATACCTACCGAAAGGGTTTGTATACAAGAGGATTGGAAGTTAACAGAAAAGTAATGTATTAACAATTATTTCGTAAGTTCATGTGATACGGTACACTGTTAATGAGAAGAATAACCTGAATATAAAGAATCTTATCAGAATATAATGAAAAACACTGACATAATTTCATCTACAGGATGACAAAAGTAATTACGTAAATGAACGTTGACTGGAATGTCCTTCTTTGCAAATGTGATTACAAAACATATCTGACAACATACTACTATACGTCCCAATGCCAAACAGCTATCAGTAGAATGCTTCTATAAATACAGTTTTATATTATATTATATTATATTATATTATATTTGATGTGCCACCACCCGTCGCATATGTGCGGCCACAAAATTTGAATTTTGCGTGTTTCCTATTATCAGTGATGTCAAAAAACTGCCAGGCATCCGACGGTTTTCGTAGCATTTGTAGAACAACGTTCTATAAAAATTTCTTTAAATTCCTTTAAATGTTCTAAAAATATAACTACTACTGTATCTACGAATATGTTTAAATATCACACTAACACCACAAATATAATCTAACAGACTTTACATTATCTACAAAACACAACAAACATAGGAAATATATACGTACATTCGAAACACACAGATTGAATACAGGTACTTTCGTACGTGTGTTGTGCGCTACACTGTGCTCAGGTCCTCCGCGGGTAATCGCGGTTGTAAGCGGAGGGGATCGGTGGTGCGCTCTACCGCTACAACCGGATTACTCATCGGTATTACTCGCTCCGTCCCCACCTCTAAGCAGTTGTATAGGAGACCTTGTGAGCAGTGGCTGTGCATGTAACAAGTGTAACATGGAACGTCGTCGTGAGCTGACACCGTTCGAACGGCGTATGGTGGTCGGTGCCCGACGGATGGGAAGTGCGATTTTAGAAGTGGTGCGGAAATTCGGCTTCACACGATCAAACGTGTCCAGGGTGTATCGTGAATGGTTGAATGCGGGTGTCACCGTCCACAACAGACGAACGACCGGCCGTCCAGCCACCCTCGATGACCGTGACCGGCGACATCTGAGACGGATTGTCAATAGTGATAGACGGGCAATCGTACAACAAATCACGGCTCAATTCAAGACAGGCCGTGCTAGACACGTCTCCCAGTGGACAATCCGTAGGAACATGGGCTCTATGGGGTATGGGAGCTTGCGCCGCACACGGGTGCCACTGTTAACCCAACGTCATCGGACACAACGACGCGAATTTGTCGCCAGTCACCAGGGATGGACACTACAACAATGGCGTAACGTGATATGGTCGGACGAATCACGATTTCAACTGCAGCATGCCGATGGGAGGCACCGTGTATGGCGCAAACCACATAAAGCGGTGGATCCCGCCTGCCTCGAAGGTGTGGTCCAGGGCGCCGGTGTCTGTTATGGTCTGGGGTGCATTTTCCTGGTATGGAATGGGCCCACTAGATGTTCTGGTATGTTGAGCTGCTCGGAGACCATCTCCATCCATTTTTGGACTTCCAGCGCCCAGACGGTTCTGCGGTGTTTCAAGATGATAACGCGCCGCCACATCGCTCCCACGTCGCCCTGGAAGGGTTCCAGGAACATGCAGCGAAGGTCCAACTACTGCCATGGCCACTCAGGAGCCCCGATATGAACCTTATCGAGCATATCTGGGATGTCCTAGAACGCAGGCTCCGTGCTATGGATCTGTGATCTAATGAAACATTGTTGGAAAAATTTACTCTGAAGTTGAAACTGGTCGGAATGTCCTTCCTTTGCCTTTCCCATGTGTCTAATTGTAATCTCTGGAACACGCTGTGTGTGTAAAAATGGCAATAAACTCAGTAAATATTTTATATCCACCAACAAGTCATTAAAGACCTCAGCAAGTGCGATTTACGGTTATTGTAGCAAGTTATAGATTGCATCTAAACGGTTCGCTATTAAAGAACAGTTTATAAACGAGGGTCTATTCCGTAAAAATAACTGGTTTATTTATGGCTATCATGTTGGTTAATGAATCTGCTTAACGAGGACGTATTTCAAAAACCTTTATAAAGGACGTTTCACCCTCCTTAATGGAAGAGCCCTGGCTACACTAGGCGAACGCGAAAGTATTTATTGGCTGAGAAGAAATTAAGGAAATAAATTGCAGCGACAATAAGGTTTAGGTTAAACGACTCTTCAAATTTCCCTTCACTGAGAATAAGTAACCATGACCGTAAGAGAAAGAAGAGTTGTGAAATAGCTCAGATAATCTACGATAAACAGCCACGTGTACTTAATGCATGTGACGTCGTGCTATGGAGCGGAGTGTTTGCCGCTAAAGCTCCTTTCACACCGGGTCCCGGTACCGTTCATGCTCTATAAGCTTTAGCTGGCGACTTCTGTTTACTTTTCAAACATGATAATTCTTTGAATTTTATTTTTCGGACATCATGGAACTCGATTCTTAATTACTCTCAAAGAAGGAGGAGAGGCTTAGAGGACATATATCCTTTTGAGTACAGTGATGGAACCCGAGGAAGTTGGAGCAATGTAGCTACTTCCTACACTTCTTGCAGAAAAGAAGAAAACAGACGGAGGTGAGATGAGGTTTGTCATGTAGTTCAGAATCGTCAAATATGAGCCTTCAGGAAAATGTTTTCGAAATTACTCGAGCACATGAAAAAGTTTCGTAACTATCTCGGACAACATCAGTTAACGCCTCAACATGCAAAATACGCTTTACTTTCGTCACTGTACCGAATATTGAAGTGACTAAGGAGTAAGTGAACACGCAGGACGCTACTAACTTCCTTATGAGGACTTCGAGGGGAGAGCCAGTGAGTGGCACATGTTGCCTGCAGGCCACGATGCCAAGTGACAGAAGTCTAGCAGCAATGTAGTAGGAAGGGGTCGAGAACGTTCTCGTTTGAATACCCAGACCTGCCTTCCCCGACATCCACTGTACATCTATACAGTCTAAGGGAACTGTTTGGAGTGGACCAATGGAATTTGGGTGAATGATCTATTGGCATGTGCTAAATTTAATGCTAACAATCATTTACCACAAAGTCAATGATACCATAATAACTAATTGCTGAAAGTTAGGTGATGATTACATGGAACGACCTTGAGTTTACACTGAGAAATATACCAATCGTTCCAATTTGAAGTCATATGAAATGCTTCATACGGAAAATGAGGTTTCGACAACAAGAACATAACTTTACGGTCTAGAAACCTATTCTACTAACACATCCAATATATGGATATATCATTTGCCTGGTGTGAAAATGGGAAAACACAGAAAACCATCTTCAAGGCTGCCGACGGTGGGATTCGAACCCGCCATTTCCCGAATGCAAGCTCACAGCTTAAGATTTTCGTTCGTTTCATTCTCTAGTGTTGGCTGAAAGGCGATATAGAGAGTACGATTGCCCTTCTAACTCCATATTACGGTGAGGGTGTTCGACAGAGAGGCCGGATAATTTGCATCGCACAAGGACTACAGGTGATTAAGAGGGTGAATATTGAGAAGTCTTCCCGGGGAAGGTCGGCCGAAGAGAAACTAAATCACGGTAAACGGTACCGTTCCGCTACGCCACGCAGCTTTCTCGTTTAAAACAGAGAAGACCATGAGACGAGAGAAAATTACGGCAAATAATGCAATACCAAGCAGCAATAACAGGTGTTAAGTTATTTTTTTATGTTCTTATGTATTTTTGTTTATTTCTTCTTATCTACATTATAACGGTGTTAGTATTGTAGGAAACTGTCAAATAATATCAGGTCGTGATAAACGGGAGGACAGTTAATTGTCGCAGTTTCCATCCAGAATCAACAAAGGGAAAGTAAAGTAACAACCCCGGTTGATCTAGATGAGATTTGCGACACTAATGCCTCAAAAGCACAAAACCACATCTTAAATCACAGTTATGTTGCGAAACTTACTTTTTCGGTGTCTAGGGGTCATAAAATGTCGAGTTCCGTCATTTTTTTTTTTTTGCTAGGGGCTTTACGTCGCACCGACACAGATGGGTCTTATGGCGACGACGGGATAGGAAAGGCCTAGGAGTTGGAAGGAAGCGGCCGTGGCCTTAATTAAGGTACAGCCCCAGCATTTGCCTGGTGTGAAAATGGGAAACCACGGAAAACCATCTTCAGGGCTGTCGATAGTGGGATTCGAACCTACTATCTCCCGGATGCAAGCTCACAGCCGCGCGCCTCTACGCGCACGGCCAACTCGCCCGGTAGTTCCGTCAAAAACTGCATATCCGACTTTATACATGTGTCACCGGATGAATGGCCAATATTTAGGGATATGGTAGGAATAATCATTTGAAGCAAAAAAAAAAAAAAATCATAAGAACGTATGCCCTATTCCGAATGGTTTCCGAGTTAGAATACCTTTCATGTACATTTGTTTTAGGGCTAGTTTTGCGCACGTGTGTGTCCTACCCACCCAAATTCTTTGACGTTTTGAAATAGGTACAAGCTTTCCGCACGTAATGTTCATCATACATGTGTTCGTGAACTTTGATATGTGCACAAAGTCGCCGTGTACTAGTAGTGATGATGATGATGCTTGTTGTTTAAAGGGGCCTAGCATCGAGGTCATCGGCCCCTAATGGTACGAAATGAAATGACAACAAAAAATTCAAAATCATCCACTCACCAAAAGAAAAAATATCGTCATGAAGATGGAATGGATGGACATGAAGCATAAAAACAACAAAAAATTAGTGGATTCAACTCAAGAAAGGATCATATATAATTTATTACTAACCAAGGGACCACTCATAAAGCAGAATCCTGAATCGAGGATGCTTGATGTCTAAAGGGGTACAAAATCCACGTCTAATGCCCCACAGAATGGTACACGTCGCGAGTAAAGTAGAACCATGTTATTTGTCTTGTTGGGGTACTAATCAAAAGTAGCGAAGACTCACAGTGTTCCACACAAGATGGTACTACTCACAAGTATTGTACTTCGTACAGGTAATGCAGACCTATGGTGTTTCTCACACAATGGCGCCACTCACAGCCAACGCAAACCGATGAGTTTCCTCACCTAGGTGTAGTAGGCACGGGTGCCGGTCCCACGGGCCCCGTGGTGTTCCTCATATAGTGGGTACTAATCACAGCAACGCAGACCCACGGTGTCGCTCATATAGTGGTACAACTCACAGGCAACGCCCAGACCCGCGGTGTTGCTCACATGAGTACGATGCACGGGTACTGGAAACCCACAGGGGAACCACTCTCTGCTGCTACTAATCACAAACCTATTGTGTACCAAATATAGTGGTACTACTCGTAAGTAAAGGCGACCCATGGTGTTCCCCGCGTGATGGTACTAATCAGTAGTAGTTTCATGGTTCTAATAACAGCATCCCTTGGTCGCCCCTTTTAGTCGCCTCTTACGACAGGCAGGGATACCGCGGGTGTATTCTACATGTGTGTCCCCTACCCGCAAGGGGTAGTGTGTTTGGTCCGCGAGAGGTATTTTATTTCCCTCAAGTCCGCCGGCAAGCCGGTTAGGACCCCCCTAACCGCCACCTGGGTCGCGCCACGTGGGAGTATAATCTCTCCCCCTGCTACGCCAGCGTAGTAGGTTCGTGGTGTACTGGTAGTAGGACTACGCTGCACCATTTCAACAATGTGTTGCTGTTCTTGCACAGATTGTTGAACTACACGTTCAGAAGAAAAATGGGAACTTGGAAAAATACCTGTTTCACGCAATGTGTTGAAAACTCTGGTAAACACTCTACGATCTACATGTCAGAAAGTACAGACGGTATTCCTCGACAACAGCAGGGGCACTAACATCACAGAAACCGTAAACATACAAAACATATGCATATTCTTCATTAGTGCAGATGTCTGGCATTTTAGCCAGTGCATGTACAAACACAGTTAACCGATGCTTCTCTCTGATACATTCTCAATCCCCTGAACAACTTCACTCACAACACTCCGCACACAACTGCGCGTTCAACGGGCTAATTTTGTAGTAAGGATGTAAAGGAGAAGCGATGTAAGTCTCTGGTAAGACCCCAACTAGAGTATGGTTCCAGTGTATGGGACCCTCACCAGAATTACTTGATTCAAGAACTGGAAAGAATCCAAAGAAAAGCAGCTCGATTTGTTCTGGGCGATTTCTGACAAAAGAGTAGCGTTACAAAAATTTGCAAAGTTTGGGCTGGGAAGAACTGGCAGAAAGGAGACGAGCTGCTCGACTGAGTGGTGTGTTCCGAGCTGTCAGCGGAGAAATGGCGTGGAATGACATTAGTAGACGAATAAGTTTGAGTGGCGTCTTTAAAAGTAGGAAAGAGCACAATATGAAGATAAAGTTGGAATACAAGAGGACAAATTGGGGCAATATTCATTTATAGAAAGGGGAGTTAGGAATTAGAACAACTTACCAAGAGAGATGTTCAATATATTTCCAGTGTAAATAATTTCGTGTGGCTATTTCTAGCCGAGTGCAGCCCTTGTAAGGCAGACCCTCCGATGAGGGTGGGCGGCACCTGCCATGTGTAAGTAACTGCGTGTTATTGTGGTGGAGGATAGTGTTATGTGTGGAGTGTGAGTTGCAGGAATGTTGGGGACAGCACAAACACCCAGCCCCCGAGCCATTGGAATTAACCAATTAAGGTTAAAATCCAGGACCCGGCCGGGAATCGAACCCGGGACCCTCTGAACCGGAGGCCAGTACGCTGACAATTCAGCCAACGAGTCGCACATTTCCAGTGTCATTGAAATCATTTAAGAAAAGGGTAGGAAAACAACAGATAGGGAATCTGCCACCTAGGCGACTGCCCGAAATGCAGATCAGTATTGATTGATTGATTAATGGGAGAAATACAATCCGAGCAAAGAGGTTGAAAGCAACGACGTAAGTGGGTGGGTAAGACACATTCATGCGCGCTACTAGCCCCCCCTCCCACCCCCAAAAAATGTACATTAAAAGTGTTCGGAATAGGGCATATATTGCTTGCTTCGAATGATCTCAAAAGATATGGAGACTTCCACCTGATAAATTACCGCAGCTTAATTTCTCCCAGATGAGTCTGGATGAATACAGCAAGTTGGAGGGTTGGTCGCTGGCTTCGCTTTAATTGTTCTTGTACCGGGCGGTACACCTCCACGCCGCTAATTTAAAATGTGCGCCAATTGAAACTCCTCTGCTGGAGGAAGTCTGAACTTTATTGATGGTATTAATTTTCAAGTTTCTCAGAAGATGTCACTACGTGGAAAATTTGGAGTTTTTGAACTATGTCATTTTCGACGTATTTTTGTTTTGCTTGTAGTAAGAAGTGTGAACTTTCTCTTCTAGAGGACACTACTGAAGATCAACAATAGTGCACCCTAGTGCGGAGTGAAAGAACTGGTTTTTTTTTTTTTTTTTGGAGAAATTTTTATTTCAAAAGTTTGTTTCTTGTTAAATTTCTTTCTGTTATTGCTTAAGTTGGCTGTATACCCCTCTCTTTCCCCTTGTTTTGTATTTAGCCTATCCCGAATTTCTTTAATTTATTTCTGACCAATTGAATGTAGCTTCCCCCAACTGGAATATGTTGCGGTATCCTACCCAATAAAAGTTTTTGTGGGAGGGTGTTCTCATTCCCCTAACGCCTCGAACCTTCCGCGAGAGGATATAAACTGCTGATTTTTGGGTCTCCGGGCCACTTCTGTTCCATCTTTCAGTGTGTAAAGTACATAGCAGGGGGCGGGAAGCGCCTCTTTCTTCGGCGACAGTCAACAACCAGGTAATGGCCGACTAATTACTTCTTTTCTTGCTTGCTCAGCAGTTTAACTCTCGGGGCGGGTCCGAAGTTTTTCCATTATGTAACCTTCCTTAAAATGTAAAGAAACTTCTATCTATTCTATCTTTTAAACTACATATTGGGATAGAGAGTGCTTAACCCTCTCGAGCTCCCACTCATATTTTTTGAGGTGAACTTATATTTTTCTCAACCTATTCTTCTTCGACTTAATGTAAATTATTTCCTTATTAAGTCACCTCTTTAGTATGAGATTAGCCCTTGTATTAACGGCCTAGTGCCAAGTAGGTTTTAAACAAAGCGTATTAGGAGCGCAAGATCGCCTCCTCTCAAATTGTTATTTTAGAGGTCATATAATTACCCTTTTTCATTTAATAGACCTCAGTAGGTTGGGTATTTTACCCCTGTGTCTATGTCCCGAGAGGACAACTTGAAGGTGGAGTTTGGTGTGGCCTTTGAGAGGCTTAAAGTTGAGAGCGAGTGGCTCTTTTCGAAAATTGAGTGTTGTATGCCTCGAGGAGGCTTTTCTGTGTAATTTGGAGCAAGTGCTCTGGGACATGAATGGGGTTTTCGGCCCCTCTGGTAAAACTTATTTTGGAGTAAGGTTGGGCTAATTGCCCTAGAAATGTGAATTCGGGGCTCGAAGCCCAAATCCTGTAAATATTGTAACTACCTTTTGACTTGCTACTCTGTACCTGCCATGCTTGTTATTTCTTTATTTTGAAAGAAAAATATAACCTTGTTAAATTTTAAATTAATTTTACTTTCGTAGCTTGAGACCTATTCACCACCCCGCACCTTCTTTCACGCATATCTACCGCAAAAACACGGTAACAGTTCTCATCACCTTTATCACCGCCAGTGATTACAGGACGGCATTTTCCCTACAACCTGTATAGTACATAAACATCAACTGCAGTAGATTGCAATGAAAATCCATAGCCTGTTTCCAGTCACTTGACCGGGCCAGGAATGGAATGAATGAAGCCGCCATCTAGCGGCGAGTGTAGGAAATGTGCCGGCTGCCGAAGCCTGTCGCACACCTCTGGGGCAATGATTAAGTGACTGACAGATTAAATGAAATGTTAATGGAGAGTGTTGATGGAATGAAAGATGACAGGGAAAACCGGAGTAACCGGAGAAAAGCCTCCACTTTGTCCAGCACAAATCTCACATGGAGTAACCGGGATTTGAACCGCGGTATACAGCGGTAGAGACCGGCGCTCTGCCGCCTGAGCCACGGAGGCTTTGTAGATTGTAATAGACGTCGAAATTTTTTTCCGCAGGAGGTCCGTAGGTACTGCACGTCAGTAACAAGGAACTGTCCTATTTGAACACTCTCGAATATCTCCGGCGTCCACCGGGGTCGAACCTACACTCTTGGGAACAGAAGAACTTAGTAACCGAGGTCGGATTTATAACTGAGAGAGTCTACAGATAATAAAAGAGATACTCTGACATCTAGAAAATTACACTGTAGGCCTATATATCAAAATGACAGCACACTGATTTATTTTTGCTAGTTGCTTTACGTCGCACCGACACAGATAGGTCTTATGGCGACGATGAGATAGGAAAGGCCTGGGAGTTGGAAGGAAGCGGCCGTGTCCTTAATTAAGGTAAAACCCCACCATTTGCCTGGTGTGAAAATGGGAAACCACTGAAAATTATCTCCAGGGCTGCCGACAGTGGGATTCAAAACCACTATCACCCGGATGCAAGCTCACAGCCGCGTGCCCCTGCCCGCACGGCCAACTCACCCGGTAATGATTTATTAGAGTCTATAGACAATACAAGGGATGTTCCATTTTAAAATAAACTGGCGCCTAGAAAATTACGTTATACGCATTGGATAACATAGGCTACACTATATCAAAAAGGCAGCAAAACGATGAGTGTGTGAGAGAGTCTACATTTAATTGCAATATAAACTATTGTGTAGATTATTTATTTATTTAGTCCGCCTATGTAGTTTAGTGGTCAGTGTGATTAGCAGCCACCCCCGGAGGCCCGGGTTCTACATATCCTGGCTCTGCCACGAAATTTGAAAAGTGGTACGAGGGCTGGAACGGGCTCCACTCAGCCTCGGGAGGTCAAATGAGTAGAGGGGGGCTCGATTCCCACCTCAGCCATCCTCGAAGTGGTTTTTCGTGGTTTCCCCACTTCACCCCCAGGCAAATGCCGGGATGGTAACTAACGTAAGGCCATGGCCACATCCTTCCCTCTTCCTTGTCTATCCCTTCCGATCTTCCCATTTCCCCACAAGGGTCCTGTTCAGCATAGCAGATGAGGACGCCTGGGCGAGGTACTGGTCCTCCTTCCCAGTTGTATCCACCCGACCCGAAATGTCTCACGCTCCAGGAGATAATAATAATAATGCTATTTGCTTTACGTCCCACTAACTATGTTTTAAGGTCTTCGGAGACGCCGAGGTGCCGGAATTTAGTCCCACAGGAGTTCTTTTACGTGCCCGTAAATCTACCGACACGGGGCTGTCGTATTTGAGCACCTTCAAATACCACCGGACTGAGCTAGGATCGAACCTGCCAAGTTGGGGTTAGAAGGCCAGCGCCTTAACCGTCTGAGCCACTCAGCCTGGCGCTCCAGGAGACTGCCCTTGAGGCGGTAGAGGTGGGATCACTCGCTGAGTCCGAGGGAAGAACTAACCCTGGAGGATAAGCGGATTAAGACAGAAAGAAAGGAAGATTTATTTATTTATTTATTTATTTATTTATTTATTTATTTATTTATTTATTTATCGTATGACTTCTATTATTAGCTACTTTACGTCGCACCGACACAGATAGGTCTTATGGCGACGAGGGGGTAAGAAAGGCCTAGGAGTGGGAAGGAAGCGGCCATGGCCTCTATTAAGGTACAGCCCCAGCATTCCCCTGGTGTGTAAATGGAAAAGCACGGAAAACCATCTTCAGGGCTGCCGACAGTGAGGTTCGAACTCACTATCTCCCGCATGCAAGCTCACAGCTCAACGCACGGCCAACTCACCCGGTCGTATGACTTTTAGTGCCGGGAGTGTCCGAGGGCATGTTCGACTCGGCAGCCATTGTAACACAGACCCTCCAACGAGGGTGGGCGGTATCTGCCGTGTATGGGAACTACGCGTTTTTGTAGTGGAGCATAGTGTTGTGTGTGAGTTGCAGGAATGTTGGGGACAATGCAAACACCCAGGTCCGGAGCCAGGGGAAATAACCATTTTAAGGTTAAAAGTTCCGACCCGGCCGGGAATCGAACCCGGGGTCTTCCGCACTGAGTGTCTAGAAATTTGCACTGTATGCACTGGACAACATACACTATATCGAAACGGCACAATACTGATGATAGTTTGAAAGACTCTACAGATAAGCATTCCCACCGTTACGGCACCTCTCCCAACGCTGGACAAGTTTCTTTGTACCCTACACAATGAAGGACGCCAGTTGCTAGTTGAACCTCTGTTCTACAGCATCAGCGACCGGCTGAGCGGTGGCGAAACGCTTACTCTTCAAAGTTTTATTAATCAAACAAAGATGTGACTCGCAAGGCAGAGAGAGATCTTCGCTCTGAGGTGGGTGAACCGCAAGACCCCAGCGTAAGTTAAAACAGCGCCGACTGTCCATTGCTGCGTTGGCAGCGTGTTGACGTGCGCTATCGTGCAGTGCAAGCACACTACAGTTCTCCCAGTCAATGCACCTGCTTTGCACAAGAATTTAACCTGCTACGGACATATATCGATATATAATCGACAAGCGTAATATGCTTCGACCAGTCGGTTGTCGACGTACACTCGACATCTCATTTTTTCCGTTCTGTGCGATCTCTTGTCTATTTTCCAATGCTGCGGCCGCAAAGGATGCATTCAAGGAGCCATATGGAGTAGCTTCTGCTGCCATCTCCACGCAGCATTTGCAACTACTAGGAAATCCGCAAAGAGAATGAACTACGAGAACAAGCATGTTCAGTGCTTGACCACATGGCGTCGGACCAGGTTTCAGCTGGCCTTTATGGGTAGAATAGAAAGCGGTATAATATTTAAGATGAGGAACAGTTAATTGAAGAGTTAGTAGAAGAAATCAGTAGTGATGACAGAAATATTGAGAATGAAATACAAGGGTCGTAAGAACAACCGCGTGATGGAAGTGTCAGTAGTTATGAAAGCGCGGGAAGTTAACCGGATGTTGACAGGTAGAATAAAATAAAGCCTAATAACAGGAAACCTAAAGAGCCTGCGTTCTGTAATAATTCCGAGCCTATAAAGACGAACTTACCACTTGATGCAGAGCCTACTGATTATTTTGTTTCGCTGTTTCTTTTTGTTTTTGTTTTTTGTAATGAGTACCTAGGCGCAATTGCCAGATGAAAACCTTATGCATTGTATCTTAATTGGAAAGGTCCCCATTATAGAAAATATGTAGCTTTTTATGTATAGAAATGAGCATCTTCAGTGCCTATCAATTTTGTATTGGATAGAAATAACAATACGTAAACCCGTAACATTGTATGAACTTGCTTCTGTTCATTCCAAAACATGTACGTCCAGGCTGCAGAAATTTCTCGGATCCGTACGCCCGCAAAGGGTTAATTAATCTCCAGGTTTTAGTCGTTTGGACGAACCATCCAAAAAAAGAATGTTGCTTCATCTATTTTTACTACTTATCGAACGTGTGTCTAAGACTAACAACGTTCTACGCCAGCGTTGCTCACCTGGGCGGCCGTTGAGGCCCGGCCTGCTTCTCTGAAATGCGGGCAGTTTACGTACCAAGCGTACATTACAGTCAAGCGAGAGAGCAAACACACTCGGCACGGGACAGGAGCAGTGACATTCGATTGTGACTACGAAGCTCTCCTCGCACCATTCAACGAAATGTCGATGTACAGTATTATAAAATGATTCTATAATATCAAGAAAATGAGACCTTTTAAAAATATTCGGGTTTGGTTTACACTACGCTCTATATATAAATAGATATGGTTTTGATTTTCCCATATTTACGCATTCAAAGGAAACTGATACGTTGTTTGTTTCGTGTTACAATATATAAAAATACGGGTTTGAAGCGTGCAAGCTACAATTTACAATTTCTTGGATAAAAATTACAAAATTTTCACTAGAAAGAGTAAAATTTCTGTAATTCATTCAGAAAAAGATACTTCGACAAGATTTCTTGTGAGTTTCTAGGGAAGCTACAATACACATACTGTCACACGTATAGTCTATTTTGTCAGCACGTAGTCACTGATAAAATATTGGCCGTAAAAGTCTCACGTAGGCAGTCAAGCGACATTTGAGATTCAATTACCTCTAATAGCTAAATTTGTCCATTATTCAGCTGCAAATTCCGCAGTTGATGCATAATTTATCAGCGGCGAACCAAGTCTACACGTAGATAAATCACGGCTGAGCGGGTATAAACAGGTTTACTGTCACTTTTATGTTCACCTACGAACGTAAAGCGTAACATAATAACAATTTATGTGATGAAAGTGTTATATCACGAATTACAGACAACTAATTCTTTATTCGTTTTACGCGTGATTAGGACTCGAATCTCTATTAATGAAATCTTTGAAATACGACGCAAAGGAAATGAAGTATAGTTCAAATTTTGCTTAGAAGACCATCAGCTAACCTGACGTTGCTAAAATTCCTTTGTCCTCTCTATTTTGACAACTTATTGTTCAGGAAACTTATTACCTTCAAAATTTTATTTAACAACAAAGTATTTCTATTCCCTGATAAGTTAATTTGAAACTCCGGTAGATATGAACCTATCTTTTACCCCTTGACCCCACCCTAGTTAATAACTTACACGCACAGCGGATATGGTGGCGCCAATCCTGTACTTCAGGGAGAGGGTGTGTTTTAGAGAATAGCCAATAAGACACCATTCGCTTTCATTTTCTCCCCCTACAGTGAAGGAATGTACAAACCGATGGTCTTCTTCAATCAACACGTAGCCCTGGGAGAGGAATATTCCTTTGACAAAGCAATACAAGTTACATAGACTGCACCTTCTTAAGAAGGGGACCCTCTAGCAGTCAGTCAGTTGACGGTCCAGCGTTCTCACTCCCTCGGATAACTAGGCCTAAAGAAATCCGCCAATCAGGGCTTTACTTCAACTTCAAAATAACCAAACACTAACAAAATCACTAGGCATTATCGGCGAAACAACATGTGCATACTTGAAACATGGCTAAAACTATTGTAACATGGCAAAAATATGCTTTCATACCACTTTTTGGTCATATAAAACTTAACGATAAATAGCCATCAATAAAATGAAAAAAAACCAAATAAAACCGTGTCATCGTCTTCACGAAATTTAGAAACTTACTCAATTTAACGAAAGTTTGTAAAAAAAAATCACGATAAAAATATTTCGCATAGAAATCAGAGCCAAGAAGTATAATTAATCTTTTAATGCCCAGTTTTTGTAAGAATAAACAAGGCACGGTCGCAAGGTTTACGGCATAGAATACGTATTTCTGAAAGTAATGAAGTAGATCGAATTAGGTGAAATAACAATATTTATTGCGTATGATTTTGAAATTACAAGGACTATACAGTAGATTAATTACTTATCTATTACTGAGTACATGGTAATGCGGCAAGCTATGAGAGGAACAACGGATAACGGCTTGTTGATGAAAGGCTGATGTTACGAGAAGTAACTCACGTAGGGTGTACGTTGCGAGCGAAAGTCAGACCTATGAAAGTGCTGCCCAGAGTAGTAAACGTCCGAGTGAAGACAACACAAAGCAATCGTGTTTACATCTACTGGCACGTTTATCACTTGGGTCACTATACTATCTGCTCCCATTCGTAGGCACCGCATCTGCATAAACGATAGTCGAGGTGATTCCAGTCTCTACGTTACAGTCTCTAATAGTGGAAGGTGGTAAGAGTTATGTGGATACCGTAATTCATTCGATCTAGAAAACGGTGGCACCTTCCCTTTCGCGCGGTGAGCTACGGCTCACCCTGTACCACAGCCTGTCGCAGACATCATAGCCATAACGAAGCTCAATATCTATGAAAATCCAAATCCTGTCAAATCCGGCTGCCCGACGCGCTCATCCTCCACTCGGACCTGGTCATCCTCCATGAGCTGCTGGTGGCAGAAGATGATTTGTGAGAGGCCCCCACGGACTGCGTCTACTACTACTACTACTACTACTACTACTACTACTACTACTACTACTACTACTACTACTAAAATGTTTTCATTCCATCCCTAGAGGGGACGGCGGGTCTCCTAGACGGTAACACCGTCTGTCAGGCCAGGGAGATGAGAAGATGTTCGGAAAAGGTGAGATGGTTGGCGGCCGTGGCCTATACTAGGAACTGTCCTGGAATTCGCCTTAGTACAGGAGAATGGAAAACCACGGGAACCATTCTCAGGACAGCCGACGGTGGTTACCAGCCCCTATCGGTCTCCCGAATGCAGAGGCGTAGAGCCACGCCCACCTCTTCTTTGCTCGGTTGGTTGGTCGGAGTGCAGAGCTGTCTGACCACCTGTAGGCTGAAGCCCACTCTGCAGCAGCCGACCCGTCATCTACAGCCAACTCCCAATAGAAAGGATCCACAGGCGCTGGAGAAGTGCTGGGCTGCACGCACCCCAGTGCATACGACTCCACTTTCCTTGCGGTACTCTCTGGCACGTTCTGCTGCAGATATCTAATAAGACTCGTCAGATTTACGTCTATCCTCTTGAATGCGTTTACGATAATGTATGATCTGTGTAGACCGACGATGTTTGGATAGGTTAGGTCTGTTTTGCTAATTTAGCATAATTTTCCAATCAATTGACCTGGTCACGAAATAATGGAGATTTTGGTGATCAATAATAGCTTATATGATACTCTACAAGATAAACGTAGCGATACCGAATGCAAAACTCTAGCACACGAAGTCGCGAGCTACAGTATATTAAATTGACTGCTTAGCAACATTCTCGATTTCAACACAAAATGGTGGACGTCCCCACCACTCGCCATGACGTTGTCGATTACTGAAACACATTTTAAAGAATATTTACATCCTTCATCGTTGTAATCGTATATTAACCATTCAGGTGACACGAAGCCGAATTTACTACACATTTCGTGTGACATTTGCAATTCTACACGGGGCACAGTACAGAAACGAAACGAAAAACGTATTCTCCGCCAAATGTGTTCTGCTAAGTAGCCATGTTATTACATCGGACCCCGACAGATATCCGAAATTAAAAAATACTGGGCGTGATAACCAATTGGATGGATAGTCAGTGTGATACTGTATTGCCTGTAGGTGGAGCAGGGATGAATCCATCACCCTACTTCCTGCAAACTCTGGCCGAATGGCTCACCTGGCAACACTACCAACGCTCAGGTTCGGATGAGGCATTGCCTCGGTTCTTTATTCTTAACGAGGAAGTGATAAGGGGAAAAGTTTAAACGTTCAAATTCAAGATTGTATAATTACTGTTAACTAGCTTCTACTCGCGGCGTCACATGTGTTGTTAATAATAATAATAATAATAATAATAATAATAATAATAATAATAATAATAATAATAATAATAATAATAATACAGTCTTCTTTCTTTCTTTCTTTCTTTCTTTCTTTCTTTCTTTCTTTCTTTATCCGTTTATCTTCCAGGGTTGGTTTTTTCCTCGGATTCAGCGAGGGATCCCACCTCTACCGCCTCAAGGGCAGTGTCCTGGAGCGTGAGATTTTGGGTCTGGGGATACAATAGGGAAGGAGGACAAGTACCTCGCCCAGGCGGCCTCACCTGCTATGCTGAACAGATGCCTTGTGGGAGGGGGGGGGGGTTTGGAACGGATAGACAAGAAAGAGGGTAATAAGCGGCCGTGGCCTTAAGTCAGATAACATCCCGGCATTTGCCTGGAGGAGAACTGGGAAACCACGAAATACCACTTCGGGGATGGCTGAGGAGACAATCGAACCCCCTCTACTCAGTTGACCTTCCGAGGCTGAGTGGAGCCCGTTCCAGCCCTCGTACTACCTTTCAAATTTCGTGGCAGAGCCGGGAATCGAACTCGGGCGTCCGGGGATGGCAGCTAATCACACTAACCACTACTCTACCGAGGCGGACATAATAATAATAATAATAATAATAATAATAATAATAATAATAATAATAATAATGACCAACGGAGCTGGGGTAGGAATGATGAAAGACAAAAGCCTAGCACAAGTACAAGCAATGCCAGACTGAGCTCGTAAAAATGCACGTCTCATGTCGATGTACTTCGAAGTCCACGGTACTGAAATTAGTCAGGCTCCAGAACGGCGCGTCCTGCTACACTAATTGGATGGCCACTGTCAGGAACGTAAAAACGTCAGTTTGTTTAAATATGGAGATGTTAAAATACAGCAGGCACGTGTTATGTGCTCTCCTGCTGCTTCATCTACTGAGATGCAAACCAACAAACCGTCCTTGCGCCTAGAAAAACCGCTGTATGAATTACATTTCCTCTTCGAACTCTGGGCAGAAAAGTTCTGTCGTGTAAGGTTCAATCTTCTTCCTGGTCCTCTTCCCTGTTATTAAGGTCGGCACTTCATGTGGATTGGGCCAAGTTTTAATGTCCAGATGCCCTTCCTGACACAACCCCATGTGAAAGGTTTTGTATTTCTGTGGTTGTTATTATTAATATTATTATTAGCAAACACATTTCAATTATCCTGGATACAATGCTTACTTACGGTAGTATAAAACTTAAATTACATAATAACAATTACAAAAATACAACAAAAATGAGAACCAAATATTACAGAAATTAAATCTAAACGAGAAATTTTACAATAACAAAAGGAATGGACCTACATAAAAACAAGGAACAAAAAATTCACAGTAAAAATAACATATGAATAGGGTAAAATAAAAAAGTATAAATTGCAAAGAAATCCATTCAAAATTTGCTGAAAATAACTTCACTTACATGTGGCGAAACTAAATTACAACGCAGACACTTCGAAATACATCTAAAATTTACAAAATATTCCGTTACAAGCAGTGTACCACAATAACAGTTACAAGGTAATCAATCATATATAAATTCACATACAAGTATTTTCAATACATTAACACTCTGACTTACTAGTAGCCTAACAATGTACAGTACATCATCATCAAATACAAATTCACACACAGCTTACATATTCCTAATGCCTGAAGACTACATTTACAGTATATTGACGGTAGAGTAACACTGCCGGCTGAGCAACTCAATCGGGCGGTTTAGGGTAAGTATGACCACGGTAAAGCATACGCATGTGCTATCCGCGTGTTGCTTTTGACCAAGAAAAAAAAACACGTATTCTAATAAATTTCAAAGAATTCTCATTGTTGATGCTTATGTGCTGCGGGTCGGTATTTTTCCAACAACATTGTCAGATTAGATTTTTCAGGTGTACTATAATGGTATACCGAGCTCGATAGCTGCAGTCGCTTGAGTGCGGCCAGTATCCAGTATTCGGGAGATAGTGGGTTCGAACCCCACTGTCGGCAGCCCTGAAGATGGTTTTCCGTGGTTTCCCATTTTCACGCCAGGCAAATGCTGGGGCTCTACCTTATTAAGGCCACGGCCGCTTCCTTCCCACTCCTAGCCCTTTCCTTTGCCATCGTCGCCATAAGACCTATCTGTGTTGGTGCGACGTAAAGCAACTTGCAATATATATATATATACTGTATACAGATATACACTACCGGTCAAAAGTTTCCGATCACCTATCACGACTATGGATTTGTGGTTAAAACAGAGATGTAGTTTTAAATAATCTATCACAGCCCTATTCTGATAATAATAATAATAATAATAAAACAAGCATAAACATGTAAAGATGGAACGACTCTGTTGTGTATTTGACCGGTTCTCTGCATTGAGGGTCGCTGATGAGTAACCACAACACTGACGTGTCTTTACCCAAGACGTGCCCACTCGAGCAGGCCTCATTCCTTTAGCTGTCTGTGTAGCAAGCAGTTCACATTAGTTTTCAGTACACTGTGTGCAGCTAGCAGTGTGTTTGCGAATCTGATCAGGTGCATACCATATTACCTCCACATGGGACGGAAGCAGGAGATTGGAACTGAAAAACGTGCTGTAATTGTAGCTCTGCATCACGAAGGGTATTCTAGTAGGACAATAGCAACAAAAGTTGGCGTAGCCCAATCTACAGTGGTGTATACATGCAGCGGTTCAAGCAAACCGGTGCCAATGCAAGTGTTCCGCGATCTGGAAGATCCCGTGTAACATCATACAGGGAAGATCAGTTCATATGTGTACAGAGTAAACGTCAGAAGACTCAAACGGCACCTGAAATTCGCGAGGAAAGCAATAATATGCAAGCTGCTTCAATCTCTGTCTCAACAGTGCAATGCCGTCTTCGTGAACGAGGTTTAAAGGGGTGCATAGCGGCCAATAAACCTTTATTACGGACACAAAATAAGGTGTAAAGAATACAATTGGCACAACAGCATAAAACTGGAGCGTGCAGCAATGGTCCAAGGTGTTATTCATGGATGAATCGAAGTTTGAAATATTTGGGAGCCATCGTCGAATGTTTGTTCGTTGATTTCGTGGAGAACGTGTGAAGAGTCAGTGTTTGCCACCTACGATGAAGCATGGTGGAGGGTCGGTTATGGTGTGGAGATGTTTTGCGGGTGATAAAGTCGGTGATCTAGTGCTAATTAATGGAACATTAAAGAAGGAAGGATATCACAGGATACTGATCAACAATGCAGTTCCATCTGGTAAGAGGTTTATTGGTCGTGGGTTTGTTCTGCAGCAGGACAATGACCCCAAACATTCTTCTAAATTGTGTAGAGGGTATGTCAATAGAAAAGAGAAATGTGGGGAACTGAAAAATATGATTTGGCCAAGTCAGTCACCAGACTTAAATCCCATTGAACTGTTATGGGATGAACTTGACAGGGAGGTCCGAAAACTGAGGTCAACTAATGTTGAAGAGCTATGGAATAATTTACATAGCTGTTGGACTGCAATATCTACATAAACACTACAAAATCTTATTTCCAGATTGCCAAGACTTTGTGCACCTGTTCGGAGGGCAAAGGGTGGATAATTTGAAGAGGCTAAAATATATACCATATCGTATTCTACTTAATGATAGAGAGAGAAAATATATATTTTGTTGGTCTACTCAGTTTTTACGATGTGTTTGTACATTGAAATAAAGTATCTAGTTTTGTGCATAGGTGATCGAAAACTTTTGACCGGTAGTGTATCATTAGGTGACTTCAATAATAAACCAATAATCTAAAACTGAATTATACCCGTGAGCTGTTGTGCCCGTTGTTGAGAAGTTAGTTTTTGTACAACTAGTGGGGAGGAGTGGTAGCAGAAGTGACAAGTATACACCTCGACTAACAACAGTCGAGTATTGCTATGTTAATTGTTGATCAGTTTTAGGGACTTTCGTAACTGTAGATTATCACTCTTGTTTCGGCTCGACGATATTGGTGCATCCGAGGTGTAGAGATACCCCCTACCATCCCCCTGCACTATTATCCTAGTTCTTCGAGTGCTAGTTCCTTCACGTGTTTCTTCTCATTGCGGCAGTCATCTTCATTATGTTCCTGACCAATACGGGTGAATGATCACGTGGTTATCCACCGTACAAAGACAATAATGACTACGACCACCACTATTCTTATGACGAAACAATATTTCTACGTCAGTAAACCTCGCCGTTGATGGATTAACAAAAACAATTTCAAGGGGTGAATATATCTCTACTAAGGTCGGTTCTACGGAAATAAAAATTATAAATAAAAAAGTTGTCATTTCATGACATAAAATGTTGAAAATTAAATTTAATGTAAGTTCTGTCGGAAACATTTCTAAATAAAGCTGACTATTTTGAAAATAGCAGAAAGAAACCATCTTAAACCCTCTCTTAGCCCTCCCTCTTCCTCTTTTGAATTTCGTAATGCCAATCAGCCCAACATCTAAGCTAGCATAATTTATTGTACAATATATCCCACGTACGTACACACATACATACATACATACAAACATACATACCGACAGCGAAAAATAAACAACAATTTGAACTGGGGGTCTCAGTCAAACAAAATAATCATTTTCATAATATACAGACAAAACGTGAATTTTGTTTATAGAGACTGTATGTTGGATACTCAGCGCGAAGGCTGGTTTGATCTTCCACAGCTCCGCTAACTGCCGTCATAGATGGTCTAGGCGTTACTGAAGAGGCATGAGGGAAATGAGGAGTGAGGTAGTTTCCCGTTGGTTTAGTAACCGAGCCAGAAGTTGGTATTACATATCAGTCTGCCAAGCTCACTGAAATGCATGCACCAACCGACCCTACGAGCGATATTTTCATACCATTCATAACAGGGACTGGATGCATAAGGAATGGTATTACTAGCATCGCTCATACCTCAGTCACTTTAATATTGTCAAAGCCAAGGATGAGACTGAGACAGGTCAAAGAAAGTAACAAATTTATTCTAGCCCATACCAGAAGACATAGTGCACTACTGTACACACTACATCTCGCCAGCAAAGCCATTTATAGAGATTATTATTATTATTATTATTATTATTATTATTATTATTAATTCTGAACACAACAAGATAAGCCCATTTATACAGTTCATTAAAGAAATAATATCTCCTTGACGTAAGTACTTGCGGAACATCTCCTGCCCTCCCGTCAGCCAAACCACGCTACCGATTACGTGGCTCCAATTCCGAGAAGTCGCACAATGATCAATGGCGCCGGAGACCATCCTAATTGAAAGGATTAGCCATTTGAAGCGACAACTTCTGTACAGTTCGTCAGAGCGTGTCACTTTTAATAAGCAGGCAATGACGACGATACCTTGGAAACGGTTGCCATGGAAACACAGTGACCGCGTGACGTCACAGCAGCAACAAGTGACTATTGGCAAGACTCACCTACAACAGAGAAGAAAAACGAAATATACCGGCATCTTCAATAAATATAACCTAATATAACAGATATAAAAATTACATTTTTCTCTGTACACTTCAATTCTTTTACAAGTTGTTTTACGTCGCACCTACACAGGTCTTATGGCGACGATAGGACAGGAAAGGGCTAGGAGTGGGAGAAGGAATCGGCCGTGGCCTTAATAAGGTAGAGTCCCAGCATTTGCCTGGCGTGAAAATTGGAAACCACGGAAAACCATCTTCAGGGCTGCCGACAGTGGGGTTCGAACCCATTATCTCCCGAATACTGGATACTGGCCGCACTTAAGCGACTGCAGCTATCGAGCTCGGTCTTCAAATTTTTGCCGTACTTAGTATTTTTCTTGGATAAGGTATACAAAAGTCGGAAATGGGTTCAGTTCATTTTTTGTTTGTTAAGATACATCTGCGGAAATTGAAATCCCAGCACCAAGACGGAGTTGTGCTAGATAAACGAAATTCGGGCGGCGTGTTCCTGGACATCTGAAAGGTGATGCCTATTCAAATATGTGGGCTAGTCGAAGAAGAGCACCACTATGACCTTGCAAAGCAAGTTTGCTTTAAATACGCGCACACTTTGTGAGCGTTAGTCATCGTCCGCTGGTGACGTTGTGAGGTAGTTGTAAGCAAACATGCCTTTAAGGAGACCAAGCTTACTGAGTTTCAATGAGGCTGTGTATTAGGGCTACGAGACGGTGGATGTTCTTTCCGCGATATTACACAAAGCCTTGGCAGGGATGTATCCACAGTGCATTGGAGTTGGCAACAATGGTCACGGAAAGTCAGTCTCAAGAAGACAGGGTGTCCGGCCGCACACGGGCCATTACGGGGAGGGAAGATTGCCGTATTCGCCGCATGGCTGTGATGGATCATACTGCATCTGCAGCAGGCATCAGAGCTTCAGTTGGTGCCAGAGTGACACAGTGAACTGTAACAAATCGATTGCTTGAGGGACAGCTCCGAGTCAGACGTCTTGTAATGTTCATGCCACTAACTACGAATCACTGTCATCTGCGACTTCAGTGGATTCAAACTAGAGCTCATTGGAGGGCGGAGTGAAGATCCGTTGTGTTCTCAGATGGGAGATGTTCCTGACTTGGTGCTTAGTGATGGCCGTATTCTGATAAGGAGGAGGCCAGGTGAGCTCTTGGAACCAAGCTGTCTACGGCGTCGACACACTGGACCTACATCAGGAGTTACGACCTGGGGAGCAATTTCCTTTGACAGCAGGAGCACCCTCGTCGTTATCTGCGCGTCGTGATGAGGATGAAGTTATGATGAAGACGACACATCTCCATGGCTAAATGGTTAGCGTGCTGGCCTTTGGTCACAGGGGTCGCGGATTCGATTCCCGGCATGGTCGGGAATTTTAACCATCATTGGTTAATTTCGCTGGCACGGGAACAGACTGGTGACTGAACCGTTTGCGCTGCCATTCATTCGCAGAATTTAAGAGGATGTTTTCCAAAAGGATAACGCTCGCCCTCATACTGTCGCTGTCACCTAACGTAGTCTACAGAGTGTCGACCAGTTGTCTTGTCCTGCGAGATCACCAGACCTTTCGCCTATTGAGCACACTTGGAACATTATGGGATAAATCCGGCATCATCCAATACCAGTATTAAAAGTTGCTGATTTGAATAAAGAAGTGGAATTCTATCCCAAAAAATGACATGCGGTACATGTAAGAAACAGTGCATGCACGTTTGCATGCTTGTATTCAAAATCGAGGCGACTAGATTGGTTATTAATGTACCACCATGTCACTTGTCATCTCGCGCATACTTGAACCCGTGTCCTTCAAACTTATCAAATAAATATGTTACTTAGACAATTGCGTAGCCTAAATTGCATTCCTCTAAACTACTGTCTTCTTGGTGTTATGATTTCATTTTCCGCCAATGTATCTTGCGAGGGGGCGTGATTATTTTAGTGGTTTAGCTGCTGGCTTCCCACCCTGAAGGCTGAGGTTGGAATTCCGATCGATCCTGGGGTGAGGTTTTCATCTCAAAAGTCACGTGATGTCAGGAAGTGCAGCCGGCCTTTAATCCCCCGCCAAAACCAGAAATGAGCCTGGGTGGCTCCAGCGACCCCAGGAATAAGCTGCAAGTTTTATTATATAATTCGAAAATGGTTTGAAGACATGTCTAAAAACTCAGTATCTAAGTTAAGGATAGCCGGGTTGTGGACTGGGCTATATTGGTAAGTACAGTAGGGAAGGGTTCAAAGGAGGAATTTTTAAATTGCGCCGTTAATATTAATTGCACTGAAATATTGTATAGTCGCTCAAAAATGATGAGTTCATTTTACCTATGTTCCTCACATTTATCGTTTTATCAGTGTTACTTTAATTACTATCAAAATATAATTCATGTAGATACAAACTCTGTTCATATCCACAACACTGTAATGTAGGTACAATTGTTTCTGAAAAAGGTCTAGCTGCGAGGAACTTATAAAAACGATGCCTTCATTCTGTTTTTGAGCGACTGTACATAACGAAACTTTAGCCAAGGACAATTTTTCATCTTTGATATTTTACGCATATTGCAATAAGGACCATCATAACGGAGATATTTCTGATTATTACACTCCTCAAGCCTCCAAATATCGCTGCAAATATTATTTCTATCTAAGCACCGTCCATGCTAAAATTGGTATAAAATGTAATTTCCGATATTCTATGCCTCTTGGAAATTTACCATTCTCAAACATAGATTTTTATAGCCAAGGGAGACCTTAACTGATATGAAGATATTGTTCTACTGTCATGGTAACTGCCGATGATGGGGCAGAATGAGGCATCATTCTTTGTACCCTTCACTAGCTACACACTTTAGTTCTATTCCGCTAGCTTACGTCAAAGAACTGTCCAGATCCATTCCTGGTTAGATACACTGTTTACAAATGCACTATGTCTTCTGGTTTGAGCTAAAGCAAGACTTTTCATGTCTGTCTCAGTCTCAATCGCGGCTTTGATAAAATGAAACTGACTGATATACGAAGGATACTAGTAACACCATTCTTTACGCAGCTAGCCCCTGAGATTAATGGTGCGAACGTGTTCGTAGGGTTTGTGGGTATGCGTATTTCAGTAGGCTTTACAAATCGATATATAACAGTATCTTATGGTTTAGTGTCTGCCTGCTGTCGTTTCTTGATGGATACAGTACTTTTGCATCCATCTCTTGGCACAGGCCAGAGTAAAGTGTAGCTTCCACCGAAGTCCCAGACAACATCCTTGGCTGTGACAATATGGAAGCTGCTGGGGTATGGGTAGTGTTGAGAGCACGACCAGTGCATCTGAGTGTTATGAAAGGTGCTGCTCACAGGGTCAGTTGTGCTGCAATAGTACTTTCTGACCCAGTGAGGAAAGCAATGTCAAACTACCTCACTCCTCATCTTGCCTAGTAAGCCTCATTTTGGTGCTGCCATTGGTTTTTGGGGTTTCCTTATGACCGCATAACCTTTGGTGGTGCTATTTGAGGATCCCACCAGCCTCTGGGCTGTTGACCTAACAGACAGACATGGCTTAGTGAGGAAAGCAACGGAAAATGATTACGCCTCTTCAGCGATGCCTAGGCTTTCCATGACAGATGATGGTAGATATGTTCAGTTTCCAGACAAACTTTAGACTGACGACTCAATATGCATACATGCCAAGGCGAAGCTGTACAATATTGCACCTATATCTACAGTTGGAAAGGTAACTCCATGGTTTATGATATTACAGTCCCGTCCAGACAGTCTTCTTTCGCACTTAAGAATAAAATATATCTAACATTCATGTGGTAGATACCGTATTATAATATTTTTACATTCCCTAAAATGATTGCACATTGAAAAACCTCAAACATTGATTTTTACGCATAGCTTACGCGCTTGCACTGCAGCAGAACGAGGGAAATAAATAAATAAATAAATAAATAAATAAATAAATAAATAAATAAATAAATAAATAAATAAATAAATACATAAATAAATAAATAAATAAATAAATAAATACATAAATAAATAGTCGTACGAAACGTTAAGCACCACCGTACTGTTACGTCTTAGAAGTGCCCAGAGTTGCATCGGTATTGATTTTACATCTCGAGAAATTGTTTAAATACCGTCTGTTCTGGTTATGGTAAGGGGATATAAATTATCGGCTGCCAAGCGGTAAATGATAGTGGGGACCAGACGGATGGGACTTTCCATTGCCGAAATTGTGCGGATATTTAACATTCCTCGATAGACGTGCCACATGTGAATCGCGATACCTCATGGAATACATTATGTCCCACAGCGGAAAGCACAGTGGCCGAACACGGATGTCTAAATACTGTGATCAGCGCCATCTGATTAGAATTGTCTGTCGTAACAGACAACCCTCACTAGCTCAACTCACATCCACATTCAATGCCGAATGTACCAGATGCTTATCCAGCTGGTCAGTGCGGTGTTCATTAGCGTCCATGAGATATGGGAGCAGAGGACCCGCCAGATTGCCCTCATTAACACCACGACACCGGTCACAGCGTCTCATCTGGAAACATGACGCTGCTAATTGGACGCTGGAGGAATAGCGACATGTGTGGTCTGATGATTCACGGTTTTATTTGTTTCAAACTGATGGTAGGCTTCGGGAGTTGCACAGGCCCATTGAAGCCATGAACCCCAGTTTTCAACAGGCTGTTGATAGCTCCGAAATGGTGTCGGGTGTATTCAGGAGCATTGGCTGGGTTCGCTGGTCCACCCGAACAGGTCATTAATCGGAAACCGCAACGCTGAAAAGCTTGGTTGCAATCCTTCATGGATTTCACGAACGCCAACAACGTTGGGATATTCCAGTATGACATCATCATCATCATTAGTCGTTGTGCTCATTACTGAGCGTCGTGACCTCATAACTCCATCATTTCCTTGTTGCAACCTTGACAAGATGTCTCCATCCAGAGCGGTTTTCACATTTCGTTAGTATGACCTGAAGTGGTAGCCCAGTGATCTTCTTCGCCTGATCTATCCATCTGCTTGCTGTTCTTCCTCGTGGTCTACTGCCTTCAATTTTGCCTTGTAAAATTACCTTTTCCAAGTTCTCTCCGTCTCGTCTCAAAATGTGGCCAAGGAACTGGAGGTAACGTTCACTCACACGGGAAGATAGACGTTTCTTGATGCAGAGTTCTTCCAGAATGGAAACATTAGTTCTTTTTTCTGTCCAGGATACACGTAGCATTCTCCGCCAACAACACATCTCAAAGGCATCAATGCGCTTTCTGTCTTTAGCATTCACGGTCCAGGTCTCACAGCCGTACAAAAAGACGGAGAACACTAGTGATTCTACCAAGCGCATCTTCGTGGCTTTTGATATTGCCCGGTTCTGCCAGATCTTAGTAAGTTTAACCATTGCAGCACGACCTAAGACAATACGTCTTTTTACCTCTTTATCACAGTTTCCCGTGTCGTTGATGACAGACCCCAAGTATACAAATTCCTTAACTATATCCAGGTCTTTTAGGTATCCCGTAAGTTGGATTTCACCTTGCCGATCAACTACCATTAGTTTGGTCTTTTTTATGTTTATCTCTAGACCATACTGAAGACTAGTGTTCTTCACCCTTACAAGCAAGTCATGAAGTTCCTCTTCACTACCAGCGATGAGGGTAGTGTCATCTGCAAAGCGTAGGTTATTAATTTTTCTGCCACCAATCGAAATTCCACCATTCCAGCCATTGAGAGCTCTTTTGATGACACACTCTGCATAGATGTTGTAGAGTTGAGGTGATAATATACAACCTTGCCTTACTCCATTCGTCACATTAAAAATGCCTGAGAGATCACCATCTACCTTTATGGTTGCTGCGTGGTTTTTATACAGGCTTTTCAGTAACGATATTAAGTGCAGTGGAACCCCAAATTCCTTAAGCACCTGCCACAACTTGTCCCACATAACACAATCAAAGGCGTTTTTGTAGTCCAGGAAGCAAATAAAGGCAGGGACACAAAACTCGCGACATTTCTCAATTATCTGTCTCATGTTCAAGATAGACTCTCGTGTTCCTTTACCTGCAACAAAGCCTGCTTGTTCTGCGGATATCTGAGGTTGCAGGAATGGTTTTAGGCGTAGATTTATTATTTATTGCCCAGAATTTGTTCGAATAATGGCTTGAAGAATTTCAGCGACTGTTGTGGCCACCTGATTCGCTCGATATGAATCCCATCGTGCATTTAAGGGACGTGGTGGAGAGATCCATTCGCACCCATTAGCTGTGAGTAGCTATCCAAACGGCACGGGTCAACACATATGCACAGGTGTTTCGTCCATTTGCGAAATCGACAGCACGGCGAATTGCTGCACTTCAGCGGGTTCAAGGAGGGCCTACACCATACTAGGCTCCTATTCCATTAATTTTCGCATACATACATACATACATACATACATACATACATACATACATACATACATACATACATACATACATACATACATACATACATTACTGTGTGTAACCCATAAATGTGGATTGGTTATTCAGCAGCCTCGCTGGATACATAATACAATGTACCAGCCGTACCGCGGCTCCGTCCGTGTTAAAGTCAGCCTTGTAAGCAAACACCTCTTGCCAGCTGGTTTAATTCAATGAAAATTTTAAATGTGTTATAATTTACTGATTCGGTATCCTTTATTATTTGAAGGTCTTATCATGCGATTTATTGAATGTGATGACGTAAGGAACTACAGTACTTCAAAACATCGAAGGCATATAAATTAAACGGCAAGTCTGAGGATGGATGTGAGGTACAGTACGTATTCAATTTCAAAAGATAGCGGCGGCTCCAATGATGTTGAGCAAGGCCTTTGCCCACGTTTACAGCCTTGAACCCATGTTACACATATTGGGTGGTTTTGGTGTCAGAGTAAACCACATGCTCGTAGAGAAAAGAGGTGAATTTTGTTTACTGCTCGGCTCCTTCTTGTCACAGTGAAAAGAAAAAAGCTTAGCCTATGCGACTCCTATGTGAATGTTTAATCAAAATCTCTCTATCAGTCTTGGATATTAATCTGAACAACACTAAAATTGAGTAAATCGATACAAAGATCCGACCCCAAGTAACTGGGAGAAGGCGAAGAATAGGAAGAAGAAGAAGGTGGGCCAATTATAATTATTATTATTATTATTAAATTTATAAGACGTCACCTATGAGAGTAAGAATTTCTTCACAGCACCTGCGACCAATTAACCTATGAATTTTCATCTTCTCATTCATTAATAGCTGTTTTGAGTCTCCGTGGGTCAGGCGGCAGCGCGCTGGCTTCTCACCGCTGGGTTCCGTGGTTCAAATCCCGGGCGCTCCATGTGAGATTTGTGCCGGACAAAGCGGAGGCGGACAGGTTTGTCTCCGGGTACTCCGGTTTTCCCTGTCATATATCATTCCAGCAACACTCTCCAATATCATTTTTTCATATCATTCATTAATCGCTGCCCCCAGAGGAGTGCGACAGGCTTCGGCAGCCGGCACAATTCCTATCCTCGCCGCTAGATTGGGACTTCATTCATTCCATTCCTGACTTGGTCGAATGAATGGAAACAGGCGGTGGATTTTCATTTTTCAATAGCTGTTTTATAGAAGAGACGAATGATATGTGGTACTGAACTGACAATATAAATTATACTTACGAGGATGTTTTATGTATTTTCGCTGGTCATGCACATAAAAGAAGAAATATTGTAATAATCCAAACCAAACCCCATGCGCAAGAGCCCCGAAAGGCCATGGCCTACCAAGCGGCCGCTGCTCAACCCGATGGTCTGCAGATTACGAGGTGTCGTGTGGTCTGCACTATGAATCCTCACGGCCATTATTCTTGGCTTTCTAGACCGCGGTCGCTATCTCACCGTCAGATAGCTCCTCAATTGTAATCACGTAGGCTGAGTGCACCTCGAACCAGCCCTCAGATTCGAGTAAAATTGCCTGACCTGGCCGAGAATCGATCCCGAGGCTTCCGGGTAAGAGGCAGGCGTAGTTATTAGAAGTAGTAGTAGTAGTAGTAGTAGTAGTAGTAGTAGTAGTACTGCAACACTAACGCCTAAGGCTTGGTCTTAATGGCAGAGTGTGCATTTTCAAGACTTAGAAATGTCGGTCGGGAGGAATCCTAGCCGTAAGAGGATTACATGTCAAGTCAGGAATACAGATTTGGAACAGGTGGATCAGATCATGTAGGCCTACTTAGGATGTGTATTCTCCGAAGCTAGTAGTGTACTGAGACTGAATCGAGGTGCTGCAAAGCTAAAACAATGACCTCGCTGTACGAAAGAAGTGAGTTCTCGGACGAAATTACCCTTAGACTTATGTTTTTAGACGGGCTTTACTGTACAGTAGTGAAAGCTGGGTGGACTCAGGATATCTTATACATAAGTCAGAAGCAACAAACATGAAGATATACCGAGCTCGATACCTGCAGTCGCTTAAGTGCGGCCAGTATCCAGTATTCGGGAGATAGTAGGTTCGAACCCCACTGTCCGTGGTTTCCCATTTTCACATCAGGCAAATGATGGGGCTGTACCTTAATTAAGGCCAGGGCCGCTTCCCCCACTCCTAGCCCTTTCCTGTCCCATCGTCGCCGTAAGACCTATCTGTGTCGGTGCGACGTAAAACAACTAGCAAAAAATAAACAAAACAAAAAAACATGAAGATAGTGATCGAGATTGCGGTACAAATAAGTGGGGAAAATGGCAGGAGGGTACTCAGAATACGGAGATAATGAATTAAGAATGCGTTCAATGGATGAAGCTGTACGCATGAACCGGCTTCGGCGGGTTCATGCAAGGCGAATGGCGGAGGACAGAATACCTTGGAAAATAACGGTCTTAGCCATGGAGCGTAAGAGAAACGGAGGAAGACCAAAGCAGGAATTTCGACTCAATTTGACTTACCTAAAGGTATGAGGTGTGGCACTTTGCTTTAAGGGAGTGAACGCTGAGTGGACTCAGGATATCGCATTCATAAGTTAGAAGTAACAGACATAGCGAGAATGATTGCTGGTTCAAATAGGTGGGGGTAATGGAAAGAGGGTACTCGGAATTAGGAGGCAAAGGCTAAGTTAGGAATGAACTCGGTTGATGAAGCTGTACGCATAAACCGATTTCGGTGGTGGGATTATGTGAGGCGAATGGAGGAAGATAGGTTACCTAGGGGAATAAAGGACTCGATAATGGAAGGTAAGAGAAGTAGAGGGAGACCAAGACGACGATGGTTGGATCAGAGCTATAGAACTAAACGAAGCCACAGAGCTAATTACAAATTGAGGATTGTTAGGGCGTTTAGTAAATTCACAGAGGTTATAATACTGCGGTGTAGATATTCTTAAGTATGTTGAAGAGTAGATACTGATCACGAAGTTGCTTTCTTGTTTGCAAAGAAAAAACAATCACTACAGTATACGGAGCTGATTACACCGATATACCTTACCCAAGGATAATTCTTTGATTCTCTTCCAGCCACTGCGCTGGCAACATAGCAACAAGCGTCCTCGTAACTTGAACAAGTCTATTAAAAGTTACTGTAATTAAGCTTTCAAATTATAAAGAATATGTCGAGTGTGCAGCATGAAACTGGTAGAAACCATTTCATCCGAGTGGAGTTCCAGCCCCCACGAAGTTTCCCCCATTTCCTGTCTCTCCCTTTTGTGAGCTTCATCTACATTTCGCTTGCCACCCGCTCATGTTAGTTAAATCCGATTATTTTCGGTTCGATTACCCATTATGAAGATTGCCTAGCACTGGGGTAAAATACCAGGAGTGTGACAGACCACTCCACACCCCAGGTGTTGGAGCTGAAAAATGTACACCAGCAAGGTACGGCCTGATACTGTGACCTTAGATGCTATAGATTCTCCTGCTACGGGTCTTAAAAACAACCATAATCACTTGACTCTTCCTTTTCCGTTTATGTCGGTCCATTCTACCGAGCAATTGGGCGCAAGGTTTGAGTCACGTAGCTATCACCTTGCATTCGGGAGATAGTGGGTTCGAACCCCACTGACGACATCCCTGAAGACGATTTTCTGTGGTTTCCCATTTTCATACCAGGCAAATGCTGGGGTTGTAGCTTAGTTAAGGCCACTGTCGCTTTCTTCCCACTTCTAGCCCTTCCCCAATCCCATCATCGCCATAAGACCTATCTGTGGGTGCGACGTAAATCAAATAGTAAGGGAAAATACACTTTCTTATTTCTGATCGTAACTGTACTCGGAGGCTAACGACTTGAATATTAATTCTATAACATAATCCAATACATAAAAATTAAAAGTCAAAAGTTTATTGATCGTCTATCACGAATGAATGAAAGAAACAATGAATAACCGAAAGTCTCTTGTAGGGCAGAGGCCTCCCGTATGGGGGGTGTCGAAAGGGACCGCCCCCCTTAAAGGGAGGCTCACGGGCACGGTCGCATGATTAGCCAATCCAAGCGAGTTTCAGACTCGTACTGCTACATTCATTAATTCATTGGCCACACATCAATAGTAAAACAATTCAATATTTCAGTTTATTTCTACAGATTTTGTTCAAGTTCATTTCAGTGTTGTCTATCCTTCGCTGCCCTTTACCACTGTTTGACTGCCACATTTATAAGCTTATTTGCCCACCTGACTCGTGGTTTCCCCTTGGTCCCCTCTTACCTAAGAGCAAGTCCTGCATCGTGACTGCATGTGCCCATCTTGATTGGTGCAACCTCGTCACATGTCTCCCCATCACATTTTCCGGTTCATCTGTCACAGATGGCCTTGGCGTAACTGATGGGGCGTACTAGGGAAGTGAGAAGGTTTCCCGTCGCTTTCCTCACCTGCCGAGCGAGTTGCCCATGCGGTTAGGGTCGCCTAGCTATGAGCTTGCATTCGGGTGATGGTAGGTTCGAATCCCATCGTCAGCAGCCATGAGGATGGTTTTCCGTGGTTTCTCATTCTTACACCAGGCAAATGCTGCGGCTGTACGTTAAATAAAGCCAAAGCCACTTCCCACCCTTGCGTTCCCGAAAACATTCAATGTGTTAGTGCGACGTTAAACCACCAGAATGCTTTTCTCCACCTTCCTGTGGCAGATCTTGATGACTTGACGCTGTTTCTCAGTCTATTGCCACGTTTGACACCCATACAGTAGAACTGGGAATGTCAATTCTCCAGGGCTTCGAATCTGACAAGGGGGCATTCCCTACTCGTCACCACCGATTTCGCTCAAATTTATACAGCATGAAGGGCTTGGCTAGAAATGAAACTACCCGAAGTAGGAACTCCAGATGGCCAAGCGTATAGAAAATAAAAATAAAAATAAAAATATTGACACGGCTTTCGCACCGTATAAGCCACTTACGTCAGTGCACACGCCGAGCAGTAGTTGGCGTAGCGGTAAGAGCTTGGACTGGTAATTCGATGGTCGTGGGTTCGACTCCCCGCGTGGAGACTGTTTTTGCTGTTAACTTTTATATTATTCATTTTCCAATTACGCAAAGAGATAAATAATTCATTTTAATTATTTATTTATTTATACGCAAAAGACATAGAAAAGGTAAATACACTGACTGACAGAGCAAATGCAACACCAAGAAGGAGTGGTCAGAACTTTATGCCAATTGCAGGGTAGACTGACGTCACTGAGGTATGCTCATGATGTGAAATGCGCCGCTGTGCTGCGCACGTAGCGAACGATAAATGGGACACGGCGTTGGCGAATGGCCCACTTCGTACCGTGATTTCTCAGCCGACAGTCATTGTAGAACGTGTTGTCGTGTGCCACAGGACACGTGTATAGCTAAGAATGCCAGGCCGCCGTCAACGGAGGCATTTCCAGCAGACAGACGACTTTACGAGGTGTATGGTGATCGGGCTGAGAAGGGCAGGTTGGTCGCTTCGCCAAATCGCAGCCGATACCCATAGGGATGTGTCCATGGTGCACGGCCGGTGGCACGTGCGAGGGGTCCAGGCGCAGCCCGAGTGACGTCAGCACGCGAGGATCGGCGCATCCGCCGCCAAGCGGTGGCAGCCCCGCACGCCACGTCAACCGCCATTCTTCAGCATGTGCAAGACACCCTGGCTGTTCCAATATCGACCAGAACAATTTCCCGTCGATTGGTTGAAGGAGGGGAGGCCTGCACTCCCGGCGTCCGCTCAGAAGACTACCATTGACTCCACAGCATAGACGTGCACGCCTGGCATGGTGCCGGGCTAGAGCGACTTGGATGAGGGAATGGCGGAACGTCGTGTTCTCCGATGAGTCACGCTTCTGTTCTGTCGGTGATAGTCACCGCAGACGAGTGTGGCGTCGGCGTGGAGAAAGGTCAAATCCGGCAGTAACTGTGGAGCGCCCTACCGCTAGACAACGCGGCATCATGGTTTGAGGCGCTATTGCGTATGATTCCACGTCACCTCTAGTGCGTATTCACGGCACGTTAGATGCCCACCGCTACGTGCAGCATGTGCTGCGGCCGGTGGCACTCTCGTACCTTCAGGGGCTGCCCAATGCTCTGTTTCAGCAGGATAATGCCCGCCCACACACTGCTCGCATCTCCCAACAGGCTCTACGAGGTGTACAGATGCTTCCGTGGCCAGCGTACTCTCCGGATCTCTCACCAATCGAACACGTGTGGGATCTCATTGGACGCCGTTTGCAAACTCTGCCCCAGCCTCGTACGGACGACCAACTGTGGCAAATGGTTGATAGAAAATGGAGAACCATCCCTCAGGACACCATCCGCACTCTTACTGACTCTGTACCTCGACGTGTTTCTGCGTGCATCGCCGCTCGCGGTGGTCCTACATCCTACTGAGTCGATGCCGTGCGCATTGTGTAACCTGCATATCGGTTTGAAATAAACATCAATTATTCATCCGTGCCGTCTCTGTTTTTTCCCCAACTTTCATCCCTTTCGAACCACTCCTCCTTGGTGTTGCATTGTCACTGTCAGTCAGTGTAATTGGGATTTCATTGTCATTGTCTACCTGCGCCAAGGATCTATTGTTTGTGTACAGCCGCCAGGAGCAACCTTCACTTGTCAGATGAAAACGAATCTTACAGTGAAACGACTATTCACAGTTATGGCGCATTACTCAAGGAGGGGAGATAGCCAATAAAGGAGAAAAAAGAAGAATTTATGTTTGAACACGTAGGGAAAGTTCGCGACTCCAAATTTTCTACAATTGTGCGCACATTAAAAAAATGACGTCCTATATACCTTTTGCATATAAATAAAATAAATTAAAATAAATGAATAATATAAAAACTGAGAAAAATATTCTCCACACGGGGAGTCGAACCCACGACCATCGAATTACAGGCCCGAGCTCTTCTAGCTACGCCAACAACCGCTCGGCGTGCGCACTAACGTAAACTAAGTGGCTTATACGGTGCGAGAGCAGCGTCAACATTTTTATTTTTATTTTTATTTTCTATACGCTTGGCCATCTGGAGTTCCCACTTCGGGTACTTTCATTTCTAGCCAAGCCCTGCATGCTCTGTCATAGATGGCCTTGGCGTCACTGATGGGGCGTACTAGGGAAGTGAGGTACTTCCCCGTTGCTTTCCTCACCTACCGAGTGAGTTGACCCTGCGGTTAGGGTCACGTATCCTTGAGATATTCATCAGAATAAACTTGAGACCCCAGGACGACCTCCTGCAGATATTCTTTTTCTCTTTATCGTATATTATCAAATATTTGTAATGCATTATTATTTTTTGAAGTAATATTAAGGCATTTGAAATGTAGGCCAGGAGAAGGATGTTTAAGACAGGAAGAACTGAAAAGAGAACGAATGAACGTACCGTGGAGGAAATTCAAAGGAAGAGATAACTGACCACAGTGCGCAAAGGAACAGCAAAATTTATGGTATGCACATGGCAACAAAATACATTCGTGGCTAATTTAATAGAAGAGGAATATCTTGAATGAGAGGGGACAATTTAAGACCGAGGATTAAGTACCTTAAAGATTTGATGCATAACTTTCAGTGCGCAACCTATAAATAAATGAAAAGTGAAGCAGAGAACAAAGACCAATAATTACATCGACAAGACGCTGTCTTTATGATCTGAGTTATTACCACACGGAGATGCAGTAGAAAGTTGCCGGCACTATAGCCGATGCTACCCCGCAGGTGGACTGGGGAAATGCTGGCTCTGTTCCCGAGTGGTGGGGATAGAGTGCATGGTCAGGCAGCGCAGCGAGCATGGTTAGCAGTAAGTGTACTGTATGAACGTTTAGTTCTTGCTCTTGTTGAGCACACGTTATTATCGTTAACACTGCTGTATCCATACACATCTTGGTGAACATTATTTATTAGCTATCAGCATGATGGCGCAAGGGTGTGTGATTAGCAACAGTGTAAATTTCAGGTTCATTTTCTATTTTACCTATCTCCTTCGCATCTATATATTTCTCTCTGACCTTTCATGCTTCCTTATAGTTTTTAGTAGGTAAGCCACTTCCATATCTTTATTGCATAAAATGCATCGATTTTCCCCATCTTTTGTCTTAGAGCTTTATTCTTATATACTCCCATCAGCCACCTAATTATCCCTCTCCTTTCCCTTTCTGTTAACATTTCAGCCCTTACTGTCATATTTTTGTTTTATAGAATTCAACAAGTGTTATCTTGCTATTGCATGCTATCATTGTTTGTCTGTCATTGTCTTTCACACCTTGGACCATCCTTTAAAACGCTTACCAAGCGAGTTGGCCGTGCGGTTAGGGGCGCGCAGTTGTGAGCTTTTATTCGGGAGACAGTGGGTTCGAACCCCACTGTCGGCAGCCCTAAAGATGATTTTCCGCGGTTTCACATTATCACACCAGGCAAATGCTGGGGCTGTACCTTACTTAAGGCCATGGCCGCTTCCTTCCCACTCCTGGCCCTTTCCTATCCCATCGTCGCCATATAACCTATCTTTGTCGGTGCGACGTGAAGCAAATTGTAAATAAATAAATGTTACACGCTTCCATATATCCCTAGATAAATTTATCTCCCAATAGTACCCCATTCCTATGTCATCCAGTAGTTTCTTCGCCCCATCCACCCAGTAACCCTCATTTTGATGTTTCATTTGGTGCTGGCATGTTATCTTTGGAATTTAACCCCCTGCTCCCGTCTTTAGCCTCGGCCAATATTTCATTATTTGTTTAAATTATCCGCCCGTATACTCATCCCTTCACACATCTTTCTCACTCCACTATTTTCAGTACAGCTTGGCAGCCCCATTATTATTTTGGCAAATTAACTTACAAATACATCTAATGTTACAATTCCATCCCCAAATTTCTGCTCCATACAAATACGTCGTTCTAAGTACTGAATTAAATACATATTTCTGAACATCATACTCGATATTTGGCATCTTTCTGTCCAATATTTTTATACTAGCCAGAGCACTTACTTAATTCCTTCATTTTTGTTCTCTTTATCTGTTCTGTCCATCTGCCACTGCTGCTTATGATCGTCCCTTGCTATATACTTTTAACGTCTAATGTTGTCATACCCATCTACCACTCTTCACCTTTTGAGAGTTTGTCACCGCTTTTGGGTGTGTGATTAGCTCAGTGGCTTAGGTGATGGCTTCCCACCCGGAAAGCTGAGGTTCGAATCCGGGTCCATTATAAGTTGAGATTTTCATCTCAAATATCACGTGGCGTCACGAAGGGCATCCGACCTTACAAACCCCCGCTAAAACCGAACTGATTCTGGGTGGCTCCAGCGACCCCAGAAATTAATGGGGTAACTGAAGAGAATGGCGGATGTTTCTTGTTGAAATAATCCTCAAGAAGAAACCAAATGACAGAACCATTCGCAAGTTTCTAAATCATTTTCGTGGCACTGCAATACCTCCTAGAAAAGACATAATTTGTTAATGAAATGATGAGAAACAGGGTCTGTTTTGAAAAAAAAATGGGAGAACCACAGAAGAGGGTATTAACAAAGGAGAAGCTTTCAGATATTCAAGCAAGGATGGATATCAGCCCAAGGAAATATTGACGAGATTGTCGCAGGAATGTGGTATTTCACAAAGATCGCCAATACAGAGGCTGAAAATGCTACACTGTTATCCTTAAAAAGTGTCAGCGGGTCATCAGTTAACACCACGGGATCCAAATTCCCGCGTAAATGTCTTTCGGTGGATGCACCCATATGCCCATTATGGTATTATGACAAAATAAACTTATTTCCATTTTTAAGTGGGTATATTAATTCTCAGAATCCAAGGTATTGGGACACTGACAATCCTCGTGTGAAAATCTTCTTCAGAATCAGAAAGTCGGTGTTTAGCGTCGCATTACTGCACGCAGAATAACAGGCCCTATTTTCTTTTATGATACAGTTAACTCGGACGTTATGTGCAAAACATACTGCAGCTATTTTTGAAATATTGACTGGGGAAGAAAAGCAGTATGCCTACTTCCACTGCCCATACAGCTCGTCAGTCAATGCGTTCATCAAAACAGGTGTTCGATGAGTGACTTGGCCCATTCGTTACCCAGATGTAAGTGTGTGACTGTTATTATCTGGGGAACTTTAAAACAAAATGTGTAAAAAAACAATCGACGGGTTCTTGAAATCCTGGAGAATGAAATTAGGCGACTGATACGAAATTTCAGAGGCGGAGATATAACGAGAGCTTCAGCACTTTTTACGCAGATGCAACGTTGTATCGAGACAGACATCCATTATTTTCAACAGCTAATGGCTCCTGTGATGGAAGGTAAGACCAAATCTAGTTTTTAGTTCCGTTCATTATTAACTCTTAGCTAATAATTTCGACCTACCACAGTGAAACTATCTATTTTGTATATATCTAAATTACATTATGGCTAGAATATAAAAATAAACGTTAAGAAACACACATGGGATGGTATTATGTAATGCGACATATAGGCCTAACATTCCCACTATTTCAGTCATATTCAAAGGCCATTGGCAACTGTTCTCTGTAGTATTGCTGATATCTAGCAGGAATAAAATCAAACCGTTCCAACAAAACTTCGATATTTGCTGGGCTTTTATAGTTATTTTAAATTTTATTGTACTTCTATTTTCAGCTATGACAACATGTCAACAAGAATATTACTTTTATTTTTATCAACAAAGTCGTACTGTCCTGTGGAGCCATAGGAATATTTTAAAAAGTACTTAAATGGTTTTATTTATTTATTTGCCTTGTTTTGCTTGGCGTAGTTAAGGCTATAAAGCCTTCTTTTACACTAAACCAAAATTAACAACTACAGCAAACTGATATAATTAAACTAACTAATAAATAATTTTAAGAATTGACACATAACTTATAGGTAACAGGAGTACAAATTTTTAATATATTAATAATAATAATAATAATAATAATAATAATAATAATAATAATAATAATAATGAAAACTTCTAATAAGTCATAGGGGAACCTGACCTCTTCAGAGCGCATCCCCAGGTGACGAATAGGGGGTTCCCAGCACTTCTGCTGGGATGGTCTTAGGACCCACGGACCACCAGGTAGCCCAATTCTTGGGGGACATACGAAAAAATGTTGAGATACCCTCCCTCAAGGGGTTAAAAATATGGAGGGCGCTAATCTCAACGGTAGTGAAGTCGGAGGGAATGGATCTCGATACGGGGGAAGTAGCGGAAGAAACAGCTTAAAAAAATATATATTTTGCGTCTGACTTGTAACAAGCGGCTAAATGGTCAGCATCTATTCACGAGAGGTGTGGCTTAAAATCTTTCCTCGGAGCTAACAACTTCGAGTAGAATTTTTAAGGGATTTTTTTTTCCCTTAACCCATCAAACAAACAACTATGGATATGCACTTTGTAAGAGAGTTTACCCCAGAGAGTAACCAATCTCCCATTTCCAAGGAAATGAAAATTGCGCATTCGGATTCTGGGGGCCCGCAACATTGTGTAAAGGATGAGTCGGAGCATCCTGAAACCTGCCTTAAGCAACAATCATACAAAATTAGGCACAGAAACATAAATTATTTGGCTACTTTTAATGTGAACTCGCTTTTAAAGACTGGAAAACTTAAAATAGATTTTCTAAGAGTTAAAAACATTTTGATAACAGCATTTCAAGAAACAAAATATACTGATAAAAATTACTTTGACTCAGATGAATTCAGGATATTTAAGGGAAAACCAGGAAAAAGAGTTATAAAGCTCATAATTGTCGGTTCTGTACTAAACTGCATTGATCATGGGTGGTAGCTTGTGCTGTTGGTAGAGTGGTCCATATATCGATTTTGCACTGTATATTCCATCTGCACGTGCACACATATCTCTAGCACAATCTAGCACCTTGTAGGTGGACGAACTGAGTAAATTAATGAAAGCTCCGAACCCTTTTGCACGCTTTACGCCACACCAGTAATATATTGCCGTAACTTCCTAGGACTGATCCACGTATTGAAATTTCAGGCACGTGTATCTGAGGTTGAACTCGACCCTACGACCCTGCGGATTCCGTGACCTCACTTATCAAGTAGCTCCTGCGTTATCGCGGAGTCCTTTCCATCCGTAACATGCGCTCCCTCCCGTACCGTTCATTCCCTCTCTTTCCAAACAGTTTGCTTACAGATTGTGGGTAATATAACGCCTGAAAGGCTCGCTAGTTATCGTACACTACAGTGCGGCGGGAATGCATAAGTGTATCGTGTCCAGGCGCTAAGTGGATTAAAGCTATCTGGTGCGAGTAACATCAGCAGTTAGTCAGCGTTTTACTGCTGAGTAATGTAAAGGAACCTCGAGCCTCGCGTACTAAGGAAGTATCAGCACCATAATGAGAGAATTGCCGACTCATCCAATCTCTACGATTATGGACTTCCTAAGTGCTCATGGTTTAAATTCTCAGTTGTTACACACTGCCTCCGAAAAAAAAAAAAAAAAAAAAAGAAGCAACTGGGTTTCGGACAGCATGCACGTGCCACTAATATTTGTTTACACTCAATTGTATATTCACCGTTCTACGTTACTTCCGCAGTGTTTTGTTCTCTTCACTTTGGTGTTTGAAGGAATCGCTCTTTTGGACACCGCATCTTATCCTGTAATTGTCCGACTCTATGACAATATAGTGAGCGTTCTGGCCTTTGGTTCGGAACGTCCCGGGTTCCATTCCCGGTTGGGTCCGGAATTTTCACCTTAATTGGTTGATTTGTCTGGCTCGGGGCTGGGTGTGTGTACCATCCTCATCATTGGAAATTATGTTAGGTAGCGCCCCATTCTCACAGACGTGCAGGTCGCTTATAGGCGTTCTCAAAAAAACAAACCCCACGGCACTTAACCCCTTTGAAAGGGTTTTGGCCTCCCCAGCGACCGCTGCTCAGCCCAAAGGCCTGCAGATTACGAGGGGCCGTGTGGTCAGCACGACACATCCTCTCGGCCGTTATTCTGGGCTTTCGAGACCGGGGCCGCCATCTCACCGTCAGGTAGCTCCTCAATTCTAATCACGTAAGCTGAGTGGACCTCGAACCAGCCCTCAGGTCGAGATAAAATTTCCTGACCAGGCCGGAAATCGAACCCGGGGCCTCGGGCGAGAGGCAGGCACGCTACCCCTACACCACGGGGCCGGCCTATAAGCCGTCTACTAGAAGAAAACCAGCCCTAGGTCTCTGTTATTATTATTATTATTATTATTATTATTATTATTATTATTATTATTATTAGAGCCTCCGTGGCTCAGACGGCAGCGCGTCGGCCTCTCACCGCTGGATACCGTGGTTCAAATCCCGGTCACTCCATGTGAGATTTGTGCTGGACAATGCGGAGGCGGGACAGGTTTTTCTCCGGGTACTCCGGTTTTTCCTGTCATCTTTCATTCCAGCAACACTCTCCATTCTCATTTCATAGCATCTATCATTCATTAATAAATTACTTTGGGAGTGGCGACCCCATCGTACTAATAGCCTATATCTGCTTCATTCATTCCATCCCTGACTCGGTCAATGACTGGAAAACAGGTTGTAGGTTTTCATTTTCATTATTATTATTATTATCCTACAGCTCCACCATTTCCTCCTACTATTTGTTCTTCCAAATACCTTCCCTGTTGCCTTCACAAAACAACCGTTAGATGTTTACTCGTCTTCAATTATTCCGATTTCGCTTGTTAGTAATATCTATTTAATGGCCGGCTCATTGGCTGAATGGGCAGCTTTAGGTTCAGAGGGTACCGGTTTCAATACCCCAGATATATCGGGGGTTTTACTCACATCTGGTTACTTACTTCCCCCTGCCTCGGGGATAGGACGTATGCTTTCTTCTGAACACCCACCTCTTCATTCACACAGACCACAACACACTACGAACCAACACAAAAGCAACGCAGTAGCAAACGCATCCCTCCACATAGGTTGGCATCAAGAAGGACCTGCGGTCATAAAACTGGGCCAGGTTCACATGTGTGACACAACAGAATGTGGAGAAATTAGGGGCCGAGAAAATAAGTCCATCTACCTTCCTACAGTGCCGTATTATAAGAATAAATAAGAGCTCGACGTAGAAGTGAGAGGTCTCATTTTCGGTGCGAGAGGGACAGTTCGTAAGAAGACGATAGAGATGATGAATACTTTCTACATCAGTCCCAAGGAGTTCATCGACTGGAGGCTGAAACCGCTCCGGGGTTCTTCTCTTTTGATACTCAGACACCACTTATATTCGGCAGACTGAGAAATAATTTACTTATTGTTTAATTTTTGAGTGAAATTGTTTTTGTGTATTCATTGTCTCAGGCAGCCTTCGACTGGAGGAAGATTTTGAAAATAAAAAATAAAATATGATTGGGATACAGTGGCACAGCAATATTAAGTGGGAAAAAACGTGCTGCGGAGCAGTCGCTTGGGGTAGGCCAAGATCCATTAGGGTTCTAGTGCCATAGGGTTCGTTTGCTTGGTGATATAATAATAATAATAATAATAATAATAATAATAATAATAATAATAATAATAATAATAATAATAATAATAGCCGCCTCTGTGGTGTAGTGGTTAGCGTGATTAGCTGCCACCCCCGGAGGTCCGGGTTCGATTCCCGGCTCTGCCACGAAATTTGAAAAGTGGTACGAGGGCTGGAACGGGGTCCACTCAGCCTCGGGAGGTCAACTGAGTAGAGGTGGGTTCGATTTCCACCCCAGCCATCCTGGAAGTGGTTTTCCGTGGTTTCCCACTTCTCCTCCAGGCGAATGCCGGGATGGTACCTAACTTAAGGCCACGGCCGCTTCCTTCCCTCTTCCTTGCCTATCCCTTCCAATCTTCCCATCCCTCCACAAGGCCCCTGTTCAGCATAGCAGGTGAGGCCGCCTGGGCGAGGTACTGGTCATACTCCCCAGTTGTATCCCCCGACCAAGAGTCTGAAGCTCAAGGACACTGCCCTTGAGGCGGTAGAGGTGGGATCCCTCGCTAAGTCCGAGGGAAAAACCGAACCTGGAGGGTAAACAGATGATAATAATAATAATAATAATAATAATAATAATAATAATAAGTATTATTATTATTATTATTATTATTATTATTATTATTATTATTATTATTATTATTATTATTATTATTATTATAATTGGACGGGTTGAAAAGAGAGCCATCAAGCAGCTGCTGCGGTATAGTGTAGTCAAATCACGCGCAATTCCTGATGTATCGGTGGGAGGAGAGAATTTACCCAACTGTGCTCATAGAGACAACTGAACTCAGTGGACACACCTTGCAGTATAATACATTCCAGACTAATTACATGGAAGGAAAAGTCTGGGAAAATAGAGGAAATGGAAGACCGAGAATACGGTAATTTCAAGATTTGATGGGAAACTTGTGTTATGTTACCGAGGACAAAAATAAATAGAATCCACACTTCCCTCTTAAGCGATGGCCACCACGTTAACCATCCATCTAATTTTTTAATAATGTTATTTGTTTTACGTCCCACTAACTACTCTTTTACGGTTTTCGGAGACGCCGAGGTGCCGGAATTTTCCCGCAAGAGTTCTTTTACGTGCCAGTAAATCTACTGACACGAGGCTGACGTATCTGAGCACCTTCCAATACCACCGGACTGAGCCAGGATCGAACCTGCCAAGTTGGGGTCAGAAGGCCAGCGCCTCAACCGTCTGAGCCACTCAGCCGGCATCTCATTTTTTAATTTTTTTAAGAAGTCGCACCGCCACAGAAAGGAAAGGAGTAGGAGTGGGAAGGAAGAGTCCGTGGCCTTAATTAAGGTACAGTATTTGCCTGATGTGAAAATGGGAAACCATGGAAAACCATCTTCAGGGCTGCCAACAGTAGAATTCTAACCCACTATCTCCTGGATACTGGCCGCACTTAAACGACTGTAGCTACCGAGATCGGCCATCCATCTTAAGAGATGGATATTATTATTATTATTATTATTATTATTATTATTATTATTATTATTGTTATTATTATTATTATTATTATTATGTAAAGAGTGTTGCACTGGTGCAATCATTCATCCAGTCGGCTTGCGAAACTGAGTGTCTTGGTTCCGAAAAGTTGGGATTTCCGGTGGAATTTTCAAAAGGACCAGACGGGAAGGTCATCCTATCTTATGTTCCGGGCCAAGTCTCAAACTAAGGTCCTAAATACCAAAACAAGCTGTTCTTTGAAACTAAATTAAAAGCAGTGATTCACATAAATGGCGAGTCCCGTGGTGTAGGGGTAGCGTGCCTACCTCTTACTCGGAGTGGCTTCGATTCTCGGCCAGTCCAGTGTCTGTAACTCTAGACTGAGGGCTGGAGCGGGGTTCACTAAGCATCGTCATACCAAATGAGAAGCTGTCTGATATGAGAGGTAGCGGCATGGTCATAAAAGCCAAGCATTACGCTGATGACATCACGTTCATCACGTGGTAGTCCAAAATCTGCAGGTCATCTGACTGGGCAATAGTGATCATGGCAGCACAAGGTACTTAATTAGCTCTTGCACCATAGGATTCTTTTTCATTAAGGGCACTTGAAGGATGCAGGCCATTATTCAAGAACGCATCAACTCAAAAACAGTGAAAGTAGGTACAGTGGGATTATATAAACAAAAAAAGGAAAAGAAAATACGAACGGATTGAAAAGTACGTTAGCTGAGCGCGGTTAAGAGGACCATTGAAAAATAATTGTTGGGGTAATACAATTTGAAATGAACTTGTAATATTAAGCTAGTGTACCGACATTTCTACTTTGTGAACAGCGACCAGAGTTTTTAAGTTTTTCCAGAAAATAGTGCAGCTCGGAAATACATTTGTAGCAGAACTAATACAGTATCACAGCACTGTCGGACTAGAGTAATACAGACATTTCGTGCATTACAAGTTGGCAACGTACACAGGAAAATGTTAGGTACACTTCTTTGACGCCGAAGACTGAAGGTTAGAAAGAAAAGACAACACATTGCAGTAGAGTCCACCTTCGTAATGTGACGGTCAGCGCTTCTAGTTGCCGACATCAGAGGTCTGGGTTCGATTCCCGGTACCGCCAGAGAGTTTAAAATGGTAGGAGGGTTTGGTAGTATGATTCAAAAGAACTGCACTACCTCGAGGAATAAGAGAACAGGAGTTTATTTATTGCAGAACACAGTTTTGACATGAAATATATTTCACTCAAATTATGTCTGTTCCTTGGTGTAAATTTACCACCACCTTTCCCGATCCACAGTAGTAGGAAAAATACCTTCAGCTAATAACAGGCAGTGATAAAAGGGATCCGGACATCTAAAATGAGGATAAAAATTAACCTGCTAACTCACAACTTAAAGCCAGATTCTGATGCAGCAAATAATTCAATGTCGCTTAAGACGCGGTCTATGGCCCAAATACCTCAAAAGGAGCCCCCATGCCGTCTTAAATCACAGTTATGTCGTGAACTCCAATATACTTTAAGAATACACGAATTCAAAAGTATTTAAATAGGTAGTGCGGAATTCTGTACAGAAAAGTGGTACTGCCTTTTACTGTTTTAGAAGGAGGTACAACTGAGCAACTATACACTCTTAATACTAATCAGAACATGGCAGATGCCGCCCACCCTCATCGGATGGTCTGCCTTACAAGGGCTGCACCCGGCTAGAAATAGTCACACGAAATTATTATTACTAATCAGAAGAGAAAAAGGAAAGGATCACACCCTTCGATGAATGAATTTATCAGCACAAGGGCGTAAAATCCTCGAAAACCTAATTATGTCTGGGTCTCAAAGGAACAAGAGTTGACCAACGGAGATAGGATACAAAAAATTAGAGTGTGCAGCCTGGCACATGTAACTGCAAATAATGTCAAGACTCAACTAAGATTTCGTGGTCACCAATCTACACTCCAAAATTCGAGAGCGCCTACTGTCCCCTTTCAGCCGCCTTTTATCACAGATAGGGGATACTGTGGGTGTATCCTACCAACCCCACCCAAAGGTGAACAATTTTTCAGTGTCTAGCGGTCACCATTCGTTTGGGTTCGTCATATTCAATAAATACTATAACTCATATCGTCGTTTGAAAGTAAGGAATCGAACTAAAGCATGCAGAACGACCACATAGACTCCTACCTGATAAATTACACGGTGGCAAAACTTATGAAGGGTATTCATACAAAAGTATCTCTTTCGTTCATGGGTTTTCCGGTAGGAAATAACGACGTGCGGCCTCCGGGGAGGCTTGATGCAAGACTTTCGAAATGACTCCCATGTGTGACCGATGCTTCATGGGGATAGAGCTCTAACTATGAAGAAATCTAATGTTGAAGACGGCACAAACACCCAGTTCCAGAGTTAGAAGAGATAACCAGTGAAGGTTAAAATTCCCGTCTCGACAGGGAATCGAATCCTGGAACCACTGGACCAGAGACCAGCATGCTAACCAGTTAGCTACGAGCCGGACTCCCCATAGATATATAATGTTCATCAGACCTATTATAGATCCAAACAGGCTCGGAGTTACGACGAGAAAGAAATAATCCACAGTTCTAGCCCTTTAGACAAGCAACTCAATGTTGATAACATCCTACGGATATCTATGAGCTACAAATTATAGGTAAATAAAATATAATAAAGTATGATAATATATTATATAACCTTTACTTATTCCCAAAGATTACAATCCTTTTCTCAATCATCGAATGCAAAGTATGCAGTACGTGCATGCATGATCAACACAACTTCGTTTTAGAAGAACGTTCCACCTCGAACAGCGGCATAAAAGACAATAATGATTAAGTGTTGACCAATTCTACTTATCATCTTCTATATCCGGTGCTGGTGCAATTTCAAATAAAACCCCCTTGTGATATATCCGGGCGAATAAATTAGCAGGTTACCATTTTCTACCACTACGAGCGCTAATGTGAGTCAATGCAGAGTTTCACTTACGCCCTTATAACTACATTAGTTGTGGACATTTTTCAAAATATCAAGAAACACCTGAGGGTACTGAACCAAGAAACACATTACAGAAATAATGATCTAGACTTAACTAAAGTTGGCGTCTGACAGGTAAGGTTGGAGGGAGGAGCACTGCACGTGCCATTTCACGATGTTGCCACATTCCAGCATTCCTTTCTACATGCTCTTACCCCTCGCTTCCGGCTCACTTGTTCCCTCCTTCATTCTGACCGCTGTGATCTGTTGTAGACTACCTGGCTAGGCGGTGTCGTCCCATTTGCGATCACTCTTATACAAACAATCGGGTTTTTATCAGTGACAGTGACAGGTTTGGCAACTCCCAGCAAGACGAGCTGCCCTGAAGTTTTATCTCCATGGCAACCGCAGTCGCCCCACCCTCGTTTCCATGGCAACCACACAGCCACTCCCTTTATCCCGCCCCGGCAGGCAGTAAACGGACCTCCCTCTGACAAATGTCAGACACCAACTCTTATTATTAGCAGTATAAATAAGTTAATATGGCTAGGTTTTGAATAAAAAAGAAAACGAATAAAGAAACAAGCGATGTTAGGCTTTTCTCCGGAACTACATTTAGGCCGGAAATGATTTTCGAAATTTGTTTCTTTAGTTCGATAGAGCTATCCAAGACTCAAAATTTGAAACGTTTCCTGGCCCTTTAGCCCTTCAACTTCCGGCACAATTGAGGAAATTGCTTTATTTTACGTTTTCTGTAATAAAACTGTGCCGAACGTTACTATAACTATCGCCTAGAATTCTGCACTTTTCTTTTTAATGTGACAGTAAATTTACTGCCGGTCAACACGTAGGGAAAACACCTGAATTCTGCCGTCACTATACATATGCTTCCACTCGTTTTATACTGGGGAACGTTTCCACTCATAAAGCAGAGCTTTACCGATCCCAGGAGGTACAGTGGAGAGCCTGGAAACAAACAACGATAAATTACTTGCCAGTGAACGGAATGTTGAAGTAAGAAGGAGATGGAGAGACGTGAACAAGAAAAGGTTTTGGTTGATATGTGGCAAGACGGATGGGAAGTGATAGCTTACTTTCTTTGTTTTATCCTGACGAAAGATTACGGTCATAAGTCTTGCAATAGCAGCAGTAAAAAAAACCGAGAGCGTGAAAGAAATGTAGAGAAAGCAAAGAAGTCTTAACGGGATGAATGAAAAATACTGGCTTAAAGCGTACGAGTCACGTCCAATTACGCTTTATTTCAAGGCTCAGCTATAATTACTGCAGTGAGACAAAAGGAACCCCAGCTCCTAACTAGCAGTATGGTGAGCCTCGTGGTTCCTTTGAAATATCATATTTTCAAACACATGGCTTTCTTTTTCTCTTTTACAATTTAATCTACCCCCTAACTGTCACACATACTGTAGTTTCTTGACTAGCGTCCGATTTATGAGGTAACTGTAAAACACACTGGTTTCCTCGATCACTGGATAATAATACAAGAGAACGAACAACAGAAAGCTGCTGTAGATGATCGTATCTCAAAAAAGGAGAGAACTTATAGACTAAAAAGACATCTACAGCAAGAAATGCATCTCACTGAATGCAACAAAAAAAAACCCGCATTACAACACTGTAGTAAAAACAGAATGTATGTATGCCAGCGAATGCCTCTCGATGAATTAAAAGTTGGAGAAGTTGCGGATCCTAGAAAGAAGAATACTATGCAAAGTCTTGGGCCCAATCCAGATTGAAACCGGCCGGAAACTTCGGAACAAGAAGGAAGTCTACAAAAATATGGAGAACATTACAGAGAACATGAAAAAGAGGAGGTTATCTTTTCTCGGACTTTTGTATAGAATGGACAAAACCAGACTAACAAAAGAGTTATTCGACTATCTGTGGAACAAAAAAGACGACAACGGCATGGATTAAGGAAATTCATGAAGATCTGGAGAATTCCAACATCCAAGAAATTCAGAAATTGCACAGGAAAGTATTTCGGACCATGATTCAACATTTGGAACAGTTTCAAGTCGAAACAACTGCAAAGACGGGAAGAGTCTGGACGGATAAACAAAAGAAACAGCATAGCGCCCATATGAAGGAGTACGAGACGAAGAGGAAATTTCAGACAAAGAAAAAATCAAATTTTAGCGTGATCCAATACACTGCCATGGGAAAAAATATCATTAATAATAATTATCGAATACGCAGAATAGAAAATCCAAGAAGAGGGGACCACTGAAGTGAACCGTGGAACCATCAAAATAACCGAGAAGTTAAAATACCTGGGGGAATGGATGCAACAAAATTAGCTGGATACAGAGTTGACTAATGCATGAGCTAGAAAAAAATACAACTGGCCTGAAGGCTAACTCAGAACAGGTGCAACGAGCGAGCAATATCCTACAAGGCTAAACAGCACAGTAGTAAAACAAGAGGAACTGTATGATTCGCATAAGAAAGGAAACTGCAGGAAATAAAAAAGTGGTACATACATACATACATACATACATACATACATACATACATACATACATACATACATTACATTATCATTATAGACCGTTATGCCTTTCATCGTTCATTCTGCAAGCCTCTGCGAACAACAACAATAATAATAATAATAATAATAATAATAATAATAATAATAATAATAATAATAATAATAATAATGGCGTATGGCTTTTAGTGCCGAGAGTGTCCGAGGACAAGTTCGGCTCGCCAGGGGCAGTATATTAATTTCACTCCCTTAGGCAACCTGCGCGTCGTGATGAGGATGAAATGATGATGGTGACGACACATACATCCAGCCCCAGTGCCAGCGAATTTAACCAATTATGGTTACGATTCCCGACCCTGCCGGGAATCGAACCCGGGACCCCTGTGACCAAAGGCCAGCACGCAACCATTTAGCCATGGAGCCGGACGCCTCTGTGAATAAATTTACTAAACTATGCCACAATCATTTATTTGAAACTAGTGCTGTGGCTCCATTTATTTCTACATCCCTTATCTTAGAATCGTTAGAAACTGAGTCTAAACATCGTCACCTTGGTCTACCTATACTTTTCTTACCCTCCATAATAGAGTCCATTATTCTCCTAGGTAACCTATCCTCCTCCATTCGCCTCACATGACCCCACCACCGAATCCGGTTTTTGAGTACAGCTTCATCCATCGAGTACATTCCTGACTTAGCCTTTTTCTCCTCAATCTGAGTACCCTAATGCCAATGTTCCCACCTGCTTTTACCAGCAATCATTCTCGCTCGTTTCAAGTCTGTTACTTCTAACTTATGAATAAGATATCCTGAGACCACCCATCTTTCGCTCCCGTAAAGCAAAGTTGGTCTGAAAACAGATGTAAAGATAGTTTCGTCCGGGAGCTGACTTCCTTCTTACAGAATGCCGTTGATCGCAACTGCGAGCTTTGGATCACCAATTTGGCATTCAATTTTGTTGAATTTCCTACCTACTGACATCAATTTAGTCTTCGAAAGGCTAATTTTCATACCATACTCATTGCATCTATTTTCAAGTTGCAACATATTAGACTGCAGACTTTCGGTACAATATGCCGTTAACACCAAGTCGTCAGCATAAGCCAGACTACATTTCCACCTATCTGAATCCCTCCCTGATACTTTATACCTTTCAGCAGATCATCCATGCAAACTACGAACAGCAAAGGTGAAAGATTACAGCCTTGTCTAACCCCTGTAAGTACTTTTTTCTTTTGCTAGTTGCCTTACGTCGCACCGACACAGATAGGTCTTATGGCGACGATGGGAGAGGGAAGGGCTGGGAGTGGGAAGGAAGCGGCCGTGGCTTTAATTAAGGTACAGCCCCAGCATTTGCCTGGTGCGAAAATGGGGTTCGAACCTACTATCTCCCGAACAGATTAGAGCAGATGTAGGATGAAGTAGTTATGTAGAAATGAAAGGGTTAGCACAGGACAGGGTGGCATGGAGAGCTGAATCAAACCAGTCTATGGACTGATGACTCAAACAACAATAATAATTTCAAAAGCGCCGTCCCGCGATTTGCAGCTGTTTCTCTAACACCAAAATAATTACGTAATATTGTTGATCTTCTCAAGACTTGGAAACGTAACACTTCATGGACAACTAGTTCAGGAGCTGAGTTCGCGGGCTAAGGGATTTTCCCGAAAGGGTGAGAAAAAGAAATGACACAATGTGGTCTGAAGAGCGAAAGGAGTGTATTTTCTAATAGAACAAAGGAGTAATGGATATCCAGAAAGCCGCGCTGAGTGGCTCAGATAGTTGCGGCGCTGGCCTTCCGACCCCAACTTGGCAGGTTCGATCCTGGCTCAGTCCGGTGGTATTTGAAGGTGCTCAAATACGTCAGCCTTGTGTTGGTAGATTTACTTGCACGTAAAAGAACTCCTTCGGGTCTAAATTCCGGCCCCTCGGCGTCTCCTAAAACCATAAAAAGTAGTTAGTGGGATGTAAAGCCATTATTATTATTATTATTATTATTATTGGAGTAAAACTGTCGTACATAGGATCGGCTAGCAATCACATTTCAGAGGGCTTAGCAGACTGACGTGCAACACCCCTCCTGGTTCAATGTGGAAAGCAACAGGAAATGCCCCGACACTCGTCTCCTCAGTACGATTCTTCGGTGCCGTCCTAGGTATTCATGACCGCCGGTGTTGGGAATGATGGAGATCAACCAGTCTTCGAACTGAGAACTCAACATACATATCAAATTACTTCAATAAAAACACTGCCAAACATGAGTGAATCTGTTTATTTGTTACTCTGCATGGTTGTTCGACAAGGAATCGAGAAAGGATATGTAAGCGCTCCTTACACGAGAGTAATTACATTTTTACTTTACTTGTTTAACGTCACATAATATATCAAAGGATTTCGGCTGGGGAAGGGATAGGATTGGGAAGGTAGCAGCCGTAGCCTTAATTAAGGTACAGTCCCAACATTTGCCTGGTGTGAAAATGGGGAAATCCTGAAAAAATATATTCAGGACTGCCGACGGTGGGATAAAACCCACCATCTCCCGAATGCAAGCTCACTGTCAGAATTTTGGAAGTAATGACGGTATTACTGATGACAGTAGCAGTTTACTGATGGAATGATGGGTGATACTGAAGAATTTCAAATAATCTAGAAGTAAAAATCATCACTATCATCCTGCACTTGTGAGAATTCGCAGTATTATGAGGTGTTGGCGTGCTCTTCAAATACTACTGCCAGTACTGGCGTCAGTTGGAGCTGTTGCATTGATTGCACGATGGAAAACATGTGTAAAGACAGCGCGGTGTAAAAACTAGAACATTTGGAAGACAATAGAATAAAAAAGTGAGAAAGAACATGAGTTTTCACAAAGCTTTATTGACCTGTCTGAAACAGCCGAAGCAAACAATAAGATTAAAGCCAATCAATCCTTTACCTTATCATTCATATTCCGATTTCATACTTAATGTAATGCTGGTAATGACGTGCCAATCGATTCACACTTTCAGTATCACTAATTCAATATTGCTGTTGTTGCTGTTTGAGTCATCATTCTATAGACTGCATTGATAGCTCTCCATGCCACCCTATCCTGTGCTAACCTCATTTCTACGTAACTACTACATCCTGCATCTGCTCTAATCTGCTTGTCATATTTATACCTTGGTTTACTCCTACCGTTCTTACCTCCTACACTTCCCTCCAACTGACCAAGTTCTGGTTGTCTTAAGGTGTGTCCTATCCTTCTACCTCTTCTTCTCGTCAAATTTAGCAAAATTGATCTCCTCTCACCAATTCGATTCAGTATCTGTTCATTCGTGATTCGCCTATCAATCTCACCTTGATCATTATTCTGTAACACCACATTTCAAAAGCTTCTTTTCTCTTTCTTTCTGAGCTGTACATGTTTCACTTCCATACAATGCCATGTCTTCAAAAACGTTTTCTTAATTCCTATATAAATATTTAAAGTGAGCAAATTTCTTTTCCTAAGAAAGGCCTTCCTTGCTTGTGCTAGCCTGCATTTTATGCCCTCCTTACTTCTATCATCATTAGTTAATTTACTACCCAAGTAACAATATCCATCTACTTCCTTTAAGACTTTAAACTAATATTTCCTGCATGACATGACTTGCTTCGACTGCACTCCATTACTTTTGTTTTGGACTTCTTTATTTTCATCTTGTACTCCTGACCCAAGACTCCGTCCGTACCATTCAGCAATTTCACCAGATCTTCTACAGTCTCAGATAAAATAACATCATCAGCAAATCTCAGGGTCTTGACTTCCTCTCTTTGGATTGTAATTCCCTTCCCAAATTCATGACTCCTGATTCCATATTGCTGACAGAAATACTGCAAGACTAGGTGCTGCTTTTAAGCCCATTCACGAGAGTGAAGATGAGACGTGCAGATGGTGTTACCAACAGCAGTAAAGTAGCAATCTGACGAGAAAATGTCTGACCGGCAGAGAAGTCTCCTACGATCAAAAGAGGCTCATCAATTAGCAATCATGATGAGTGGCAAGTCAGCCTATTTACTGCTGTCCTACAACTGGTTAATGAAGGTCGATCAGCTTAATGAACAACGACGAGGAAAGTTGAAGGACAATCGGTTAGAGGGTCGGCGAGTGAGTTCTGTCTCACCAGGAAATGCAATATGATATGTTCTGCGTAATTCTTGGTGGAAATGCACCGCACAAATGGACTTCAAAAAAATAAGGCAAGCATTCTAGAGAAAGCAACTCTATCGGTTCGTGTCGTTCTTATTGATGAACACATCACAAGTGTTACCCTGGCGCAGAAATGTCAAGAATTGTTTAAACTCTAACACACAAATTATAGTAATCGTCAATACAGATGATGTTTTGGAAGAGATCCGCAAATTACCCTAAAAGTTTATTCTTCTAGTAAAACAGTCGAACACTCGGCTCCCGATGGTTTTGCATTGGGCCTGGGACAAAAATACTGTCAAGTATGTCTCTAATTATGATCTCAGGTTGCAACAGATGCATTATGGAAGTGGAGGGATGAATAACCCTGGTAAAGGACTTTTCAAAAAACTCGCCTACCATTGTTCTTGAACAGAAATTTTGAATACATACCAACTACTCTTTCTGATGTCCTCCAGATACTTCTTCGTAGGTCGACCTCTCTTCTTCCTTGCTAATATGCCTTCGATAATATTATTGATGAAGATGATACGTCCAGTAAATTTAACTTTCCTACTTTCCGTTTCATTTAACAATTTTCTGTCCTTTACTTTTCTTTATATTTATTTCTTCTCCTTCCAATTCAAATAATACTTGTCAGCTGGCGCTACATCCACATTTCTGTTCTATTTCTGTTTTCCTAACGTCTAGATTTAACTCCCATCGAACGATAGATAGATATTACAATATTACGATATTTGCTTTACGTTGCACCGACACAGATAGGTCTTACAGCGTCGATGGGACAGGAAAGGCTTAGGAGTGGGAAGGGGTCGACCGTGGCCTTAATGTGCAGCCCCAAAGTTTGCCTGGTGTGAAAATGGGAAACCACGGAAAACCATCTTCATGGCTGCCGACAGCGGGTTTAGAACCAACTAGCTCCCAAATGTAAGCAGCCACTCGCTCGGTAGAAATACATGAAAGGGTGGTTCTGCTAAAAACGGTCATTTCAACCAATAAAGGAGCACAACTTTGATACTTCCAGACTCTTGGCTTTCCAAATGACTGATGTCCTGTCACCAGCACACCTAGAGAGTATCTCTGGAATGATTATTACCTATCCAGTAGCAATTAACAAACGCATTCTTTCTGCAAGAGTCGGAATACTAATCCTTCCAGCCGCTACTAACAATAAGTCATGTCCAGAGAAACAGAGAATGGAACACATACGAAGTGACGCAGCTCCACGCAACAGCGATCACATAACTCAACCACCTTATCTAAGCCGTAACATTACCATAATTGTTTTCTATTACAAGCTTCTACGGGTCAATAGCTCACAGCACAATAAATGTGTGTGTGTGTGTGTGTGTGTGTGTGTGTGTGTGTGTGTGTGTGTGTGTGTGCGTGTGTGTGTGTGTGTGTACTTGCAGCAGTGTACAGCATGGACACGCGTGATAACAGGGAACAGAGAATCTACCTGCGGGTTTGGGAGACGACTGGTTAAAGGGTCTCAAACTGAATTCACTCAACCCCAGCAGGACAATAGAAGAGCTATCTGATCTATAAAGATAGAGAGAGCCGGAAGGCATTGAGACACTGTGTAGGCCAATGAAATGATCACATGATTATTTATTATTATTATTATCATCATCATCATCATTATTATTATTATTATTATTATTATTATTATTATTATTATTATTATTATTACAGAGCTCGATAGCTGCAGTCGCTTAAGTGCGGCCAGTATCCAGTATTCGGGAGATAGTAGGTTCGAACCCCACTGTCGGCGGCCCTGAAGATGGTTTTCCGTGGTTTCCCATTTTCACACCAGGCAAATGCTGGGGCTGTACCTTAATTAAGGCCACGGCCGCTTCCTTCCCACTCCCAGCCCTTCCCTGTCCCATCGTCGCCATAAGACCTATCTGTGTCGGTGCGACGTAAAGCAACTAGCAAAAAAAACATTATTATTATTATTCTTTTACAAATACATTACAAGTGAAGAGATATATTATTATTATTATTATTATTATTATTATTATTATTATTATTATTATTATTAAAAACCTGTCTCGCCTCCGCTTTGTCCAGGGCAAACCTCACATGGAGTGACCAGGATTTCAACGACGGAACCCAGCGGTGAGAGGCCGGCGCGCTGTCGCCTGAGCCACGGAGGCTCCGGAAGGTTTAGGTATGCATACATACATACATACATACATACATACATACATTATCTTTTTTTCTATTTGCTTTACGTCGCACCGACACAGATATGTCTTATGGTGACGATGGGATAGGAAAGGCCTAGGAAGGGGAAGGAAGCGGCCGTGGCCTTAATTAAGGTACAGCCTGGTGTGAAAATGGGAAACCACGGAAAAACATCTTCAGGGCTGCCGACAGCGGGGCTCGAACCCACTATCTCACGATTACTGGATACTGGCCGCACTTAAGCGACTGCAGCTATCAAGCTCGGTACACACATTATCATTATAGACTGTTATACCTTTCAGCCTTCAGTCTGCAAGCCTCGGTCAATTTACTAAACGTCGCCACAATCCTCGATTTGCAACTAGTGTTGTGGCCTCATTTAGTTCTATACCTCTTATCTTTAAATCGTTAGAACTGAGTCTAACCATCGTCGTCTTGGTTTACCTCTACTTCTCTTACCCTCCACAACAGAGTCCATTATTCTCCTAGATAACCTATCCTCCTCCATTCGCCTCACATAACCCCACCACCGAAGCCGGTTTATGCGTACAGCTTCATCCATCGAGTTCATTCCTAAATTAGCCTTTATCTCCTCATTCCGAGTACCATCCTGCCATTGTTCCCACCTGTTTGTCCCAGCAATCACTCTTGCTACTTTCAAGTCTGTTACTTCTAACTTATGAATAAGATATTTTGAGTCCATCCAGCTTTCGCTCCCGTAAAGCAAAGTTGGTCTGAAAACAGACCGATGTAAAGATAGTTTCGGCGTCTCCGAAGACCTTAAAAAGTAGTTAGTGGGACGTAAAACAAAGAACATTATTAAAGATAGTTTCGTCTGGGAGCTCACTTCCTTCTTACGGAATACTGTTGATCGCAACTGCGAGCTCACTGCATTAGCTTTACGACACCTTGATTCAATCTCACTTACTATATTACCATCCTGGGAGAGCACACAACCTAAATACTTGGAATTATCGACCTGTTCTAGCTTTGTATCACCAATCTGACATTCAGTTCTGTTCAATTTCTTACCTAATGACATCAATTTAGTCTTCGAGAGGCTAATTGTCATACCATATTCATTGCCCCTATCTTCAAATTCTAAGATATTAGACTGCAGGCTTTCGGCACAATCTGCCATTAAGACCAACTCGTCAGCATAGGCCAGACTGCTTACTACATTTCCACCTAACTGAATCCCTCCCTGCCATTTTATACCTTTCGGCAGATGATCCATGTAAAAGGTGAAAGATTACAGCCTTGTCTAACCCCTGTAAGTACCCTGAACCAAGAACTCATTCTACCATCAATTCTCACTGAAGCCCAATTGCCAACATAAATGCCTTTGATTGATTTTAATAATTTACCCTTAATTCCATAGTCCCCCAGTATAGCGAACATCTTTTCCCTCAGTACCCTGTCATATGCTTTCTCTAGATCTACAAAACATAAACACAACTGCCTTTTCCTCTCGTAGCATTTTTTAATTACCTGGCACATACTGAAAATCTGATCCTGACAGCCCCTCTGTGGTCTGAAAACCACACTGGTTTTCATCCAACTTCCTCTCAACGACTGATCGCACCCTCCCTTCCAAGATGCCAGTGAATACTTTGCCTGGTATACTAATCAATGAGATACCTCGATAGTTGTTGCAATCCTTCCTGTTCCCTTGCTTATAGATAGGTGCAATTACTGCTTTTGTCCAATCGGAAGGTACCTTACCAACTCTCCATGCTAATCTTACTACTCAATGAAGCCATTTCATCCCTGCCTTCCCAGTATACTTCACCATTTCAGGTCTAATTTCATCTATTCCTGCTGCTTTATGACAATGGAGTTTATTTACTATCCTTTCCACTTCCTCAAGGGTAATTTCACCAACATTTTCCTCCTCCCCATGAGCTTGGCTGTTCGCAAATCCACCAGGATGATTTTCTTTTACATTGAGAAGATGTTCAAAATATTCCCTCCATCTCTTCAGTGATTTCCTGGGATCTATTATGAGTTCACCTGAATTACTCAAAACACTGTTCATTTCCTTTTTCCCTGCCTTCCTAAGGTTCTGTATTACTGTCCAGAAAGTTTTCCCTGCTGCTTGACCTAGCCTTTATAGGTTATTACGTAAAGCTTCCCACGACTTCTTTTTGGATTCAACAACTATTTGTTTCGCTCTGTTTCTTTTATCTACGTACAAATCCCCGTCCGCCTCGGCCCTTGTTCGGAGCCATTTCTGATAAGCCTTCCTTTTACGTTTACAAGCTGCTCTCACTTCATCATTCCACCAAGATGTTCGCCTTTTCCGATCTTTAGACACAGTTTTTCTTAGGCATTCCCTTGCTGTTTCTATTACAGCATCCCTGTATGCCACCTATTCACTTTCTATATCCTGAACCTGCTTACTGTCTACTGTTCGAAATTTCTCACTAATCCTATCCATGTACTTCTGTCTAATTTCCTCGTCCTGGAGATTTTCTACCCTTATTCGTTTGCAAACAGATTTCACTTTCTGTATCTTAGGCCTAGGGATACTTAGTTCACTACAGATCAGATAGTGGTCTGTATCATCGAAAATTCCTAACAGATTTCCTGAATTCGAAGTCGGTTAAGATATAGTCTATCATAGTTATGGTCCCCCTAGCCTCCCATGTGTACCGGTGAATAGCCTTATGCTTGAAGAATGTATTCGTAACTGCTAAACCCATACTAGCACAGAAGTCCAGCAAACGCTTCCCATTCCCTTTAGCTTCCATATCTTCCCCACATTAACAATAAACCTTTCATATCCTTCAGTTCTATTCCCAACTCTCGCATTGAAATCGCCCATTAGCACTATTCTATCCTTGCTGTTGACCCTGACCACGATGTCACTCAATGCTTCATAAAATTTGACAACTTCATCCTCATCTGCACCCTCACATGGTGAACACACGGAGACAATTCTAGTCCTAATTCTTCCAACTGACAAATCTACCCACATCATTCGCTCATTTACGTGCCGAACAGAAACTATGTTGCGTGCAATGGTATTCCTGATAAATAGCCCTACCCCAGACTCTGCCCTTCCCTTTCTAACACCCGTCAAGTACACTTTATAATCTCCTATTTCTTCCTCGTTATCTCCCCTTACCCGAATATCACTTACTCCTAGCACATCCAGATGCATCCTCTTTGCTGACTCAGCCAGTTCTACTTTCTTTCTTCTATAAGCCCCATTAATATTGATAGCTCCCCATAAAATTCCATTTCGTTCGCCAAGTTGTTTCCAAGGAGTCCCTCGCCTATCAAATGGGAGTGGGACTCCGTTACTCCCATATGTCCGAGGCTTGCTTAAAATGTTCTGAGCTCGGTCGATTCATGAAGCAGGATGCTACCCTACTAGCACATAGTCCAAGTGAGGATCTCTCCTCTAACGGCTTATGGAGCACCGGTGGATTGTAGAGTCCTAGCCGCCTGAGTACAAGGAGGGCCATGACTCAGAATATGTCCGAGATCCCCACTGCCATTCCATAGCAACTGGTATCCCGACTCTCAGGACCACTTACCAGGCTACTCAGCCGTTGCCCATGGTTCACGAACTAGGACGTGACTACAGTAACCCACACTATGCATATGCATATGATTTTAAAAATAACTGAACAGAAATGGGGGTTTATAGGAAAACCACAACAGTTTCCTTCTATTTTCTCTTATACTATTCTGTAAAATCCGTGGACTACATGTGAAACGACCCTTCATTTTAAACAACTTTTGTTTGAGCACTATTTTGCTTACTCTTCAAATGACGGAGAAAATTATTACTTTCTGCGGGTTTCATGCTCTGCATTGAATGGCCGACAGACCGACAACGAACCTATCGGTTACCATGGTAATGTCTCTGCTTGCTTGCCAGCGGAAAAGTAACATAATGTCATTTTTGTCAACATTCCTGTAAACTCGTGGTTGTTCCTTGCGTAGACGGCGAGAGAGACGCCATGCTGACATTCTGCGGGAAATTCGCGGAATATCCTTGGAGGTTACAATCGTCTTCGAATAGCTCTAATGGGTCAGTTAATACTTTTACAGTAATGCGGAGTGTAGCCCATGCCACCGTAAGGTGTTTTCTGGCATTTGCTATAAATGTTATTCCATTTCTCTTCTACTTCTGTTTTCCGCTTTAGTTTCTTAGATCTATCGTGCCTCTTTGGGCTTCAGTAATAACACCAAAAGTCATCTTATTATCTGTTTACCTAAAAATACGTGGGCCTAGATTTCCCTCCTGTTACTGCCTTCTTATATCCGTAACTCATACATCACAATTTTGTGAGGGACATTTCATTTTACAATACATTCACTTGAAACATATTTGTTCTATCCGGAGGTCCTCAGATATAATCCTATTTTCTATTAATACCAACCTTCTTAACTCTAATACTGTCTTCCTTAATTACTCCGTATGTATGCGAGTGCTACTCCAGAAACCCGGACACTTTCCTTTGAGGAAAAATTCCAAGCTGTACAAATGTATAAATTTTTGGCCCAGGAACGTATCGAAATATGGAGGCAATTTTAATGACGAAACAGACCTTCGTTTCGGGGTAATTAGTGGCTAAATGGTAAGTCGTTATCACAAAACAGGTAGCACAATCGCGCTTCAATTTGGGGAGTTCTACATCTTTGGTCCTATGACATATTGTCGTATCTCCATCCCTTATACGTTAGATAGAGCTGCATTGCTCAATTCCAATTTTTTACTTTTTTACTTTTATTTTTTACTTTTCACACATATATCTCATCGTTTGGCATACTTATAGGAAATACGGAATCATCAAATTCGGTACGTACACTGACACGACCATTGGTCATATCAGCCAAATTTAATGATTCCTGCTGCCACATCAGTATCCGAAAAATAAAGTATTGAGCGAAAACTGTACCCAAATTTCACCCTTTTTAATGTTTCTAACTCAATCTAACACCTAAATATAGCAGATACGAGGAAATGTCATAGGACCAACCATGTAGAACACTAAAAGCGCTATGATGGCGGAATCCGTTTGTCGATATGACGTACTGTCTGTAAGCAGTAAATCTCGAAATAGGTCTGCACTTATTAACGTGCCCATATTTAAAGTTGGAGGGGTCCGCTATCTGTAATTTCGTTTATTTTGCCAAATTTTTAGATATTTATCCGATTTAGGTCAACTCAAGACAGGATCACTGGTTTTTAGGTTTCGTGTCTGTTTGTCCGTCTGTTCCACCATAACGGCGAAACGGCTGGATAGGTCTCGACCAAACTTCACATATAGAGTATACTTAACCAGGAGAAGATTTAGATATGCATATTGTTTAAAAAATCACTCAATATAATGGGGATTTATAGGGAAACTATAACATGTTTCTTCCGCTTTCTCTTTTACTATTGATTTTCTGTAAAATCCGTGCACTATATGTGAAACGTCACTTCATATTAAACAACTTTTGTTATGTACATATTTCGCTTGGTCACTGGACACTTTCGTTTGAGGGAAAGTTCTAGGCCGTTCAAATATACTGTATTACTTTTAGGCCCCGGAAAAGGTCGATATATAGAGGCAATTTCAACGATTTACCGTCCTTCGTTTCGAGGTAACTATTTTCTAAGCGGTAAGTCATTTTCACAAAGCCGATTACACAATCGTGCTCAATTTGGAGATATCTTCAACTATGATCCTATGCCGAATTCCGTATACAAGGTAGCGAAGCACGGGTATATTTCCTAGTAATATTTGTGCAGTAGTAAACTCAGAGCTTATTCGATCGTGTCGAGTAGATAGGGCCTAAGTAGATGCAAAGAGATGTAAAGCACAGAAGAAAAATGATCAAGCGGTTACCAGTGGGAACCGAACCCACAAACCCCAGATAATTTCTGGTCCAATGTTCTGTTAATTGAACTCTGCAATCAACCAATCAATCAATCAATCAATCAATCAATCAATCAATCAACCTCCACTGATCTTCATTTATGGCTGCCAACCAGCTGGCAGATTTGCTATCAGTTGTTGACCTATTTATTTCTTAAATGATTTCAAAGAATTTGGAATTTTATCAAACATCTCCAGTCTCCATGGCTCAGGCGGCAGCACGCCGGCCTCTCACCGCTGGATACCGTAGTTCAAATGCCGGTCACTTCATGTGAAATTTGTGCTGGACAAAGCGGAGGCAGGACAGGTTTTTCTCCGGGTACTCCTGTCTTCCCTGTCTTCATTCCAGCAGGACTCTCCAATATCATTTCATTTCATTGATCATTCATTAATCATTGCCACAGAGGAGTGAGACAGGCTTCGGCAGCCGGCACATTTCCTATCCTCGCCGCTAGATGAGGGCTTCATTCATTCCATCCCTGGCTGGAAACAGGCTGTGGATTTTCATTTCATTCATCAAACATCTCCCTAGGTATATTAAGTTATTCCAATCCCTTCCTTCTTCATTAATAATATTTGTCGCAATTTGTCCTCTTGAATTATAACTTTATCTTCATATTATGACCCTCTTAAGCCCTATACGTCTACTAATGACCACCCAAGCCATCTCTCTATTGACAGTTCGGAACATACCACTTAGTCGAACAGCTCGCTTTTCTCTCAAGTCTTCCCACCCCGATGTTTGCAACATTTTCGTAGTACTATTCTTTTTCCGGAAATCACTTAGAACAAATCGTACTGCCTTCCTCTGGTCCTTTTCCAGTCCTCGAATCAAGTAATCCTTGTGAGTGACCCATACCATTGGGGTCTTACCAGTGACGTATACGCCCCCTCGTTTATTTCCTTACCACAACCCATAAATACCCTCACATACCGATATGAAGCGATCAGTAACTTGAATTCATTTCATTTCATTTTCATTCCTGTTATTTTAACAAGGATCTGATTTTTTTATTTTTTTATTTAGCATGTACAAGTAAGGTAATACAATATGGCCATGAAAACTATATCGTCAGCAACAAGGCATTTTATTGAAATGCCAATGTATTGATGCCTTCTAATTTCACACAAATGAAATGTAATCAGCACTCGACTGCCATCCATTGCTAATCACTCTAAACTCGTAAGATTGAGTGAAAATGTGGTTAATTTCACATGAATAAGCAATCCACAGAATATCGAAACTTGTTGAATTTTGGAAGAAAAAATGAAGGCGTAATCGTGTTCAGTACATTCAGTTTATTCAATAAACATTAAGAAGAGACATAAACAATGTTCTGTTAGCAAGAGTAATAAGTAAACTGATACTTTCCAATCACTGACTAGAGTTTGCTGCCAGAACTCCCGCGTAATTCGGTGTGAAGTGGAGCAGGGAGTCGCTAGCTAAGAGGTACTCAGGGTGTGAACCGTTTAACTCCACGGCGCAAGCAATTGAGCATGAAGTGCGTGGGCCAGTGGACCGTGTTTACCTTTGAACATCCGGCCCGATGATTACTGACTTGGCCCGGAAGACATGCGGTATCCGATTAGGTATAGCTCCCCTCTGAGGCTTGCAGCAACAGTCGCTAAACCAACGGCAATGGTGAAATGACGATTTAATCCCGCGTGCTGTGTTCGGAGATCTGTTCTGGACAAATTACAACAACAATATATCCTAGACATTTCAACAAAACAATTATCTCCACAAACCTGACAGTTCCCAAAGTATGCACTATGACGCTTTGGGGCCGCCGATTCTACAACGAGGTGCTGCAGAAATATATATATAGGATACAGGATGAACTGAAATTCGCGCACTCGGGCGTCGCAGCGCGACCCATCGCATGCCAGCAATAAAAAAATGTCTCTCACAAAAGTTCGTCCTGCGAGCATATCCCGGCAGAAAAAGGACGTTGAAGAGTGGCAATCTGGCAACACTATAACCACATGTAGGGTAACTACCTCTGTCAGCACGTATTAGTCGTGTTGTACAGTTGGTGCAGTGGATAGAGTTTTGGGTTAGGATGCAGGAGGTCGAGGGGTCGATCCTGGGTTGAGGTGTATGTTTTTATTTCATCTAGTATCGCATCTAGTAGATAAAATGGTGCGAATAAATTCACGCCCACGACATGGAAAGGACGTCTTTCAAAGCTGACCAATGAAAACGATTGTTCGTCCATTTCTAGGATCGTAGTATGTAAGTGCAAATGTTTTCGACAGGACACGCTGCAATCGCTGTTGACGATTAAAATGCCAGATACGCTACTACCTGAACTATATTTTATGAAATAAAAAGCATACGCCTCAACCCAGGATCGACCCCTCGACTTCCTGCGTACTAACCCAAAACTCTATCCACTGCACCAACTGTACAGCATGACTACTATGTGCTGACAGAGATAGTTACCCTACATGTGGTTACAGTGTTGCCAGATTACCACTCTTCAACGTCCTTTTTCTACCGGATATACTCGTAGGACGAACTTTTGTGAGAGACATTTTTTAATTGCTGGCATGTGAGGAGTCGCGCTGCGACGCCCGAGTGCGAGAATTTCAGTTCACTCTGTATATACAATTGGCTTTACGTCATCCTTTCTGCGTGTAGAAATCACATACATTTTTAAATGCAATCAGTTCTAGCACATTCTTGTCTACCTCCATACTATATTTGATTTCCGTATTTCTGATTCTATCCTTCACGGAATTTCTAGCAGCCCTGCTCGTGAAGTCTATGCTTGTGCCTCATAATTTGGCGGTTTGTTTAAGGTCCATGATCGTGCTAATAACTGAAGATAGCGATAGGTCCGGCTCCTTCGTTGAATGGTCAGCCTAGTCACCTTCGGTTCCGATGGCTCCGGGTTCGATTCCAGGCCAGATGAGGGTTATTAACCACGTCTGGTTAATTTCTGTAGCTCGGATCTAGGTATCTGTGCTTGTCTGTTCCAGAAACCGCCACAGATATATGCGACAGTGAAAACATTCCTCCACAGTGGGATAGTGTCAGATAAGGCATCCGGCCGTAAAACTGGGTTAAATCTATTCAAATTGCCGACCACGGGTAATTAGGAAAATGCCGGAAGAAGAAGATGAGGAGGAGTTAAAATAGCCATTCGCGGTTCCCATCCAGGTGAATAACATTCATGGGCACATGGAAAACCATGCGGTATGTTGTGTCCCGCGCTGTAATATGTACCAAGGCAGCGATACCAAGTTGTTCTTTTTCTTAATTGAACTATACCCATTTCTCTAGTAAATATACTTGATCGTAGGCAGCCACATTCAGGGATGCAATTATTTCCACAATCAGACATGTGGTGTTCGTGCTTGCACGAAGAATTTGAAAGTTACGTATCTTTTGCTAGCCTACATTATGTTTCTCTAAATTTTATTTTCATTGATTATGAGAGATTGTCTTCCTTCACTTTAACTCACTCTTCTGAAGTTTCTGTTGACGCGGCCTACCCTGAGGGCGGATCACTCTCTGACTCTTTTCTACTTGGCAAATATGCCTTCCTCCTTTCATAATTATTTCATTTTCTCATTGGTTTACTCTTACCGCGTCTTACTGTCCACGTCTACGGCAACTTCATTCGCTATTGGTGCCGGACGACATCGTGTATCCTTCCGAGGCGCTTTTTCTTCACCTCCCGTTTTCGGATTGGTTATCCTGTTTCATCTTTCCGATGATTATTTATTTAATTTTCTATCGATATCCTCTTAAGGCCTACGTTAATTTTTTAATTCTTACTTCTGTTAGGTAATTTTAGTTTTTAGTTTCTTTTAGTTCTCCGAATAAAAGGGCTAGTTTCCTGCCTGGTACCACACACACTTCAGCCAGCAGCATTTCACTCTGGTTGCCAGCACTCTGCATATCGCCTTAGGCATCATGCCTTCTGTGGTGCATCACAATTCAAGGACATGTTCCTACTTCCGTTCCTTGCCATCAGGTACTTCGACAAGTTCTTGCCATGAACTGGTAAACTGCGTGTAACAAGTCAGAAGATTGTTCGGTTCAGGGGCCTGAACGAAACGGACAAGGGGTTTGATACTTATTCATTCGTCTGAGAGGTCTCTTCAATGGAAAAGAAGAGTCCTGCTGGCATTTGGTGCATAAAACCCTAATGGTTTTTGCAACTACTACTACTACTACTACTACTACTACTACTACTACTACTACTAATAATAATAATAATAATGTTATTGAACTTACGTCCAACTACATTTGTACAGGTTTCGGAGACGTCAAGGTGCCGGAATTAGTCCCGCAGGAGTTCTTTTACGTGCCAGTATGAAATGGAAATGGCGTATGGCTTTTAGTGCCGGGAGTGTCCTCGGACAAGTTTGGCTCGCCAGATGCAGGTCTTTCGATATGCCCCCCGTAGGCGACCTGCGCGTCGTGATAAGGATGAAATGATGATGAAGACGAAACATACACCCAGCCCCCGAGCCAGCGGAATTAACCAATTATGGTTAAAATTCCCGACCCTGCCGGGAATCGAACCCGGGATCCCTGTGACCAAAGGCCAGCACGCTAACCATTTAGTCATGGAGCCTACGTGCCAGTAAATCTACCATACGAGGGTGACGTATTTAAACACCTTCAAATACCACCGGACTGAGCCAGGATCTAACCTGCCAAGTTAGGGTCAGAAGGCCAGCACCTCAACCGTCTGAGTCACTCAGCCCGGGTGTTTGCAACTCTCCTTTTCTTCATGTTTTGGAGAATTCTTAGATATATTTTTTCATAGATTATTGCAATCATTTTCAAATGTATTAGTCACTATTATGGCATTTTGCCGTTCTTTTAATGTTCCATTTTTAAAATATTAAATTATCAAGGCTGTGTCCGCCTCCGTAACGTAACGGTTAGTGTTATTAGCTGCCGTCCTCGGGGGTCCGGGTTCAAATCCCGGTACTGCCAGAAATTTAAAATGGCAGGAGGCCTGGTATGTGGTTGACATTGTACATGCAGCTCACCTCCATTGGGGGTGTGCCTTAAAAGAGCCGCACTACCTCGGGATGGGAACTCGAGTTTACTTTACTTTATCAAGGCTGTGCCTGTTTCTTTTAATACTGAGTACTCAATATTAATCAACCTGGAGGCTAGTCCTAGACTTCGGTCTTTATAATTGTAATTTCCAATTCTCCAATTTGTGGCTTGCATTCAAAAGTCCGTAAATGATATTCTAAATCAATGATGTCATGATTCATTTTCCTGTAAAACCAACCGTAAGAGAAACAGATCGAGTTTTATGTTTTAGTCCCCTGCTGAATTTCATTGAACAACTTATAACTAAGATCCCACTCGCCCTTATCCTAAACCTAAATATGAAGTGTCATCAAAATTCCTCTGTCCGTATTCCCCTGATGCTATGACAGACAGACAGACAGACAGACAGACAGACAGACAGACAGACAGACAGACAGACAGACAGACAGACAGACAGACAGACAGACAGACAGACAGACAGACAGACAGACAGACAGACAGACAGACAGACAGACAGACAGACAGACAGACATTAAACTGTACCAGACACAGTCCATAAGACCTATTTGTCCTATCCGGTATAAGAAACAAGTAGCGAGTTAATATTCAGAAAGACATACAGAATTTTTTAAATTTCATTAACAAGTACTTCTTTTCTGTAATACTGGATTTTGATTTTTCGACTCTTCTTTCGTTTATACTTATCTCAATTTCACTGATCTTGTTTTAACAAAGTCGTTTACTGATATAAAAAATATAAGTTTGAGCATAGTTACGGTAATAGTCATCTGTAGACGTCAGAAAGAAACCCTTGCTATAACAGCCTTCCCATTTCAATGAAGATTTTTTAATAACACTGAATTCTGTCAGTGTTCTCCGGGCTTGTTGGCCGTGGTCCAGGAGCATGTGCTGGTCCCGATAATGTGAGCTTCGCTGCTATCGAAATCAGTCGGAACCCTTGATAATGCCGAAGGCAGTCTTCGGTGAAAGGTCGGGACCATCACATGCTCCTGAACCTCAGCCTACAAGCTCGGAAAACATTGACATGATTTGTAAGGCGGGCCGTGAAAGCCTTAATGTGCTATACTGTAAATTCTATTTGATTATGGTTCAAATGTAATTAATCATCTCCCTAGCTGTGATACGCTTTAAAGAGCTCTGAGTAAGCAGGTGGGAGAGTTTATGAAATACTATGTTTCAAGCCATCACTCTCAAAATATTAATATACTAGCAGTACTAGTGACTCCACCCGCACTGTAGTCAGAATCAGAAATCGGATTTTAACACTGCTGGTGACAATAGTGAACATTCCAATAATACTTTACCTATGATCAACTTCTCCGTCACGTTTCATCCCTCACCTCAATCTCTACATCAACTAGTTGTAGTCACGGTACATTACTTGTATTATACCGGAGTAGGTAGTATATTCTCTCTTAAGTGCCCCACACGCATATTTCCTTTGGCTTGATACATATTAATTTCCATTGCCCTTCCCCCACCAATAGGTGTCTCTCTAGAGTGGAAAAGCATTAAGATTGTTGGGCCCTGCACCATTCCACCCAGCTGTATCACACTAGAAGTGCGAGCCCTCCAGACCATATGCTCGAAAAGCTTCTTTAAAACTTAAAAACGTAATTATTTGGTAAAACTGTAGAGCCTTTCCGTTTACTGTAGTTTCAAAACCTACTAATTTGACCATGTTACTTGTTTGCCTGCATGTCCAATGTATTTGTATATACCTGACTTTCGTCTAATGCGTACAGTGTTACGTTTTAGATTAGTTACTAATAATATTTAAATATATCAATTAGAACTTAAAAACGAATAATGTTTATACATGAAAATGCTCTGCTTGTCGGCAAAACAGAGACTCATTTGCTTTCTTATTTTCTGCCAGCCTCTTTATGTTGTCTGTTGGTTCTACGTAGGTATTTTGTAATGCCGTTGTTAACTGGAGCTAAGCTCTGTAAAAGGCAATGTTGAAAGAAATGTGAAGAAAAATGCAAATAAAATATTTTGTAGGCAATTTAATTTTGAATTCTGCACATATTCTCTTTTTTATTTGACTGCCAGATTGCCCGTTATTTTGGCGGATCAATCATGTGTCAAAAGACAGAAAATAAATTTTTCCTCTGAAAACCGCCAGTTATGAAGAAAATGGATATGGACATTTTGTAGAAAAGTGAATTCTAAGTAGAGCTGTTGGGCTCCATTTTTCTTGGCTTTATCCACTTTTAAGATTCCTGGGCACACATTTCTTTTTCCTTTTTTAAATTACCCGCTTCCCTGATAAGCTGGAATAGCCGGGCTGAGTGGCTCAGATGGTTGAGGCGCTGGCCTTCTGACCCCAACTTGGAAGGTTCGATCCTGGCTCAGTCCAGTGGTATTTGAAGGTGCTCAAATACATCAACTTAATGTCGGTAGATTTACTGGCACGTAAAAGAACTGAGGAACAAAATTCCGGCACCTCGGCTTCTCCGAAAACAGTAAAAGTATTTAGTGGGACGTATAGCAAATAACATGAAAAATATAATCTGGAATAAGTTATACAGCATAGAAAGTTGTACCTTTTCAAATTAGCTGCTTCCCTGATAAGCTAGCCTATTATATCTAGGATAATCTGGAAGATATACTACCCGTTTTCCAATGGTGAAAGAATTACTCAAATCGATAGAATGGTTCCCGAGATTAGCTCCCATATACATATGAAAAAATGAAAATCCTCAGCCTGTTTCCGCTCATTCGACGAGGTCTAGAACTGAATGAATGAAGCCCCATCTAGCGGCGAGGACAGGAATTGCGCCGGCTGCCGAAGACTGTCGCACACTCTGAAGCATTGACTAATGACTAACAGATGAAATAAAATGATAATAGAGAGTGTCGCTGGAATGAATGATGACGGGGTAAATCGGAGTACTCTGAGAAAAACCTGCCCCACCTCCGCTTGGTCCAGCACAAATCTCACATGGAGTGACCGGGATTTGAACCACGGAACCTAGCGGTGAGAGGCCGGTGCGCTGCCGCCTGAGCCACGAAGGCTCCTCTCATATACATATAAACTCACAAATTGTGTGTGTCTCTTTCTATAATATCAATGTAGATAAGTCCGACTCGTTGGCTGAACGGTCAGCGTACTGGCCTTCGGTTCAGAGGGTCCCGCGTTCGATTCCCGGCCGAGTCGGGGATTTTAACCTTAATTGGTTAATTCCAGTGGCACGGGGGCTGGGTGTATGTGTTGTCTTCATCATCATTTCATCCTCATCACGACGCGCAGGTCACATACGGGTGTCAAATAGAAAGACCTCCACCTGGCGAGCCGAACCCGTCCTGGGATATCCCGGCACTAAAAGCCATACGACATTTCATTTTTTTCCAATGTAGATAACATCAGCAAGGAATAGCCAAACGAATCAGAGTTTTAAATTAGGGTTTAATAATTCTCTGCATAAGCGTGAGTTATGGAGCCTACTATGTATTTCTACACAAATAAACAATGCATATATAGTGGAATACTTACAGCTTTAACCCACAAGACGGGAGAGCTTGGCCAGGTCAATATTCTAGAACAGAAGCGTATTCATTATCTTCTGCCCTGGTACAGCAGAGCAGCTCTTAAGACCACTTGAAGATGCAAGCTGAGGGGTTGCTAAGAGACAGGGTTATCTCCCCTGTGGTCCAGAGGTGCCACGTGCATTGCTGTAGTGCATCTGCGAGCCACGTATACGGAGGGGAGCTCGTCTAGGTAAGGACCAGCCGCGATGCGGGAGTTTTCTTTTGTATCGCTCCAGACTAACGAAACCTGATCTCTATGCCAAAAGAACAGTGGGGCGTTCACGGTTATACAGAATGTTACAAGTGATCTCGGAGAGCCTTTCAAGATGTCCGCGGCCTGACGGAGGCCAGAAGACGGATGATGACGAATACACACAATATATTCTAGGTAGATTATTTTACCCGTGCTATGAACGTCAGCTCGCAGCTTCTCAAATTTACAAGTGAATAAATCAAGAGTTCAACTAAGACAAAAGAACAGAAATGTTTTTAGATCAGGTCAAGAGCTAAAACTTATCACCAAGGCCCGGATTCTGATGACATGTCATCTTTTAAATTGTTCACCACCGACACTGCTAACTGTCCGGCTCCATGGCTAAACGATTAGCGTGCTGGCCTTTGGTCACAGGGGTACCGCGTTCGATTCCCGGCAGGGTCTGGAATTTTAAGCATCATTGCTTAATTTTGATGGCACGGGACTGGGAGTATGTGTCGTGTTCATCATCATGTCATCCTCATCACGACGCGCAGGTCGCCCACAGGAGTCAAATCAAAAGACCTGCACCTGGCGAGCCGAACATGTACTCGGACACTCCCGGCACTAAAATCCATACGCTATTTAATTTTCATTTCTAACTGATACACAAATCCTGTTCATGGCCCCCATATTACACACCCCATATTACACAAATGCATATTTATTAAGTCATTTTTTTGTCATTTTTCGAAGTACTTTATTTTTAGGACATTTCATCGCTCTTCGCGCCATTATTATGTCATTTTATGGAATTTATTAGAATATTTTATAAGTTTTGAGTCATTTTCTCACATTCTTAATGGTTTTTGATGCATTTTTTGCGTATGGTACTGGATATTAATGGAATTGAAAGTGAGGATGAATACAAAGACATGAGAATCTTCACAACTTTGTTCAACTCATATTTCTTGGAATATCCACATTCCAGGAGAGACACCTGCGCTTACAGCTAATCCGGAAGCGATATTGAAATCGAGGGGGTAGGAAAACAGACAATAGGCCCAGTAATGCCAGTCGGGTTAAGTACCTCAGTGCAACCATACGTCTGCTAAGTGGATTTGTGTTATCGGCCGCGATTGTTTTTCGAGTGTATTTAAAATGCCGAAATTAAAGCCATCTAGGGATGTTCATTTCAAACAAATAATTTCGGAATTCGTCGAGGATATTTTTAGAACCGATGGTGAAATTCTTTTCTGCAAAATAAGTGAACTGAAGGTGGCAGGAGATAGCTTTACCGTTCAATAACATACCGGTCGAGAGAAGCACATCACGGAGTCTAAAATAGTAGCAACCAAAAGTTTCTCAACTGTTGTTACTCATACAGTCATCCTCCGATGACGGTACTACGTGTGTGAAGCATTGGTTTCTTAGAACATTCCACTATGGAAATTGAACAATAACTGAGGGATTCTTTTAGAAAGGTATATGAGCCGGGTAATTCCGGATGAGTCTACTCTGAGAAAGAACTATGTATCCCAATGCTATGGCGGCACAATAAGGAATATCAGAGAAGAAGTCTGTGGAAACAAAATATTCATTTCAATCGACTAAACCAGTGATGTAGATGGCCGTTACATTGCCAATGTTATCGCGGGTACGTTAGAAGTAGATAGACCCGGAAAAATACTTTTGCTCACGACCGAAGTTTTGTAGTCTGTGAACCATTCTACAATATGTCGCCTCTTCGATAAATCTATGAGACTACTATGGGCTGAGGGTTTAAGGTATGATTATGTTCTTCTCTTTGTGACTGAAGCAGCGCCTTGCATAGTTAAAGCTGTCAATGCAATCAAAGCATTTTACTCAAAACTGGTACATCTAACCTGCCCAGCTCACGCTTTTCACAGAGTGGCCGAAGAAGTCAGATCAAATTTCCCTGAAGTTGACAAGCTTGTGTCCCTAACTAAGAAGGTACTTACTAGGGCTCTATCACGCAGGGAATTTTTCAGACCCCAAGCACCCGACATTCCATTACCACCGCAGTATTGCATCACACGGTGGGGTACGTGGATCGATGCCTGTATTTGCTATCGTGACTACTTAGAGACAGTGAAGCATGTAATAGATGCCAAGATCATTCAGATGGCTCAAGAATTGTTTTCGGATAAGCAAATGGAGGGAAAACTAGCGTGCATCAAAGCAAATTTCAGTTCCATGTCGTCAATTATTACACGTCATCAGGAGAGTGGCGTGGATCTAGAAAAATGATCAATTTAATCAGAACAGCCACAGACGAATTAAAATGCATTCGTGGAGATTCTGGTGTGGCAGTGGACAAATTGAAACGTGTTCTTGACAAGAACTTGGGTGTTTTGTGCTCCATCTCTCGGATTTAGGCGAGTGAAGATTTCAGCACTATTGGCATTGAAAAAGAACTTACATCCAGTCATTTAGTGCACTTCAAGTATGCTCCAATAGCATCCGTAGACGCTGAAAGGAGCTTTTCAAAGTACAATACCGTGCTGGTCGACAATCGTCGTGCTTTTTTTCCTGTGAGAATCTACGAATGATCACAGTCATCGACTCTAACGCGGAGTGAGGTAAGCCTGTATAGCCTGTCATGTTTTTAAAGTGCACATCTTTGTTATTACCTCTAATCCGATAAAGAATTCTAGTACCTAACGTCGAAACTTTTTTTTTTTGTTCTCCAGATGTTTCAGCCTTAAAGTTCCACATACCATGAAGTGCCATTTTCCTTGAAGGAAAGAACACAGAACTTGGAGTGCCAAATAACAGACTGAAAAAATAACCAGCAAATAATTCGTATTTGTCAAGTAATAAATTATATTACGTAGACCCTACCTATTAAAATCATTCCAACATACAATGACGTAGTCTGTTTGCATTTTGTGTGTGATGAAATTATGTGTTTCATTCAAATTTTAGGGTTTTTTTTTCAGTTTTCGGGTCATTTTATGGGATATTTGCAGTCATTTTATAGGCCTTTTTTAAACATATTTAGGTCATCGAAATTTGGGCCCTGCTTATCACTAAGTTCGCGATGAAGTTCAATGTTGCTATTCGTCCTACCTGCCGCAAATATATATTTTTTCGGTTACCGTATTGTTTTAGGGGCTGCCTGGCCGAGGCGCTAAAGGCGTTCTCGATTCGCCCGAAAGGTAGTGGGTTCGAATCCACGTCAGGAAGTCGTAAAATGTAAGAAACAAGATTTCCACTTCCGGAGGTGCATATGGCCCTGAGGTTCACTCAGCCTACACCAAAAATGAGTACCAGGTTAATTCCTGGGGGCAAAGGCGGCCGGGCGTAGAGCTAATCACTCTACCCCTTCACGTGCCGAGGTTAACAATGGTGGAAGCCTTTACCTTCCGCTCCTCCAAGGGCCTTCATGGCCTGTACGGAGGTGACTTTGCTTTTACCGTATGTTTTGGCAGATATAAGAATTACAGATTCTTTCAACAGAGTTGACATTCTACTTTCGGTGTTTTTCGGCCTAATGTTTAGTATACCACCTGCCGCACACGCCAGTCGATTCGAAAACCGTGCACGTGTCACCGGTGGTATACACGCGATCTGCCTCTCGCCAAAGGTACCTCGAAAACAGTCAAGTTCTTTTAACGTACAATGAGATTTTTGGAGAACCTGCGTGGTCATAAGTGACACCCGGACGCTGTGTAGCTCATGAATGTAGACTGACGCAATGTGGCATCATGGTATTGCTGAATGCTTTAGTCAATTTATAATTCATTATGAAACCATGTAACATGATGGTAATTTACATTGTGGTATTAAGATATCGATGGTAACACTGAAGCAGCTTAGCAAGTGAACAATCCTAACCATTTAAGAATTTTCTGGACCGAGGAAATATCAAGGGACGCTTCTCTTAAAACTTCATGATATATTACTATACACCGACGAAAATTACAACGCTTTTCACTTCAAATTTTGTTAGAATTGTGTGAAAAGATTCTCTACAAATTAAGTGTTTTTATGCTCAGTCATTCTAAACAGCATTATCGACAAGACTCACGTTAAGACACTTATATGAGGAAAATGTCTGGTTATCCTGCATTGTGTTTTTTTTTCTGATTTACTTATCCTTAATATTTATTCTACCTTTCTCCGAACCAATAGTTCCCTTTGCCTCCACACTTCTATGACCAGGAATATTATGTGGTCTATCTATAGGACCAAGATAAACTGATATTCCGTTCCGCAGAATTGAAGAACTCGTAGAAGGGCTTATAATAATGATGTCTCATGATTTCACTAATATATAAACGTAAGAAAGTCTAAAATTATCTGTAGCACTATGTCCCATATGGAAACGTTAGATATTTTTCATGAAAGTGTTCCTTTTTCCATCACTCGAAATTAATTGGGCTGGAAATAAAATGCGTAACTTTTTAAAGTGTGAAAAAATAAGCCTATGTATCAAATAAATATCTTGTTTGTCTAGTTATGCATTCTGACTGTTAGAACAAATAATAATTGTCTATTAATACAATATCACACATTAAAAAAATCATTCTTATATTCGTGCCGTTTCGTTCTAATAAAAACGTATTCTACGCGTGATATTCTTATAAAATGTGTCAAAATCTCGTTTAGGAGCATTAATTGACTGGTATGCATGTACGAAGCTACGAAGGTGGTAAGACTGCTAAGATGTATCGGCGGTCAAGTTCCCCGCCTCCCCTTTATTCACGGTTTCAGGAGTTACTTGGTAGTTGTACGCCCCTTACTATTGCTTCCGGGCCAATGACCTAGCCCTTAGGCCCCTTCAAATAACAAACAAAACAAACTATTGTCCCCTGTTCCTGTCAGTTATGGCTGCTTGATTAATATTAAGCTCTGCTAGATCTTTGTCCACTTGCTTGGTTCAGTGGAATCCAGTAGCTTTGCCTTTGTTAGCAACCTTGAAGATTTTATGGGATAATCTATTAGGATCCATTCTGTGTAGGTGTCCATAGAAAGTCAGACGTTTTCTTCTGATGGCATCTATGAGGTTGTCTTGATGCTGGTAGAGCTCATTGTTGGCCCTATTATTCTTCTCAGGAATTTCCGTTCTTGCACTTCCAGGGCTCTCAGTGGGGTCTTTTTAGTTAGGGATAGGCATACTGCTGCGTAGAGGACTGATGGTCTGACTACTACATTATAGTGTCTCAGTTTTACATTCTTTGATAAATTCTTTGAGGCATACAGTTTTCTGCTGGTATGATAGGCTTTGTCCTTTGTTCAAGAGCCATCGTTTCACTTAGGTCCTCCGATATCCACTCTCCGAGGTACTGCACATTTTTAGCTCTCTTGATATGCTTTGTATCACTGACTCCCATTGTTGTAGGGGCATCTTTGATGTTGGTGATGAACTCGGTCTTTCCAATGTTGATCAAGAGACCCGCTTTAGTTGCTACAGAGTGCAGTGTTTGAAGCTGCATAGTGGCCTCATGCATGTCGTTTGCTAATAAAGTAAGGTCATCACAAAGGCCAGGCATGGAATCCTCAAGTTGTCTCCTTTAAACCCCATCCTTAATCCGGTGTTCTCAGGTAATGACCTGGTTCATTCTCTTATGATCTTTCCCAGGACACAGTTAAATAATATGCATGAGATACCATCTCCTTGCCTCACCCCTGTTTTGATTGTGAAGCTCTCTGATAACTGACCAAACTTAACTTTGGAAGTGGTGTTGTGCAGGGTGGCTTGCACCAACCTATTAATTTTTTCGTTTAGTCCCAGTTCTCTTATGGTTTTAAAGAGTGTGATTCTATCCATGGAGTCATATGACTTCTGAAAGTCGACAAAGATAGCTACCCACTGTCGGCATCTTTTCTTGTTATATTGAAGGATGGTCTTCAGATTTTATATCTGTTCAGCACAAGACCTTGCAGTTCTGAACCCTGCTTGATATTCTCCTAATTCTTTATCCAGTTGTCTTGTTATATGCCGTTCCAGAATCTTGGAAAAGACTTTATACGATACTGAAACAATAATGATAGATCTGCAGGTGATAACCAATCCACCCCCGTTCAGGACGTTGCATATAGGTCGTCGATTCTGGGGGACCTATGCCTTCATGTGACCCAGTCAGAATTTAAAGAAAAAGGAACACATGTTTTATTTATTTATACAAATGCTATTTGTTCGGGGCGTCGACCCATGAAGATCTTTTGCCCCTACTGGCACCATACTGTATGAACCTGCGTGTAACTGGAATGGCGGTAGTGTGGAATGTTGTGTGTGAGGAAAGGAAGATTAAGGACGTCACAAACCCCCAGTCCACAGGCCAGGGATATTAATCATTACAATTAAAAAACCCTGACCCGGCCGAGAATCGAACCCGAGGCCGCCGGTTGACAGGCAGACGCGTTGCCCCCCACACCGCGTGGCCGTACTTCACATATTTTAACCAGTGGTGAAATTCCTTGACTAATGGACTGGGACGTCCACAGTAGAACAGTTGCCATGTCCTCAAATTAGTTTACACTGAAGTTCACCCTAAGCAAGTAAAGCGTTATCTATTATTATTATTATTATTATTATTATTATTATTAATCTATGGCACCAGCAATCGATTTGCTGCCGAGCTGAGTGGCTCAGACGCTTAAGGCGCTTGGCCTTCCGATCCCAACTTGGCAGGTTTGATCCCGGCTCATTTATTATTATTATTATTATTATTATTATTATTACTATTATTATTATTATTATTATTATTATTATTATTATTATTATTATTATTATTATTGATTTGCTTTCCGAAGTGGGGTCATCTAGGTGGCCTGTCTACCAATGTCGACATTCCGATTGTTCAAGTATCTAGCGACGAAAGCGGAATTCTACTGGGCGGTTCCCATGGCTGAGTTAATTTAATTTGAACGTATGGCACTGAATGCGCAACCAGAGTTCTTTAATCTTCCAAGGACATGGAATGTCAAGAATTTTGACTGACCTCCAAAAAGCAATTACTTCAGCCCGGATCAAACCTGTGAAATTGCGATCATGGTCGGACACTCTAGCAAGCACTGAACTCTTAAGGATAGTCGATGGAGATAACTGCAACGTGAGGTCGAACCACATCTTTACGTCGCCAATTAACCCTCCCCAGCTCACAGATCAAGAACAAGTAAAACAACCACTTGCTGTGGCGCCTCGCGGAAGAGCCCATTGCCCGCGGTGTCCCATTACCAGGAACATGATCCTCCTGAGTCACATCACATCCCTTCCCTCTTGGCTCGTTACCAGATACCAGCCTGTTGTTTCCACAAATACTGCATCTCGCAACGCATGACTCACACACAGCCAAATTAAAGGCAGGCAGGCAGTGAGGGAGGGTCTTTATGGGGTTCACAGTCGTTAGTCACTTCCGGTGTCTGGATATACTTTAGTCTCCGTCATTCAGCAATACCGTCACAGGGATGTCCTTTAGGGTTGCCATTTTCTTACGCGGTTTGAGTGACGTAGTTGTTAGCTTGCATTCGGGAGATTGTGGGTTCCAACCCCACTCTCGGCAACCCTTGAAGATGGTTTTCCATCCTTTATTATTTTCAGACCAGGCAAATGCTGGGGCTCTGTGTTAAATATGGCAACTTTCTAATTCCAGCCCTGTCCTCTCCTATCGTCGCCATCTGTCGATTTCGGTGTGACGTAAAACAAATAGAAAAAAAGAGATCCGTCCAACGATACAGGATGGCAAGGAGATATTTCCTTTAGGGTAAAGTTACGAAACAGATTAGCAGCTTCACAAAATACACAAAACATAGCATTAAGATACACTACAATTAGAACAGTACCAGCAGGGTACACGATTTATACTTCATTTCCTTCAAACACACGTGGTACAGTCAGTGAACGCATTGTTTGTACGGCATTTAATACTGATCAAACACGGCCAAATAGTGAAATGAAGTGTTCACAGGTATTCTATTGAGCCACATCCATTTCCAGAGAGGTATAGTGTTTACATTACACATCTTCGAGTACATTCTTTGGTCTGTCTCTTGACTTTGACAATATGAAAGTGACAAGTATGACCGATGCTAGTAACACCATTCCTAAAGGCCCTGTATAGGACAATCTCCTGGGTCCGATCTGTTGGACAGTTGGCGGGAAAATCGAGTGCTGCTCTCCGCATGATCCAATCTAGCATTAGGGTGGCTCACTCTGCTCTGAAAGCACACATCATCATGGTTCCACTTCCCAAATTTCAAAAAAAAGAAAAAAGGAATTGCAGTGACTTTGTTGTAACTTAAGTCGATTGGGCAAAAAACTTATTGTTATGGAGAAAAATTAGTCATGCAAGTATGATTAAAGAACTAGATCCATTCGATTTTAGAATGACCTAGGGCCTATATGGCGGCGTCTTAAACAAACTTGACACTAACGAGAGAAAATGCGGGTAACATGTGTTAGGCGATCGCCAAATCGGCCCGAGCAGCACAACCGCTCTCGGATGCAGATATATATATATATATTTGCTATTTTGCTTAACGTCGCACCGACACAGATATGTCATGGCGACGATGGGATAGGAAAGGTCTAGGAAGTGGAAGGAAGCGGCCGTGGCCTTAATTAAGGTACAGTCCCGGCATTTGCCTGGTGTGAAAATGGGAAACCACGGAAAACCATCTTCAGGGCTGCCGACAGTGGGGCTCGAACCCACTATCTCCCGATTATTGGATACTGGCCGCACTTAAGCGACTGCAGCTATCGAGCTCGGTCACATGCAGATTTGGCCCTGTTTTACAGGCAGATGCCCTTCCTGACTCTAACTCTATATGGATGGGTGTGAACACTATTACGTGTTTCTGTAGTGGTTGGTAGTGTCGTGTGTTGTCTGAAAATGAAGAGAAAAGTGTTGGGACAAACACAATCACCCAGTACACAAGACAGAAGACACGATTAAAATCCCCGACCCGGCCGGGAATCGAACCCCGGAACCTCTGGACCGGAGGCCTCAATGCTGATCAGTCAGTCAAGCAGTCGGACTCGAAACCTTCACTTATAATAGATTAATTCTATAATCCGAGTCAAATGTATTCAAGTCGTGATTGCTGGGGAATGTTAAGGGCAGAAAAAAGCAAAACAAGTGGACATGCTCGTTTAAAAAATAAAATAAGCTTACATGGGGCTCCTAACTTCAGTAACCTGAATCATAAATTAATGTTAATGCACGGCCTTCCTTCAGTATAACTTACATGACTTATGTAGAATTGAAAATGTTCGCTGCGCAACATACAATAAGACTGCCTTCAAACCTGGCAAACACGTGTACTCGTACGGCATTCATAATCCTCAATATCCATTTTGATTGCAGTTTTTAACTTTCAGAAATAAATTGTGTTAAAATATTTTCAAATATTATATGATGCAATATTATGTATTAATAAAAGATTTGTTAAAATTGTAAAATTCAACAGAAACTATAAATAATACTATAACTTCTATAGCCTATATAACAAAGTTTCAAAATAATAACCAAAAGATGTTATATGAGGGGCATTTTGAAAAATGAATCAAATTTTACTTTTAAAATGCCGTAAGTTTGCAAATATTAAGACACGCCTTTAAGAGTTTCTTAATTAAAACCATGGCAATCAATTTCTACAGTTTCGTACAGATAGGACTAAATGTACAAAAAATAAACTGTACATTTCAGAACAGCCTCCCCTTAATGTTTGAGGGTGATTTACAGAAATGACAATTAACAAGTTGTCTAGAAGAAAGAATTAGGTTTACCGCCATGTTCCTTTAGAAAGAAATGAACTATTTACAAATATTTATCTGTAATAAATAACCACTGATGCCCGACTCCCTGGTTGAAAGATCAGCGTGCTGACCTTCGATTCAGAGGAATCCGGGCCAGATTTCCGGCCGGGCCGTTAATTTGAACGTTGTAGAATTAATTCTTGAAGCACACGTACCGGCTGTTCGTTTTCGCCTTAATACACGTCTCTTCAACCATATACAACACACTATCAACCACAACAGAAACACGTTTTCTGTCTTGGGTACTGGGTGTTTGTGTTTGTCCCAACACTTTCCTCTTCATTTTCAGACAATACACGACACTACCAACCACTACAGAAACACGCAATAGTGTTCACAACAGTAATCACATCCCTCCACATAAGATTAGTCTCAAGAAGAGCACACATCAGTAAAACTGGGCCAAATCTCCAAGTACCTACCCCAATTAAATGAAAAGCAGGCAATGAATAATGAAAAGAAGGAATGACCAGATTCCTAATGAATGTATAACTTAATTTTTAATTTCGTGTGGCTATTTCTAGCCGAGTGTAAGGCAGACCCTCCGATGAGGATGGCGGCATCTGCCATGTGTAGGTAACTGCGTGTTATTGTGGTGGAGGATAGTGTTATGTGTGGTGTGTGAGTTGCAGGGATGTTGGGGACAGTACAAACACCCAGTCCCCGGGCCATTGGAATTAACCAATGAAGGTTAAAATCCCCGGCCCGGCCGGAATCGAACCCGGGACCCTCTGAACCGAAGGCCAGTACGCTGACCATTCAGCCAACGAGTCGGACGTAAAGTAAACTCGTGTCCTCATCCCGAGGTGGTGCAGCTCTTTTCAGGCACACCCCCACTGGAGGTGAGCTGCATGTACCATTTCAATTCCTAAATTTCTTGCAGTACCGGGAATCGAACCCGTGCCCCCGAGGACGGCAGCTAATCACACTAACCGTTACGCTACAGAGGCCGACAATGTATAACTACCTTTTTACCTTTGATTCCTTCATACGATGGCGTAAATTTGTAAAAGGAAAATATTACCTCACCCTTCGCAGCCAACATGCATGTACGGTTGGATAAAGCAGAGAAAATGAGAAATATATCAATATTTAGACTTGTATAAATATTCTAAGCAGTGTTCTCTTGTTTTGACGCCGCGTCTCGCAGCTCTTTTATTTCCTATTCAGAAGCTTCCTTTAATAGCGCTCGACTCTTTTCTTTTTTAGTGTATGTGCGCGCGTTCCACAACGGCACGCACGCGGGCAGTGAAAAACCATTTTTCTCATGACTTCCGTGCAGGATACGCAGAGGAACAGCTGCCAAGTTTAATCATAATAAAAAAGAGCGACTGCGGCAACACAAAATAAACCACTGATACGTTCTCCCTTTGATGTCAAAATCCGCATTAGAACAAGGCAATTCGTGCAGACATCCCTGAGTTTAGCTGTCTACTAACAAGGATACACTAAGATGACCTGCAACATAACAGGGGAAGAAACTCACTTTCTTGTCATTGCAGATTTTGGAATCTTTGCTTCAAATGAGGACAAGCTCCTTGACCTACGCATGTCCAGATTAATTATTTCGATCCTATTTAAAATCACTTCATTTTCTTTCTTTCTTTCTTAATCTGCTTACCCTCCAGGCTAGGTTTTTCCCTCGGACTCAGCGAGGGATCCCACCTCTACCGCCTCAAGGGCAGTGTCCTGGAGCTTCAGACTCTGGGTCGGAGGATACAACTAGGGAGGATGACCAGTACCTCGCCCAGCCTCGCCCAGATCACTTCATTTTACCTGCTAAAATTTGAATTTAAAATATGTGTATCTAGTTTAAACATAAGGGCTCATAAAACTGACCGTCCTGACATTTATTTATTTATTTATTTATTTATTTATTTATTTATTTATTTATTTATTTATTTATTTATTTATTTATTTATTTATTTATTTATTTAGAGCCTCCGTGGCTCAGATGGCAGCGCGTCGGCCTCTCACCGCTGGATACCGTGGTTCAAATCCCGGTCACTCCATGTAAGATTTGTGCTGGACAAAGCGGAGGCGGGACAGGTTTTTCTCCGGGTACTCCAGTTTTCCCTGTCATCTTTCATTCCAGCAACACTCTCCATTCTCATTTCATAGCATCTATCAGTCATTAATAAATCACTTTGGGAGTGGCGACCCCATCGTACTAATAGCCTATATCTGCTTCATTCATTCCATCCCTAACCCGGTCAATGACTGGAAAACAGGTTGTAGGTTTTCATTTATTTATTTATATATTTATTTATTTATTATTAGTAGTCTGAAATAATAATAATAATAATAATAATAATAATAATAATAATAATAATAATAATAATAATAATAATGTTTTTACGACACACTAACTACTTTAACGATTTTCGGAGAGACCGAGGTGCTGGAATTTTGTCCCGCTGAAGTTATTTTATGTACCAGTAAATCTACAGTATACACACGAGACAATGTCCCTCTTGTTGTCTCTAACTCACGCTCCCACTTTGAGAGCCCCTGGGGGGGGGGGGGCATATACGACCCTCTTGGTCATCTCTTGTTCACTTCCGAGCCCGAAAGTATTACTCTTTCAAGTCATTCGTTTTCTCCATTGTTCATGCCACTTGCCTGTATCAGCTGAGACCTCCATTTTTCGAAGTTTCGACCCGAAATTAACCTATTTTGTTTCGCCCCTTAAAACAAAAAATAACACTGGACTAAGCCAAGATTAAACCTGAGCTTAGAAGACCAGCAATCTACTGTCTGAGATATTCAGCCGGGCTGTTAGTACTCTAACCCCGCACTAACACATTCTGTAGGAAGTTCTACGACGACGCAAGGTTGGGAGAGGCAGCGGCTGAGGCCTTGATTAAGATATAGCCCCAGCATGTGCCTGGTGTAAAATCGGGAAATAACGGAAATATTCAGGGTTGCCAACGATGAGATTCGGACCTACTATGTCTCAAATGCCAGCTCATAACTACACGAGCCGAACCGCGTGGCCAATTCGCTCGGTCCTCTGACACAGATGCTATACATTTATTTCTTTATGATTTTGGATTGGGCGTGATTAATGCTTAACTATGGGATTCTCATCCGAACGGTCAGTAGATTTCGGGTTGGAATTTTCAGCTGGAAAATGAAGGATTCCCTACGCTTTGCAAACCTAATAACGTTGGTGTCGGAAGAGAACAAGAGTTGACCAAAGTACGTCTGATAAGAAAGATGAAAGCAAGGAGCCTGCCACAAGTAAGTGGAAGGAATGTCCCTCTCAGCTATGGACGTTGTTGTCTCCAACCCACGCTCCTAGTTTGAAAGCCCCTGGGGGGCATGTACGACCCTCTTGGTCATCTCTTGTTCTCTTCCGAGCACGAAAGTATTGCGCTTTCAGGTCGTTCGTTTTCCCCACTGTTCCATTTTTCGGAGTTTCGACGCCTAACTAACCTATTTTGTTTCGCTCCTTAAAATAAAAACAACAACAACAACAAACACCGTTCAGTGAAAGAATAAAGTTGCTCTACCAATGAAGCCTAGCCTATGATACGAGATGTAAGATGTATTGCAGGGATACTTATAGCGCCACCCACACGCTTGTCTGGAGTGGAACAGTATTGTACAGAAAGAATACGTAATGCGTTGTTTATTTGTAAGAGCTGTATGCTCGCTAGACCGTGAATAAACAGAACTTGTTTGGTTTTAAAATGAGTGATGTTTATTTGAGACTATGATTCTCCAGCTCATTCCACGTACAGTCTCGTTCAAAATGATTTTGGACCAATAGTGTACTAACGGAACAACAACAACAACAGCAGCAACACTAAATTCCATTAAATATCCGTGATAAGCAGCACAGCACTTAGCTAGAATCGGGAAAAAAGTTGGTTTGGCATGCAGGATGGCGAAGGAGTAGAAATGAACCACCCAACTCACCAAATAAGTACTGGCTCTAGAACTCTACAGTCCGTGTCAAATGGGAAGCATTTTCGCCTTGAGAGGCTACTCAGAACAACTGTCCAACGAAGTGCTGCTAGGTTCACGCAATCAATGCACAACGCTCCGTGGGAACTTCACTGTGCTAAATATCACTTGCGGCATGCAATACGTTAACTTATATATAATAAAAATCTTCCGGGCTATTATGCCGTGGTCCACTCCTCTCGCTTCTCCCAGACGTTTCGACTACTGCTGCGGTAGTCATCTTCTGTGGTATCGACACGATGCCTACTACCGCAGCAGTAGTCGAAACGTCTGGGAGAAGTGAGAGCAGTGGACCACGGCATAATAGCCCGGAAAATTTTTATTATATTGACACCGGCCGTGAAAGCCTTCATACTTTAATAATAATACGTTAACTTCATATAAACGACCGCAACGGAAACAGTTTCCCATTTGAAACAGACTATAGAGGTCTCATCAGTGGTCAGCTGGGAGAAGACGTAGGAAGAATGAAAACTAACCCATGCTCCATAAGGAGCTATCGTGAGGACATACGACCCCAAGTCATGTCGTGTTACTTATGAACCTCGTCACTGTTACTTGACTGAACTGGAGTCCTGTAACTTATTTTTATTGTGCACACAACCGCCCAAAAATTGGGCGTCACAGTAAATATTCTTCTTCGAAATGAAATAAATATATTGAGCAGGAGGTAGCTTAAGTGTCTTAAGTTAACAATGAATGAATGAATGAATGAAAACCTACAACCTATTTTCGAATCATTGACCGGGTCAGGGATGTAATGAATGAATCATACAGTATATAGGCTATTAGTACGATAGGGTCGCCACTCCCAAACTGATTTATTAATGACTGATAGTTGCTATGAAATGATATTGGAGAGTGTTGCTGGAATGAAAGATGACAGGGAAAACCGGAGTACCTGGAGAAAAACCTGTCCCGCCTCCGCTTTGTCCAGCACAAATCTCACATGGAGTGACCGGGATTTGAACCACGGTATCCAGCGGTGAGAGGCCAACGCGCTGCCGTCTGAGTCACGGAGGCTCTTCAGTTAACAATATATTACCATAATTATCTTTCTCTTCCTTTTTTAATTTCGAAAGTGAAAATTGACAACATTACTGGTAAGCACATACAGTAGGAAGATTACAATATCAAAGCTTGGCAGTTCCGTACCATGCTACGATGATTTTTGGTGGCTATCTTCACTCCTCACATTTTTCTAAGCCAGTTCAAATGGTGGATACGTCTTACCACCAAGTCGCAGCATTCATCTTTCTATCCCAGCAACCATCAATTACACTCGTACACCAAGAGAGGAAGAAAAATGTTTGACATATTATCGAAAATAGTTTCTTATCCAATAAATTACGGGACTGATGACCAACATACGAGGAAGCACACAGAATAGCTTTGTAAAACTTCCCTTAAATTTTTCGTGGAACAACAACTACGGGCTTCCAAGCTGAACCTGACTTGCACCATTGTTCCGTTCCGACCCCGGCACTTCTTTCTTCACCTTGCTCTCCAGAAACCCGACACCTGCAGTCCTTGAGGACTCAGTTAATATACTGTACTTTCCTACAGGGGCTTCATATCAACTTTAAAAGTATGACAGAGGAAAAATTCGTGACTGACATTTGTCAACATGAGACGTACAGTCCTTTTATCTCATTTGAACTTTCGTATGCCTTCCGGACGCACCCTCCTTTCAAACCTGTTTCAAGTTTGAGCCCCCCTGCTAACGCTCAATTGTATTGTTCTCCATGTAAAATAATATACCCTATCCACAACCTCACTAGTTCCGAAAGAGAGATCACTTCATAAAAAACATCAGACAACCTTTTCTCGATTTTTTCCATCTCCTAGAACACACATTATTGTTGCGAGGTTTGTTGGTCCTGTCAAGCCCAACGGAGTCTAAATATAGCACTTTTACTGTTATTTTACTCAATTTACGGTTATCTTACTCAGTGTAAAATGAACTGTACCTCAACATTTTAAATAAATAAATAAATAAATAAATAAATAAATAAATAAATAAATAAATAAATAAATAAATAAATAAATAAATAAATAAATAAATAAATAAATAAATAAATAAATAAAGTCATTTAAATCCAATCCGCAAAACAATGAAATTAGTAGTGAGCGCGGTAAACTCCTTTACATTAACATCAACTCGATTCTCTATGGACTGAATTATATTCAAATTCACTGTCCAAATGTCTGTTCGGAAGTTAACTTCTTCTCGGAGAGAGAGAAGTCACCAAATTACCTTCAATACTCCTTCTTCCATCCGGGAGATAGTGGGTTCGAATCCCACTGTCGGCAGCCCTGAAGATGGTTTTCCGTGGTTTCCCATTTTCACACCAGGCAAATGCTGGGGCTGTACCTTAATTAAGGCCACGGCCGTTTCCTTCCCCTTCCTAGGCCTTTCCTATCCCATTGTCGCCGTAAGACCTATCTGTGTCGGTGCGACGTAAAGCAAAAAACTCCTTTCCAACAGGATGCGGGAAAAGAAGGTTACAGTTAGGGTTTCTAAAAAATTCTCTGCTTTAACTACTCTTTACATGTTTGTTACTACAGCAAGTTTGAGCAAATGTAGGGAAATAATTTTCATTTTTAAGGTTAATATGAACCACCAAGGAGAGGAATAGAGAAAAACTTCCGTACAGAAATTCTAATAGAATCGACTCCAGGATTCTCAAAGTAGACGTTCGGTTTCACAATAACATCAAAGAAAAGTCATTCGGATCAAAATGAATTTCACAAGATTAGAATTCCTGTAATTGAAAATGTGATTAACGTACTGCATATTGTTGTGTGAAGAAACCTCCATTCTGCAGAAAATGATACCTTCCGGATACCTTCCCACTCTACTAGATCCATAAACCCTCCACGCTCGCACATATTTTTTTTTTCAAGTTGCTTTACGTCGCGCCGACACAGATAGGTCTTATGGCGACGATGGGACAGGGAAGGGCTAGGAGTGGGAAGGAAGCGGCCGTGGCCTTAAGTAAGGTACAGCCCCAGCATTTGCCTGGTGTAAAAATGGGAAACCACGCAAAACCATCTTCAGGGCTGCCGACAGTGGGGTTCGGACCCACTATCTCTCGAATACTGGATACTGGCCGCACTTAAGCGACTGCAGCTATCGAGCTCGGTCCCGCTCGCACATAAACAATCCAGCTATTCATATCTGTTACCTACCCCTCCTCAACACCAACAATAGAAAAGATGGTGTTAATATATAATTTAAAAAAAGAATGATTTAAAATCAAAGAAATCCACGACGGCGTTAACTAACTCTCAAAAAATGAATTAGTGTGAAGTAGAAAACCGCCTTCTTTACCACTGGTTGCTTGGTTACAGGGGCGGACACTACAAGATCTTTCTATTTGGAATGGCATATTTCATTTGTTTTTTATTGAGCCGTTTTGTTTTTGTCACCATACTTTTATCTCTATGGGTTTGTAGGTTGTCAGTAAAGGTGAGAACGTACCTGCATCTTAACAAAAATAAAGGCTTAAATTATTGGCATTAACTTCGCCTTACCCTTCCACCTCACATGGTAAATCTTCGCCAATCTGAACCCTATCTTCAGAGCTGCTGACCCGATAGAAAATAAAGAAGAGAGGCGATATTTGCGAAGAGTCCGAAAAGAACATGGCTTTAGACAACGTCACTTGTATGACATTTTTAACAGTCATGTAAATAAATATACAGAGCTTAAACATTAGCAAGAAGACTGGGAAAGGCGAATCAGGAAAGATTTCAGTCATTCTCAGAAACGCCTGGGCCCAGCATAACGTGGTAGATCCAATAGAGACTATGCTATCACGTGAATCAATTCATAGCGGCATGAAAAAAAAAGAGCATTGCAATACCAACACAGGTATATGTCATATCCACGCCTCAGATAAGTAACATTTATCTATAAGATATCGGGCAATCAAAGATAAGTAATATTACAGGCGCCATATTACGTCAGCTGATAACATTGAAGAAATCTATATTACACAATCATCGCCTTACCGGAATGACAAACACACATGAAACGAGTTTGTACACAATGGTTCAATGGAAATAATTGTACCTATGTAAAATAAAGAAAATCATGTATATTTTTTAGCGGTTACTTGCACAAAAGTACTGTATGTATGAAATGAAGAGGAGAACAGATAGCACTTAAAACTGCTATTTTTTAACTTCTGATTTTCAACTACTTTATGCATCTCTATAGGCTAATAGTCACACTATAGCATTACTGCGGCCATTTAGGGTAACAGTATCGGATGTCTCACGTTTGATACCGAAACAAAATGTCTTGAATTAAAAGTAGTCTATGTACTGCAATTAGAATAATTAAATGTTAAAACATGTTAGAACAAGGCGTACATAATGTTGGAATATTTTTCTCCACTCCGATGTTTAACAACAGACACATGTAGCTTTCTTAAGAGTTTTTTTTACAATATGCTTTACGTCGCACCGACACAGGTAGGTCTTATGGCGACGATGGGATAGGAAAGGGCTAAGAGTGGGAGAGAAGCGGCCATGGCCTTAATTAAGGTACGGTCCCAGTATTTGCCTGGTGTTAAAATGGGAAACCACGGAAATCCATCTTCAGGGCTGCCAACAGTGGGGTTCGTACTCACTATCTCGCGAATCATGCTAATAGCTACGTGACTCAAGCCACGCGGTCACTTGCTTGGTCCTCGAGAGATCACAGATCCATGGACGTCAAAGGACAAATCCCATCTACAACCTTTTCTTACAAGTTGCTGTATGTCACACCGACACAGATAGGTCTTATGGCGACGATGGGATAGGATAGAGCTAGAAGTGGGAAGGAAGCGGCCGTGACCTTAATTAAGATAGAGCCCCAGTATTTTCCTGGTGTGAAAATGGGAAACCAGGGAAAACCATCTTCAGGGCTGCCGACAGTGGGGTTCGAACCCACTATCTCCCGAATACTGCCATCTACAACTATAGTCGATATGATTCGTGAGGAAATTTTATAATACCTGCTATGATTCAATACAATTGGCATGTAGTCTATGTAACATGAAGTGTAATTTTTATTCGTAAGGTACATTAACTTGTTCATTTCAATTTCCAGATTACATTTTACATACTAATTTTGACTGTCGAAGACAGAGTTACATAACAGTTTATTACATATTATTTTATATTTCAATTAAAAAAGAGAATTTCAAGCCTCAAGGTTTAACCCGGTCAATTCCCCACCCTCATATATAATACACCACTGGCAACCGGGACATCTTCTAAAAGCAAAGTACTTATTAATAAATTCAAAATGATAATACCGACAAATTCAAAATTAAGTCAAGTCTTTCCGAGAACAGATGTTCAAAGTAAGGTGCAGAAAGCCCGAATCTCGCTTAAAGGTTTGCGTAAACACAATACAAAGGTCATTAAAAAGGCTGATATGGAGAAGTCCAGAGCTTCACGTACTGAACATCCTATACTCGGACTAACATAAATCTTGCACATATAAACGTCAACTAAAACCGCGCCTACAAACCACTATAAAACACACGGGACTATGCTATGAGTAAAAATAAAGAGCAGCAGGAAAAATGTACGATTGTAAGCCACTCACTGTACACCACAAAAAGCGAAATATTTAACCTAAAACTCCGGGAGATTAAACAAAACCACTCTACAACCGTAATCTCAACATGGCTTCCAAAATAGAGGAAAAGCAGGCGCTAATAATAAAGGACAGAATTTCAACTACGGAATACCAGACACACAAATGAAAATATACTTGTGGAGAGAGGGAAATATGACTGAAATTCAGCGCAGATTTCCGAGACTAGCTGAAGTATCACCCTTGACTGCACTGACAAGGTACAAGGGGAGTCTCTAGCATGGAGGCTACGAATCGCCAGGCAACGAGGGTTAGGGGGAGGGGGGGAATAACTATTTGGAAATTCTCTCTAATGGGCTTTAATTTTGGAGACTTCGACGTTTCAGTTTTCGAACGTAAAATTAAACGTCGTCATATAAGCCGGCATTCCCGTAGCATAGTGGTCATGGCGCTGACTTTCTTTTTACGTCGCACCGACAGCACAGATAGGTCTTATGGCGACGATGGGATAGGAAAGGACTGGGAATGGGAAGAAAGCGGCCGTGGTCTTAATTAAAGTACAGTCCGAGCATTTTCCTGGTGTGAAAATGGGAATCCACGGAAAACCATCTTCTGGGCTGTGGACAATGGGGCTCGAACCCACTATCTCCCGGGTGCAAGCTTACAGCTACGCGCCCCTAACCGCATGGCCAACTCGCCCGATGATGACTTAGTAATACGGGCACGGGTTCGTTTCCTTCAAGAGGCTTTATTATGTTTATTTCAAACACTGTTTACGCTCCCTGTTGTTCTTGCCTGCGGTACATGATTTTATTAGAATAGCATTTAACGCAGTATTGATACATGTTATTAGAAAACGTGTCGAAAATAACACGTAGTTTTAAAAATGGTTAAGGGCAATGGAAGAATATATTTAAGGAAATACAGACAAGTGAAAGAAAGAAAGAAAGAAAGAAAGAAAGAAAGAAAGAAAGAAAGAAAGAAAGAAAGAAAGAAGTAGTTCAAGTTCGCTTTGAGTTTGACATTTCTCATTCCCATCTATACATCTTTCTTTGGTTCTCTTGTTTCATTGCAGCCTTCTACTTTACTGCGTCAAATGCATTGTTTTTCTTATTTTCTTGGATTTTCGTTTTCTTCATAACAAATTATCCCTCTCAATATCCACTCAATTAACACTTCGGTCATTCTTGTCACTATTCGACTGACTTAGCCGAATTCTACCAATGTATTTGTTCTATTGCTGTTACACTCTGTCCTCATTATATATCTGTCTACAACATTCGTTGTTGGGACCACCTCCTTACACAAACTTTTGTCATCCCTTGCTTAATTTATATGACATCTGGTAGTTTCCTTACTTCACAAACCAAGTGGCCTTCACTATCGCAGGTATTACTCACATTCTGTTAGCTAAAACAAACCTAAAATTATGATTTTAACCCAACTCTACTTGGATCTTTATCGTACCAATTGAGAGCCTTTATCTCGGTTCAACTGGTTCATGTTGTCTTGCTGTAGGAACATATTGCCCGCCTACCGAATTTAGCGAACCAGAAAGGCAAAAGTCTATTTCTCTTCCGATTCCAACGTTCATTGGTGCGGAAGTCCATCCGTCCTTTCATTCTTTTATTGATGTCTGTACTATACGCACAAGACAGAGGATACCTTAGGAAATGGTACAGGAAACGCACAGTCATATCACATACACACACAAAAAAGGATTGTATCTGGGAAGAAAGAGATATCTCGCCTCTAAGTCTCACTCATGGAACAAGAATTCACAAATCATAATTAGTGCATTATTTTGAGTGCAAGATGCAAAATCAAGAAAAAGCACTTAAGGAATGAGGCTCCAAATCGTGATACTATTGACTTGTCGGGACAATAGTTCCAATTTTTTGAAAATGTTTAAACATATTTCGAGACGTGAGAAATCATTTTATTAAGATTTGCCCTTCAATAAAGTAAGCAAAGCGTCATTCCTGCCAGCGTAAACTACAACGATACAACAGCAGACGGCGCAGATCGCAATGAACTGTTCAACAGGTATTTCTTCTCCAACTTCTCCCCTCCCTTACAAAACCAACCGCGCCCTCCCGTTGGTACAGCTTCAAACAGAACCCTATCAAGCATAAGTACCACACCAAGTGAAGTTCATAACCTTCTTCAAACTCTTCGTACCAACAAAGCTACCGGTGCCGACACTATAGGTCCTCTTTTCCTAAAAAATACTGCCAGCACTCTTTGCGTCCCTCTCTCTAAATTATTTAACAGATGTTTCGCCGCGGGCTATTTTCCTATTACCTGGAAACAGGCAAATATTGTCCCACTTCTCAAATCAGGCAACAAATTTAATGTTTCATCTTACCGACCAATTTCTATTCTCCCCACACTATCCTTTATCTTTGAAAAAATTATACACCAGCGTCTTCTCGCATTCACTTTGCCGTATATCTCAACCAAGCAGCATGGTTTTCTACCAGGTGGCTCTTGTCTAACAAACCTGGCCACTCTGCATAGCTTTGCTTCACACGCCATTACAGCTAAATCACAGCTGGATATCTGCTACGTAGACATTTCGAAGGCTTTCGATTCTGTAGACCATACTCTGTTGCTCCATAAAATCTCCGAACGATTTAATATACATGGCAGTCTTCTGACCCTTCTTGCTGGCTTCCTATATAACCGTTGGCAGAGAGTGGTAATATCAGGCACTTCATCCTCATGGTTACCAGTCACCTCCGGTGTTCCACAAGGCAGTATTCTTGGCCCCTTGCTGTTTTCTTTGTTTATGGACGATCTGCCGTCCGAACTCAACGAAACAGCGAATACCCTACTCTTTGCTGACGACTGCAAGATATTTAGGGAGATCAGGAATCCAGCAGATGCAGCTCTGCTACAGTCCTCACTTAACGCCCTCTCGAACTGGTGCCGTACTTGGAAACTTATCCCCAATCCACAAAAATGCAGCCACATGACCATAACACTATGTAAATCTCCTCTACCGACATCATATTACCTACTCGACAAGCCCATCACCGTGGTTACGCAACAGCGTGACCTAGGTGTAATATTCGATACAAAATTACAATTTAAGACCCATATAGAAACATATACAACCAAGGCTATGAAATTACTAGGCATTCTTTATTGCTTCACAGAAATTTCTGACCCCATTGCTCTTCGTCACTTCTTCCTCATGATCATTCAACCTCTCTTAAACTACTGCTCTCCGATTTGGACAACAGCCTCCCCCTCCAATACTAAGCAGTTAGACAGAGCAGTGTCCTTCTTTGCTGCAATTGTAAGGAACAGAAACCCCAAGCTCAGAAATCTGTCTACGCAGCAGCTATTAATGGCGATTAATATGTCACCGCTGCACATCAGGCGACAGGTAGCTGACCTGAGATTCCTTCACGGGATCTTAAATGGACATTACCGCTCGGAACATCTTGTCTCACTCTTCTCTCTCCGTGTTCCTTCCCGCTCCACCAGAACCAAAGATCTTCTCCACATTCCCCACACTCAGCACTCAATACTTCAACGATCTTTCCTAATCCGCCTCCCAACACTCTTTAACAATATTAATAAGAGACAAGAGCTTGATCTAGCATCAAATAAAAGTGTATTCGAGAGGTGTGTAAATAATATCTTAAAGATAAGTTGATGCGAAGGGATTATACCACTATCTTGACCCACGACGACTTGGCTATGAACATGGACATTCTCACGGTTTTCGATTTGGACAGTTGTTATTAGTAGGCTGTGTACCTGATCTTGTTATATTTTGTTATGTTTCTTATGTTTTATTATGAAATTTTACGTTTGTTAAATAGTCTGTTGACAGTGCAAGTGAAATTTGCTCAGTGTAGCTGTATCTTGTGCTTCGTGAATAAATAAATAAATAAATAAATAAATAAATAAATAAATAAATAAATAAATAAATAAATAAATAAATAAATAAATAAATAAATAAATAAAGCATTTCTGTGAATATGATGTTCTTCAATATGGTGTATCACCTGCCCTCCGATAAATTTCAACAGTTTGTGCATGAAATTCCTATTTTAAAATACAATACGAAAAACACGCCTGCGATTTTATGACCTTTCTAACGTAACAGTAATCAATACAGGTGATGATGATGCGTCCAATACCGTTTATATTATTCTGGAAGCTCCAAGAGAACTGAGCGGCCGTCGGCTAAGCTGAGTCGAACCTGCCAACCATAAGCGATCACGTGATTCTCCCTCCTGCTCGACTTTCCCAAGGCGTCTACCCAGCCGTTGAATTGAAAATTAGAAGACATTTAACTTAGTATATACAACATGATACAAGAGTTTTTGAAAATACTATTTTGGAACGGATAATGAAACTAACGATACTCACTTGCGACATCAACCATATCAACCCGTTCAATAGTTACCGCATAATTTATATTTATTTATTGCTGCTCTATGGGACAGTATCAATGAGCACAACGAAAAGTGAGGAAAGAAAACTGCTCTTCGAGCAAAAATTTATGAGAAAGATCACCGGACTAGGTGCAGGATGAAACTGGTTGGAGGCGTAGGAAGAACCAGGAGCTGTACAAACTCATGAGCCAGCCTAATGGGGTGTGAGAAAATGGACCAGTAGGAAGAAACAAAGAACGATGGGAGGATGGAATGAGAATGGATCTAAAACAACTTCGAGCTCACGACAACTGGATACAAACCGTACAAAACCTAAATGATCTGGAGAAAAAGTGAGAGGAGGGCGTATGATATTTAAGATACGGTACTTGATTGTCAGAAACTAAGCTAACTAATGAAAAATGATAGTTACAGAAATTATTTTATTTTTTACCGAGGTTCTAGAATTATAATCTGAAAAAATGGGCCATCTCTCAAGGTCGTACAGCGTATCGAACTCCCATAACTTTGTCCCCCTTACGGAATTATACATTAGGACGTCCAGTACAATGTACATAAATAAGGAACACGTCCAGGAAATGAGGCTTTACTTCCACGCGGTATTAGTCCGTACAGCCGCCAAGTGGTACCATTATCAATAGTAATCACGGGACTAATTATACGCTTTCATTTGAGAGGTGAGGAAGATTGACGAGTCATCACTGGAAACTCGTTGATAAAGCAATAGATCGTATTACTAATTGACGCAGAGGAAAAGAAGTACTGTGTAGAGATGAGAAGAATGCAAGAATGAGGAATGTGGCCTGCAAGCACGAACTTCCTGTTCTTCCCAGACAGATCGGATCTTATCTGCTCGTATCTGCTACACGAAAACATTCACCGACACTTTGCAGTTTGCTGGGTTACAACTGACAAGAGCGAAGAGCTACAGGTAGAAGATAATATAAAGTCGCCTAGATAGTAGCGGAATTGCTATGGTAACCATTGCGTCACTGGCTCTGCTAGTGAAAACCCCTTCGTCCCGCGCCTCTCCGGGCATGTGCATTCTTCTGATCTCCCAACAGTAAATGAGCGCATCAGTTTAATAATATGAATTTTCATAATGCGAAAGTTCTTCGAGGTTACATGTAACACCAATGTAGTTGGTCCGTTATTGGACGTTATAAATTTTCCAGCTAACTCATTCCTGGTTGCCAGCGGGTTGCCAGCGGTTTGCCACCAGTGTGCTAAATTGCGCTCATTAGTTGGTAAAGAGCACACCCACCAAGACGCATGGCTAGTGCATACCGTGGACCCTAGTCTTCCGTATGAGCCACTTATCTCCGAACAGATAGGTGATTTGAGAGCTACCGATGCCGGTGCGCTTGTGCGCTCCTCTGTCGGTCATTATTTACATTCAAAAAGTTTATGATTTTAAATAATAATATTTTAGTTAATGATATGAGTAATGGTTTTAGGTTGGAAGTTTTGAATTTTGAAAAGTAACGTATTAATATTTTGCTGAATTTGACTAGGGGCTCGTGCCCTCTCCCTATCGCGAGTTTATAGGGAATACGGCATATGGCTATTCACCCTTGCCAGGTATTACTTTTGGGTTTACAAAAGGCTATGCCGCATATTTGGCGCTAAATTATCGGAGATAAATTTAATAACAGATGTTAAGTTAATTGTATTGCAGCATTTGTGGTGCTTCCGCCTCGGTTTCCGTTTTTCCTGTGTTTTTAGGCTGAGGTGTTATTGTTTCAGGAAGTGAGAACTTTACATGGTTTTAACTTGGCGGAGAATAATAGGGGGGGCGGGGGGTGACTGGTTGGCCTATTTTAGTATGAGGTGATGGTTGGACTGGATTCTGTCTGTTCTGGTTCGTGAGTAAAATTAGGAGTAGGAATTGGAGGCCACTGCGTAGGCTACTTGGAGCCACCGGCAGTGCCAATGCACTATGAGAGATTTTGTCTCATTTCCATAAACTGATGCCTGCCTGACCATCAGATGACATAGATTTTGATTCCCATAGGGAACTGAAATATTTGACCCAAATGAGTAAATTTATAATACCAACGTAGTTGGTCCGTTATTGGAAATTATAAATTTTCCAGCTAACTCATTCCTGGCGCCATTGGTATTATAAATTTACTCATTCGGGACAAATATTTCAGGTTCTCTATGGTAATCAACATCTATGTCACAAGATAAAATGTATCCAAAAGACCGGTCTGTTGGTCATAAGCGTCCAGTCTTTATAATATGACGCCTTTGTTAGTCGTTCACCATAATGTGAGCCGTTGGTGCAGGAGAGGTGGCGGTACACAATTCCTAACAACTAGATTGCGTGCCGAAATCCCGAGTTCAGTTCCAAACCTTTCTGTAGTGCTTATAATATGGAGGAGGGCATGTGACGCTGTTTATCATTCGTCCGTCGGGTAACGGAATTCATCCATGAGCAAACCCCTGCGTTTTATTCGACAGAAGTAGGCTCTGTACCAATATAGTGCTCCGTCCCCTCGCTATTTAATTAATATAAAATACATAACATTAAGTCATCACACTGGACACAATGATTCGAACCCTGCCCCTCTGAGGCAGAAAGGCAAGCAAAGCAAAGCAAGGTCATCCCTGTACAGGCCCTGAACGCCCTAGGACGGGTGGAAGGTAAAATCTTCCACTAACGTAACTTCGGCACCGGATGGGACAGAGTGGTCAGCTCTAAGCTCAGCCACCTTTGCCTCCACAAATTAACCTGCTACTCATTTTTTGTGTAGTTTGAATGAACCTCAGGGCCATGTGAGCCTCCGGAAGTAGAAATTTCGTTTCTTACATTTTTCGACTTCCAGACGGGGAATCAAACCCATGTCCTGCACGCCTTTATAGCCTCGGCTAAGCAGCCTCTGATGCAAAGAGTGACTAAATCTTTGAACAAAGATGGTGTGCACAAGTAAAAGTAGATCGCAAACCGCCCAGCAACACAGTAGATGGTCTCGTATTCAAGTGCCTGGGCGTTTATCCAAAAGCGACAAACACACTTTATACAAATATCGCATTAGAATCAACAGCGAATACCTCTATAAAAAATCGCTTATAAATGTGAAGGGTTCAGCCATCAGGTGAAGTTACCAACGTTGTCCATGGAATGCCAAACTGCTTTCTGTATCTTCTTTGATGAAGAATACGTCATACTTTCGCAACATCACTAAGGCCGGTAAGCGTTACAGAAACATGAAAGTATTAAGAACGAAATAATTTCAAGACAACATGTGCGGCAACAGTGTTCAATATCTCATCGTAAAAGGAAGGAGTTATGAACGTAGTAAGAATAGTCTGACGTCGATATGACGGCATAGGATCAAGCAATTGCGCCACCATCTTGAGGTACTGAGATCGCCGTGCCTAATGTGTGGTTTCCTATTTTCACACCAGGCAAATGCTCGGACTGTTCTTATTCCATCGTCGCCGTTAAGACCTATCTGTGTCGGTGCGGCGTAATTAAGGTGCAGCCCCTTGCGAAAATGCGAAACCACGAGGAACCATTTTTGGGGCCGCCGACAGTAGGGTTCGAACCCAATATCTCCCGAATGCAATCACAGCTCCGCGCCCCTAAACGCACGGCTAACTTCCTAGGTCCGGTTATCATTCATTCCAGCGACACTCTCCAATATCATTTCATTTCATCTGTCAGTCATTAATCATTGCCCCAGGAGTGTTCGACAGGCTTCAGCAGCCGGTACAATTCCTATCCTCGCTACAAGACGGGGACTTCATTCATCCCATTCTTTACCCTGTTGAAATTGGAAACAGGCTGGGAATTTTCATTTTCAAATGGACCCCTGCGCATTTAAAATATGTTTTATTTATTTATTTATTTATTTATTTTTTATTATTATTATTATTATTATTATTATTATTATTATTATTATTATTATTATTATTATTATTTTGCTGAGGGCTTTTACGTCGCACCGAAACAGTTAGGTCTTATGGCGACGATGGGATAGGAAAGGACAAGGAGTTGGAAGGAAGCGGCCGTGGCCTTAATTAAGGTACAGCCCCCAGCATTTGCCTGGTGTGAAAATGGGAAACCACGGAAAACCATTTTCAGGGCTGCCGATAGTGGAATTCGAACCTACTATCTCCCGGATGCAAGCTCACAGCCGCGCGCCTCTACGCGCACGGCCAACTCGCCCGGTAAATTTATTATTATTATTATTATTATTATTATTATTATTATTATTATTATTATTATTATTATTCATAATCCCACCCTCCCCGCCGCGCAGGAAAAGTCGTATCCACGCCAATTATTTGGTATATGTCCTGCTAATTTTTATATTTCTAAAATTATACTTTAATTGGAGACTTGTTCTCTGTTGTTTGCTCATCTTTACAAAATAAAATAAAATAAATTTAATATCCACATATCGCAACATTTTTTGAAAGAAGGGAATTTTTCACACCTCTTGCACCACAATTTTCTCAGATATGTAATATTCGATTTTCTTGTTTAAATCAGTGAGACAAATCAAATGACACTTCACAGGAAGTGCTACCACTCTGGAGTCCAAAAATACATTAGTTGTTCTTACAGTTTGATTTATATCGCACCGACACAAATAGGTCTTACGGCGACGATGGAATAAGAACAGCCCCAGCATTTACCCGGTGTGAAAATGGGAAACCACACATTAGGCACGGCGATTTCAGTACCTCAAGATGGTGGTGCTATTGCGTGATCCGATGCCGTTATATCGACGTTAGACTCTTCTTACTACGTTCCTTGCTCCTTCCTTTTACAAGGAGACATTGAACACTGTTGCCGCACATGTTGCCCTGAAATTATTTCGTTCTTAAAACTTTCATGTTTTGTAACGTTCGTTAGGCGAGTTCCATGCTACTGGAGCCCCAGTCGAACACATCTAGTACTCCCAGTAGTGGGAAATAATTTGGACCTCACATATGTGGATGCTTATGAACCTGGAGCTAATTTTTATCAAGCAATAACATAAATTTTTAAAAAACATCTATATAGTGAAATATGCTGTGAACCACAGACCTGTTAGAAGGCAGAATATATTTAAAACTGTACGCGCTTAAGAGGGAAGACGATTTCGACCACTACAACTTTACACCTTTGAGAAAAGCATAGCTGGTACAAAAGTTAATTTCCGAATGCAGGATCTTACCATACAGGCCTACCCGAAAAATTAAATTTCATTTCACACGAACGAAGAGTAAGTAGGTTGCTGTGAAGGCAAGAATACAATCCTTCATTCTGGCTTGTAACAATTGACCAAATCCTTACTTTACAATCCGCCCACAAACGAAATAAAACTCTTCTTGAAGGGGAGCAATTGAATATCACGATGCGCCAGTCATAAAGAGACACGCGAACATCGTATTAGCATCAGTCACGGGCTTTTAACTACGGGCGCACAAGTCTAAACTGAGCCGCCTGTCAATGTGGAATGTAAGACACGCATAACCGAATGTCTAAATCTTTAGGCAAGGAACTGCTCTGAGTGTGGTCTTTTGGTGTAAATGTTGGATGGTTAGTGCAACAAGATAATTGGTTTTATTACTTGCGTCTGTAATATGCGACGTTCCTTATGTTTGTGGGCAACGGATACATATTTTCTGATTAGTTCACCATGATATTATATTTAATTTTAAGTGACGTCTATAAAATCCGGCTATTTACATCCGAATCTTAGTGTAACGAAATCATGTGCTCATATTAGGGCTTAAAGCTCTAGAACTAAAGATCCCCTCCGAATGTTTGAGGTGCCTTTCGACAGTAAATATGAGCACAGGAGGAAATATGATACTCGGTGGGCCTCAGTTAAATACTTGGGAGAGGATGAATATGACTCGGTCTGCGACTAATAACTTCGAACCCAAAAGATATACGAGTGCGAAGATGGTTAGGTTGACTAAGGGAGAGCATATGACTCCTTACATTCGCATAACAATATGTTTCGAATCCCGAAAAGAATAAAATGGCAAGGGAGTGATCCAAAATTTGAAGTTCGAAAGCTTATTGAAAACTCTGCACATCAACTTCGACGTGTGATTTTGGAAACGATGGAACCACAACGCTTAACCTATGGCCCTTATGCACAAAGTTATGAGATGTTCGAAAATGTGAGAGATTCTTCATTTGTTTCATATCGACTTCGCATGTAAAATCCAACCCATGGTGTGCATATCACTGAATATATAACATTAATCTCGACAGAGAAGTATCCATTGCGGTAAACATCGGCCAATCAGTGCAGTAGTTACATGCTATACGACATTTCGATTATTGAAAAGGTTTTGAAATTACTGTGTTTAGCATCATTGGAAAGCGGTTTTCCAATAGGACTGAACTGCGCCATGATATCTCTTTTCAGTCTCCAACTTCACAAATTATAGCCGTACGGAATCATACGACTGCTACGGAGTGGTACGCTTCCCGTATGCTCCGACTATGTAACCAGCCATCGGTGTTGCAAAGCCACCAGCATCCTAGAATAAATAACATGTCTTTCGTTTCACCAAATTTCAGACTTACGTTGCGGGTGTTTTTTTATACATAACTGAGTTGATAACTGGCATATGGCTTCAGATATCACAAATTACGCTGCTTTGTCACGAAACCCCTGTGAACAGTCCCTCGCCTACTTGTCTTTCAACCGGGCGAGTTGGCCGTGCGCGTAGAGGCGCGCGGCTGTGAGCTTGCATCCGGGAGATAGTAGGTTCGAATCCCACTATCGGCAGCCCTGAAGATGGTTTTCCGTGGTTTCCCATTTTCACACTAGGCAAATGCTGGGGCTGTACCTTAATTAAGGCCACGGCCGCTTCCTTCCAACTCCTAGGCCTTTCTTATCCCATCGTCGCCATAAGACCTATCTGTGTCGGTGCGACGTAAAGCCCCTAGCAAAAAAAAAAAAAAACCTTGTCTTTCATTAGGCAACAGATTTCCTGATTTCATATATATATATATATATATATATATATATATTTATTTATTTATTGCTACAATTGCAATTACTATTCCAAATTACATGAAGTGTGTTGTGTACATAATTAGATTAACTAAATCCCAATGTTCGTCATGGTATCCTTCAACCAGGAGAAACTAAAATATATCTCTCTTTTCATAATATAGGAAACTTACCATTTTCCGATTTCCCAATAGGTATTTCTAACTAGGCTGTATGCGCTTACCTGAAACAAACAAAAGTCCAATATTAGAAAAGTCATTAAGGGACATAAGTTCAATGGCACATGTTCTTGATAACAACAGAAGAGAAAGTACAAGCGACACAGTTTAAATGCAACATTGCTTCAGCTGGACAGTATGCACGCAAGTCACAAAACAAGAAAGTATTCAGAAGCACGGTAAATAATATTTGCAAACTATTCTAGACTGTGTACCACTGGATATTAATCGACGTGGTCAGTGTCCTGCAGTATTGTATTTGAATTTTAAATTTGTACATTTTGATCTTCTCTTAGACACAAAAATAACACAGAAAGTTACCGGCTGTAATGCAAGCAGGAGAGAAGAAACTAAGATTATAAATGCAGACTGATATAAAAATACAAAGAGAGGTTTTAGTCGCAGGGAAGATGTAAATAATAATGTTTACGACCCACTAACTACTATTTTGCCCCGTAACTGTTTTTTTTACGTGCCAGGAGCTGGTTAATCTACTGAAATTAGGCTGGCGTATTTGAACATCTTCAAATACCACCAGACTGAGCCAGGATCGAACCTGTCAACTTGGGGTCAGCAGACCAGCGCTTCAACCATCTGAGCCACTCATCTCGGCGCAGGGAAGATGAAACTCCGAAAGACTTATAAATGTATTGTGAACATGTTCCTGACTTTTTGACTACCTTTACAAACATATTAAACTGGATTTAACTTGAAAATCTGAATATCTGCATTTAACTTGGAAATTATGAGAATTAATATTCATTAAATGAAATACACACTCGTCGAACCCTGTACTCACACTTACTTGTTACCTGCTTACTTATACATACGTTATTTGAAGGGCGCCAGCTGTCACTCAGTACAGCAATAATAGAATGAGACTCTTGACTATCTCTAGGGTGTGGGGTAATAAGCTTACTTTTGACAACATACCATATAAGTTCTGGGAAAAGGAGATTGGCGTTCGGTTTCCCCATTAATTTTGAGGTTAAGATATTTTACTGTAAATGAAATAAAACTATGACTTCGTTTGATAGAACAATATATATTCTTTAAATAACATATCAAAAAATAGTGAGTCTTGTTGCGATAAAACAGATGAAAGTATGAAATTATGACATTGCAACTAAAAGAAACTAGGCATGAATTTGAATTCTTCTTGACCGGACATTTAACAATTTATACGAAATATTTCCCTCACTGATTCACTTGACTGTACCTTCAACACTTTGAGTGTAATTACGACGTAATCCATTGCTCTGGGGTTTACTGTAGATGTGTCACGCCTAACGTGGTGATACATCCTTGCGACTGCTTCTTCTCCATATCATCTGACTTCTTTGTAAGTCAATATGGTATGACCTCTTGGCAGGTCCAGGGTTGCCCTCTCTGACTCCTTGGTAAGCCTTGCGTCCGCGTCTTCCACTAAGTGACGGACCAACCATTTGGTCTCACTCTCTCAATGACCAATAATGGCTCACTAAGTCTTCACCATCTCTCGTTCACACTGGTTGGCTGGCCAACAAAGGCCTCTTGATCTAGTAGACTACTTCACTGTACTGCATCCGTATAAGTAATGACTGACGCTACAATGTGCATCCACCTTTTATAGACGTTGGTTAACACAACTACGTAATCTCCAGAAATAACAATGACATACTCCCACCTACGCGACAGATATTACATCCAGTGGTGAAATAGCCGCCGGCTCTAACTCGCTGAGCGCATATTCTAAATAAATACAATGACATAGCCAAGAAGTGGCGATGACTTGGCAGAATCGCCAACAATATTGCACAATGCACCAACGTCATACCCAATCTCTGATATATACAACAATTCTCACTGTACAGGTATTGAGTGTTATACTACACATACGTATATATGCATACATCTAAGTGCAATCTTGCAAGCAACAGGCAATTGCAAAATTGAATAAAACGGATAATTACAATAATAGTACAATATCACAGATAAAATAATAATAATACTGACATAATAATAATAATAATAATAATAATAATAATAAAATACAGATAAAGTCATACAATAATAAAAATACAGATATCATCTTGTAACGGGATTTGAACCGTTACAATTCGCCTCCCTCATAAATAAATCGAAGAACAAAGAATCGATTGATTTATGAACAAAATTATATATATAACACTGACACAGATAAACACTTTAAATGAGTATACAACAATAATTTTCTTTTTCAACATCCATACATTTTATAAAATATCACAAATATGAGAATTCTTCTCGCACATTGCCATCGTAGATAACTGTCCAGTGTCCCATTCTCTCTCTTTCTCTCATACAAATCACAAGAGTATAGCACTTGATTTAACACACACAAATAATTTTCAATCAATATACAACATTCTTCTCCTTTTTTTTTAACATATCAAAATATTTTGTGAAATATCACTTATATGAGAACTTTTCTCGCATATGGTTATCGCAGATAACTGTCCAATGTCCTGTTCTCAGTTTTGTCACACAGAACATGACAATGTAGCACTTATTCTTCCAATGCACCAATACGACACTTGGTTCACACGCTAATTCATGTATGTTAATTTTATTTTGCCAGTTTCTCACAAAATTAATCATCTTATTATTATCTCAACAAATCTCACGTGACGTACTTCTTTACATTCATTATACTATAAATACCGACAATATCCCCTTCCTGATCTTTATAAGAATATGCACACTCCCCGATACGGTTCACAATAGTGAAATACCCCTGATACAAAATAATAACTTCAACATATTTCCCGCCTCTGCAGATGATGAAAATGGAACTCTGAGTAGCACTCTGTCACCCAAACTGAATTCGTCCAATTTTGCCCTTGTAAACTTACATCTCTCAATAGATCACATCCTCCTTGGCAACAATAATTAAAGAATCAACACTATGGCTACAAGATGGTTCAATTATTCCGTAATCCAGCATAATGTTTGTTTATCTGTTCTTAGACTTCACTAGCATATTTAAAGTTGAATGGGGTACTTACCTCCCACAAACGATCAATGGTCATTTACTACAAATTTATGTTCATATACGTGTTCTTCCTCACTTACCACTAAATACCTCTCGATGCTTACCATACATCGAACACAATTACTTCTCCTGTAATTCACCCAAATTACCTCACGTCACTGCCTCATACCGACTATCCCTCGGATACTGGTCGTATAGGCACGTAACACACCCAACAAAACATTTCCTCTCACTAGGAGCAACTTCACTTACCTCTCATATATTTCAAAGAACACACGTCACCAACACACCTCAGACCATCATAATTAACACGTACTTCTTTGCTAGTTTTTCTCCCAGAACAAACACACACTACCTAAATTAAAGTCTATTCTACTTCCATGATTTGCAACCAAGTCAGCTTCTAAAACAACTGAATACACAAGTTTTGGTACAACAAGGCATGTCTGAAACTTACAATTATCTTTACTTATGATCGGTACCACTGTCATTTTATTTACTCACTCTGACTCACCCAACGGCTGTTATAAGATCTGATAGTACCTTCACTTACCTTCTTCATATCACAATTTCCATCATCGGAGTTATTCCCTCACTACTTACATCACATTCTCGGCATTACAAGTACTTACATCACTTACCAGAACACTTCTTACGTCGAACTTACTACTACCATTAATTACTTCATTATCTACGACTACGTCATTACTTAAATATCTCACTTAACATTACTTAGGTCACAATCACACTGTACTCTTAAATCTACTTTCACTACATAACTACTTATACTACATACCTATTCATCTTCTACCTTCGGCCTGTCCACTTAACTTACCCGATTCCCTGTGAATTTGGAATACTCTTGCTCGATGACTATTCCTGAATACCATTCGCATTTAGCCTATTACTCTCTCTCTGATGACTGAAATCCTCACGCCTTCCGTCACTTTGGCCTATAAAGTTTTCACACCTTCCTTCTCCGGATTGCCCCTGATAACTCTGCTGAACCCTATCACTATTGAAATGTCTATTATTCGTCTGCTGATCATAATTATTCCCTCTCCAGCTATTCTGTCTATAATTCCTCACATAATTCACATCTGCACGCCTCCCATCTTCCGATTCTCTCTGGTAACTCTGCTGGCCTCTGTCACTATTGACATTTCTATTATTCCTCGGCTGATCATAATTATTCCCTCTCCAGCTATTTTGTCTATAATTCCTCACATAATTCACATCTGCACGCCTCCCATCTTCCGATTCTCTCTGGTAATTCTGCTGACTTCTACCACTATTGAAATTTCTATCATTCCTCGGCTGATCATAATTATTCCCTCTCCTCTGATAATTATCTGACCTGTTTCCCGCTCCTTCTACAGTTCTACTTTGCGGTCGATTATCACCTACTCTACCATTCAGAGCCTCGAAACTATCTAACAATACCTCCATTTCTTTGATAGTACTGACTTTCTGCATACACGCAGCTTCCCTAATCTTATCAGAATAATGTTTTAACATAATCCTTACGATATCAACTTCTGAACCAATACTATTAAGATTTTTCCATATAAGCACGTGTGTCAGAAAGTGTTCTGTCATAGACACTCCCTCCTGTTGTCTATATTTACCAAGCATAATCCGTTCTCTCTCACGATCTTGTATATTCTCATCCCAAAACTTGTCAACGAACTTCTCTTTAAATTCTCCTAAATTAGACATATCATTACGGTACACTTGAAACCAGGTTTTACTTTCACCGATGAAAGAATTAGACAAGATCTCTAATACGTATTCCCATTCGATAATATTATCCCTTAACTTATTTGCAAATCTTTTCTCAACTAATGTTACAAATTCCATAGGATTAAATTGTTTTGCAGTAAACTTAGGCAAATCTTGGTCCCTATTGTATAAACCACTCGTTACTACTATTTCTCTTGTAATCTGACCTTCTCTCATTTCTTTCCGTAGCACCCTCTGGCAATTCAAAACTTTTTCTTCCGCTATTCTTTCCGCATTCTCTTTCATTATTCTCAATTCTTCCTGTAATTTTTCCTCTTTCTCTGTAACCTTCTGCGACAAAGTTTCTTGTTTGTTCTTTAGTTCTCTGACCTGCCCAAGCTCTTTTTCAAACGTTTCTACCTTACTGACACATTCTCTCATATCTTGCACCACTGCATTATGGATCTTGTCCAATCTCTTTTCGACCATCTCATGAATTTCTTCCCGATTACTAGAAATCTTATTACTTAACTCTACGATATTCTCTGTAAATGTTTCTTTGACATGCTCAGTTTGAGTATGATTCAACTCTATTTCTCCTCTGAGGTCAACACACTCTTTATTAAACTTATTTTCTAACTTACATATTTGACTAGTTACCTCTACTATCTTAGTATCTATTTTAGAATTTAGTGATTCACTTAACCCGTCTATTTTATCATTGATCACATTAAATTTTTCGTTACAACTACCAATCATTTCTCCCATTTTACTACAAATACCAATCACTTTTTCCATCTGTTTCATACACTTTTCGTTATTCTTTTCAATCTGTTCTTTACAATTTTCATTACTTTTATCAATTAATTCTTTCATCTCTTTCTTATTATTTACACTACTAATACCAATCATTTCTTCCATTTTATTACATAGAGAGTTAATCTGTTTATTACAATTTTCATTATTATTACTAATTAATTCTTTCATCTCTTTCTTATTCTTTTCACTACTACTACTAAAGAATTCTTTCATCTCTTCCATCTCCTTCTTATTATTTTCACTAATCTTTTCACTGAGCTTCTTATTTTCATTACTGAACTCGGTAAATCTGGCCATCAGCAAATTTAAAATATCTTGGTTCATTCCCCCCGCGATTTCTTTTTGAGTTTCAGTATGCTTCTCAATTTCTGCACTTTCCTGAATTATCTCAGAACCTTCCATCGTGCTCACCTGCTCCCTATTTTCAATCTCACCTTGGATGTCCGCAGAAGCAATGACCTCGTCGTCACATGACTTGTTATTGTCTTCCTTGTCCATCTTTGGTTCACTAGTGATAGTACGCGATCTCAAATTAATTTCCCTCTTCAAATCCCTTGACATATCCCCAAAATACAAATATATATCACAAAATTATAGTCCTGACATTTACCGGTAATAATTTCCGTTGGCTTAAATGCGCACACTCCTCCCAAAATGAACCTATGATATGCTGTCATTCAGAACAAATTCTGAATTTATTCGAGTCCCACGTTGCGTCGACACATTGTGAACATGTTCGTGAGTCGCTGACTAACTTTTACAAACATATTAAACTGGATTTAACTTGAAAATCTGAATATCTGCATTTAACTTGGAAATTATGAGAATTAATATTCATTAAATGAAATACACACTCGTCGAACCCTGTACTCACACTTACTTGTTACCTGCTTACTTATACATACGTTATTTGAAGGGCGCCAGCTGTCACTCAGTACAGCAATAATAGAATGAGACTCTTGACTATCTCTAGGGTGTGGGGTAATAAGCTTACTTTTGACAACATACCATATAAGTTCTGGGAAAAGGAGATTGGCGTTCGGTTTCCCCATTAATTTTGAGGTTAAGATATTTTACTGTAAATGAAATAAAACTATGACTTCGTTTGATAGAACAATATATATTCTTTAAATAACATATCAAAAAATAGTGAGTCTTGTTGCGATAAAACAGATGAAAGTATGAAATTATGACATTGCAACTAAAAGAAACTAGGCATGAATTTGAATTCTTCTTGACCGGACATTTAACAATTTATACGAAATATTTCCCTCACTGATTCACTTGACTGTACCTTCAACACTTTGAGTGTAATTACGACGTAATCCATTGCTCTGGGGTTTACTGTAGATGTGTCACGCCTAACGTGGTGATACATCCTTGCGACTGCTTCTTCTCCATATCATCTGACTTCTTTGTAAGTCAATATGGTATGACCTCTTGGCAGGTCCAGGGTTGCCCTCTCTGACTCCTTGGTAAGCCTTGCGTCCGCGTCTTCCACTAAGTGACGGACCAACCATTTGGTCTCACTCTCTCAATGACCAATAATGGCTCACTAAGTCTTCACCATCTCTCGTTCACACTGGTTGGCTGGCCAACAAAGGCCTCTTGATCTAGTAGACTACTTCACTGTACTGCATCCGTATAAGTAATGACTGACGCTACAATGTGCATCCACCTTTTATAGACGTTGGTTAACACAACTACGTAATCTCCAGAAATAACAATGACATACTCCCACCTACGCGACAGATATTACATCCAGTGGTGAAATAGCCGCCGGCTCTAACTCGCTGAGCGCATATTCTAAATAAATACAATGACATAGCCAAGAAGTGGCGATGACTTGGCAGAATCGCCAACAATATTGCACAATGCACCAACGTCATACCCAATCTCTGATATATACAACAATTCTCACTGTACAGGTATTGAGTGTTATACTACACATACGTATATATGCATACATCTAAGTGCAATCTTGCAAGCAACAGGCAATTGCAAAATTGAATAAAACGGATAATTACAATAATAGTACAATATCACAGATAAAATAATAATAATACTGACATAATAATAATAATAATAATAATAATAATAATAATAATAAAATACAGATAAAGTCATACAATAATAAAAATACAGATATCATCTTGTAACGGGATTTGAACCGTTACAGTATCACATATATTTACGTTCACCGCTCCAATGCAGACCTATATCCAACTGGTGGTCAGAGTTGCAGCCATCGGTTCAGAGGGTCCTGGGTTCGATGCTTGACTGTTTGGGGGATTTTAACAGAGTCTGGTTAATTCGTCTGGTTCGGGAATAGGGGGTTTGTGTTCGTCTGAAAACAAATCTCTTCATACACAACACAACACAACACAACACACATCACATCACCAACCACCACAGAAACACACACTAATGAAGACATAGGGCTGACGGAAGGAAGATGTGAATTACGACCTTGTAGGTACTCTTGAGAAACGCTTCGTTGATTCAAGTTTGAAGTGAAATCTCTGAAATAATACGACCGCTCTGACATAAGCTAGCTTCCAAGACCATTTCAAATTGAGCAACGTTCACGCGTGCGGAACAGCCACCTGAGTGTGAGAAAAGGAGGAGGAGGAGGAAGAAGAAGAAGAATACGAGTAGGTGTCGATAAATAAATAGCTCCACCAATATATTCTTCACGAAACATTTCAATATTTTTGTGCTAAAGTTGTTTGGGATGAAATGAAATGACACACATGCTAATAGATGTGAATTACGACCTTGTAGGTACTCTTGAGAAACGCTTCGTTGATTCAAGTTTGAAGTGAAATCTCTGAAATAATACGACCGCTCTGACATAAGCTAGCTTCTAAGGCCATTTCAAGTATCAAGAAATTTGGATGAGAGCGAGTACTTTGGTTATCGTCAAATGGTTTCTTTGGCCGCCAGATGTCTACAAAGACAATCAACTCAACAACGAAGAGACGAGTGTATTCACCGGCTAACGTCGCCCAGAAAGCCGGAGATACGGGTTTTGAGTTAGAGATGAACAACGAGCCGGTGCTCATACTCCACATCTTCGTCCGGTAATGAAAACTCCTAGCAATCTGCTGTACTAGCCCCGTCTGGCGTCATTCACACGAGTCCCGTAGCAGCACACGCTCTGACTGCTAGTCAACTGACAGAATGAACTGCTAGGACGCTAGGTAAACCCTACAGTAAAGAATGTGTAGAAAACATTTTTCATTGTACTGACTAAAAACGGGGGTAACACAAGCTAAGTTCAATGTAAGGTGGCGAAATGCATTTTGAAATATCGAGAGAATCATACATTAACGTAATGCGTCAAAAATGCACAATTAAACAGACAAATGATAGAGAGGTGTCCGAAGAGGTAAAATAGTAAGTGTAAAAAAATCTACAAGAAAAGGCCGTGGGACTAAGCGATAAGCTATGATGCACAGTGGTCGGGCTGAGTGGTTCAGGTGTAAGCACGGGCTTTCTGAGCCCAAATTGACAGGTTCGATCCTGACTCAGTCCGATGGATTTTGAAGGTGGTCAACCTCAATCGGTAGATTTACCGGCTCCTAAAAGAACTCTTGCGAGGCAAAATTCCTGCACCTCGGTGTCTCCGAAATACGTAAAAAGTAGTTAATGTGATGTAAAACAATAACATTATTATTATTATTATTATTATTATTATTATTATTATTATTATTATTATTATTATTATTAAGATGCACAGCGATTCCTGGAATGTGTAACACAATGAATACGAGTACACCAACCTTAATATAAATTCTCCTCAGATTATAATCATATGAGTTTCTACTCTTCCCCGTCTAGTTATTCCTCTGTTACTTGGATGTAACCCCACTATGCGAGCGAGACTAAACCATTCTCCACGTCCCCCAGTTAAGTTGCGAGCGGGTGTAGATTATTTTGTTCATTTCTTTTGGACTCCCGGCGGGGGTTCACCTTCAGTAAATCACTCTTAACACTATAGAAGAACATTTTTTTCCTTAACAATTGTTTTAGTTTCTTTCCTTTGTAGCTAAGAACGACGCTTTTCCGAATACGAGATCCGAACAAAAACTCGATCTGCCCTGATCTCTTTATACAAATCAGAAGTCTGTAAAATCAATCCACACAAACAATGTACACTTGTAAACATGTAATAGTGAAACGAAGTTCGTCTCCATGGCTAAATGGTTAGCGTTCTGGCCTTCGGTCACAGGAGTCCCGGGTTCGATTCCGGGCCGGGTCGGGAATTTTAACCATTATTGGTTAATTTCGCTGACACGGGGGCTGGGTGTATGTGTCGTCTTCTTTCATCCTCATCACGACGCGCAGGTCGCCTACGGGGGTCAAATCAACAGACCTGCATCTGGCGAGCCGAACTTGTCCTCGGAAACCCCCGGCACTAACAGCCATACACCATTTCATTTTCAGTGAAACGAATAGAAAGTTTACCTACGGTATACCGGGTGTTAAGAGTCTTCGTTTCGGAAGATATTTCCAATTTCGTTTTTGTAATGTGTAGGTAAAGCCAGCCCAAACAAATAATGCTCACTGTGTGCGTCCAGTGTCAGCGGAAAACGTAGGTTTGTTTCTGATTGCAAACGAAATGTTTAAAAAGTGTAAGCCCAATCAATGGAGCGGGCTCAAATAGTCCAGTGCGATATTCCGTTTAAGGATATTTATTGACGGTGACTGCACAAGGAGAGAAATAGCCTAGTATCTGCAGTAGTGGCTGAGCGAGACTGCTTTTTGACAGTTAGTGTGGCGTGCAAGGCAGCGCGATCAGTCGAGGATGACATAGCGAGGAAGTGTACCGACAGGTGGAACTATTTCTCTTCTTGTACTGTCACGTCAATAAATATCCTTGAATGTAATATTGCACTAGACTAATTTGAGACCGCTCTATCGATAGGGCACATAAAATAAATCACACCTTAAATAAAATGTCATTTTCCGTGAGAAACTAAAGGACGTTTCCCATTGACACTGGACGTCACATTACGTACTTGATCACTATTCCTTGATTTGGGCTGAGTCTACAAAAACGTTATTGAAAATATCTTCCGAAACCCCAGAGAAAAGATGCCAGACGTCTGTTAGGTGTGGTACCCGTTATTTTTTTTAAAAAAGTGAATAGAAAAAGTCTCTTCCGACAAACCATTAGATATGAACTGTCTACATGAGTTGTAGTAATCACTAACAAGAAGTCTACCGGCCAGAAAGGAATAACTGAAAAGAAATCGACCGCTATTAATGTAGTCGAGCACACTCTCTCGAACTTCCAGTCACGCAAACCTCCACCACGATGTACTGTAGCGAAGACTTAGCATACAATGATTATCCCATTGTATTAAAAATTACACATGCGAGTTTTCCTAGAATCAAACCACACTTTCTCCAAAATTGTGATATTTGAGGTTAAGGTACATTTTACTACAGCATTAACCAAGGAGGCCTGTATAGATATACTGCGTTTGTATTTGATGATATAATGATCAAAGACCCACGGCATCTCCAGTTTAACTTAGAATCCGAACCGCAAGAACAGGAATGAATATATCGAACAATACAAATAATATCGGTGGGGTCTCATTGTGCGAATGTGGAGAGGGAACAGACTTCTAGGTATCTCTTGCACTGTCGCCTATGCAAAGATTCATGTACAGGGTTGGAATTGGCACTGGCTGAAAACAATGTCATCAATTTAGCCAAATACTGGTCACAACTTGTGTAAATAATGTATATATGGTTCAGATATTTTCATATAATACTTGCTTTCTCCTTTTTTGATTTTTATGTATGTTCTTCCATTTGTTATACTTCATATGAAAATTTTTCAAGTGCTTCATTCATAATTATACACGATTAATTTGTTCATGTACATTTTTCATATTCAGTACATATATTCAGTATGTCTTTCTTGTATATATTGGTACCTGTGACACGATAAACAAAAATATCGGCGACAGTCTGAAACCATGTTTAAGATTCAGGTTTGAAAATATCTCTCCAACTACTACCTCATCTTTCACTTTGATGGAGACCTGAAGATGGTTTTCCATGGTTTCCCATTTTCACATCAGGTGAATGGTGGGGCTGTACCTTAATTCAAGCCATGGTCGCTACCTTCCCTATCCTAGACCTTTCCCATCCTTGCGATGCCGAAAACCTTCGATGTGTTAGTGCGACGTTAATCCACTAGCTGTACCAACTCTAACACCAGAAGATTAAAATTCTTCATGTCAGATGAACCGAACGAAAAGGAAGCTAATACGCCTTCCTTTAGACCACGACGGCGAGTCGAGTTCCACAAATGAAGTGCATCTCCTAGCTGGCTCTACCAGCCTGCTGGCCAATTCTGTTTTACGACCAACAGCAGGTGCAATATATTACAGACTTCTTACTGCAATAAAAGCCTTGCAGAATTGAGATATTCAACGTCTGACCTAAATCTCTTTTAAATAAGAGGAGGAACAAATCGTCTACGGTACTCCATTACTCAGACTTTCAGCGGAATATATTATCGATAAGATTTATATTGAATGAAAGATCACACGGTCAAAGACTACAGTCAATGAAATACTTTGGTATCAGCTATAACAGTTAGTCGACATATAAATGCAAACTTGCAACTAGCATTCCGTAAGCAAAGGCAGTAAGCCTACTATGTGATGTGATAAGCACTGCAGACTTCAAAAGGGAAATAAACTTTAATTTTTAAATAGCCACGCATTCTTTTATCAATAATCATATAAAACACATTAGAAATGATGTAAAAAACATGTGATATACACCTATGCCATATAACATCTACAATCTGTTTCAGACAGGAAGCGATTTGGTCTCGTGAGTTTACTAAGAATTGTCCAAGCAAGTAACTGCTATGTTGTCGCGTTATCCCGCTCACTCGATAGGTTGTACTCCGCGAAAAATTTAACTCGTGCCAGGCCAAAATATTTTTACCTCATAAAAAAGACCGCAACTAAAACGGGCTCCCGTTAATTTGAGACTTGACTACCGGATTATATTTCATCGCAATCATTAATATGTATCATTTATACGTATCATCTGTATCATCTTTTCTTTCTTTCTTTCTTTCTTTCTTTCTTTCTTTCTTTCTTTCTTTCTTTCTTAATCTGTTTAACCTCCAGAGTTTGTTTTTCCCTCGGACTCAGCGAGGGATCCCATCTCTAGCGCAGTGTCCTGGAGCGCGAGGCTTTGGGTCGGGGAATACAACTGGGGATGATGACCAGTACCTCACCTAGGCGGCCTCAACTGCTATGTTGAAGAGGGGCCTTGTGGAGGATGGGAGGATTGGAAGGGATAGGCAAGGAAGAGGGAAGGAAGTGGACGTGGCATTAAGTTTGGAACCATCCAGGCATTTGCCTGGAGAAGAAGCGGCAAACCACGGAAAACCACTTCGACGATGGCTGAGGTGGACCTGATCTCCCAAGGCTGAGTGGACCCCGTTCCAGCCCGCGTACCACTTTTCAAATTTCGTAGCAGAGCTGGGAATCGAACACGGGCCTCCAGGAGCGGCAGCTAATCACGCTAACCACTACACCATAGAGGCGGACAGCATCTGCCTTATATTATACGATAAAGTATATTGTTGTTCCGGTCTAGGAAGCCAAGAATAACGGCCGAGAGGATTCGTCGTGCTGACCACACGACACCTCGTAATCTGCAGGCCTTCGGTCTGAGCAGCGGTCGCTTGGCAGGCCAAGGCCCTTCAAGGGCTGTAGTGCCATGGGGTTTGGGTTTGGTTTTTATATTGTTGTTCCGTACTTAGCCCTATTGCCAATGGTTAGCAAGTCAACCTCTCAACGGAAGGTCCTGGGTTTGCCTAGTGTGAAAATAGGAAACCACGGAAAACCATCTTCAAGGCTTCCGACGGTGGGATTAGAACTCACCATCTCCCGAAAGTAAGCGCACACAGCAACGCGACCCTAACTGCACAGCCAACTCGTTCGGTTGTAAATGTTATTCTAGCAGTACATACTAGTCAATATCATCCAAGAAATAGTGTAAGTTATTTTCATATTTTTTAAATATAAAATGTAGATATATTTCCATTGTTTATTTATTTGTTCAGTTTTCAGTTTCACTATCGTCAGAAGTATGTCTTAAACATGTGGCTAAGGTAAGCATGCGCGGTGAATTGCCACTAAATTCGAAGAGATTTACTACGAATTGTCCAACCAAGCAACTGCTACGTTGCCGCTCACTCAATGGGTTGTGCTCCGCGGAAAATTTGCAAAATATGTGTAAAATTGGCATGCGTGAATAGCCACTTGCCACACAACTACCCTGCTGCAAGTGCAGAGGTGGTGGTGTACCAGCGCTGTACGTCGCTTAAGGCCTCGCTTGTCTGCCATGATCTGCTTACATACAAATACGAAACAAATTTTATTAAGGAAGAAAGCAAACTAAGAACAGAAACAGATATTTTAGATATAATAATAATAATAATAATAATAATAATAATAATAATAATAATAATAATAATAATAATAATAATAATAATAATAAAGTTTTACGTTCCACTAACTCTTTTTGACGGTTTTCGGAGACGCCGAGGTGCCAGAATTTTGCCACTCAGGAGTTATTTTACGTGCCAGTGAATTTACCGAAATTAGGCTGTCGTATTTGAGCACCTTCAAATACCACCGTCTGAGCCAGGATGGATCGAACCTGCAAAGGTGGAATGAGAAGGTCAGCGCCTCAACCGTCTGAACCATTCAGAGCGGCACTTTTTAGATAATGCCATGCATATTCTAGTCAACAATTAACGCGTTTTAATTAGGAAGAGTCACGCGGAAACAAGATACTAAAAAGCTATTTAATTATGCCGACAGGAAAATTGCTTCTAAATAATAAAAAAATTGAGAAAGCGAAGAACTTTAAATACCTAGAAAGCAGTGTGAAATTAGATTGGGTCAAATCAGGCGAATTTAAATGTCGAATAGAACAGGCATGAAATTCCTTTTTCAAAATCTATTCTATTTTGAAAGTCACCCTTTGAACATCTACTTTCTTCAGTCTTGCTATACGGTGTAGTAAGATGACACAGACTGCAACCACTACAAAATATATATATATAGAAGTGTTTGAGATGTGGGTCTACAGACGCACATTAAGAATTTCCTGGACATACCACATGACAAATCATGAACTATTACGGAAACTCAGGAAGGATGTAGAAATTATTAACACTGTTAAGAAACGGAAGCCGGCCCTGTGGTTTAGGGGTAGCGTGCCTGCCCAGGGTTCGATTCCCGGCCAGGTCAGGGATTTTTACCTGGACCTGAGAGCTGGTTCGAGGTCCACTCAGCCTACGTGATTAAAATTGAGGAGCTATCAGACGATGAGATACCGGCCTCTGTCTAGAAAGCCAAGAATAACGGCCGAGAGGATTAGTCGTGCTGACCACACGACACCTCGCAATCTGCAGGCCTTTGCCTGAGTAGCGGTCGCTTGGTAGGTCAAGGCCCTTCAAGGGCCGTAGTGCCATGTGGTTAGGTTAGGTTAGGTTAGGTTAGGTTAGGTTAAGAAACGGAAAACTGAGTATCTAGAACACATAATGAGACATCTTCAAACGATTGGACTTTAGTTAATACTTAAAGGGACAGTGGCTGGCAGTCATGGGCACGGAAGACTTCGGATAGCCTGATGAAAACATTTGGAGACTTGCTTCAATATTTAATCGACAGATTTCTTCAAATTGCCGTCAACAAAAGCAAAATGCCATGTGGACTGCCAACATCCGTAATGCATCGGCACTCTACAAAAAAGACAGGACTGCATTCAGCACCCGACTTGGTGAAGGTAAAACTTTTAGCCATACATGGCATGCTGGTGGCGCAGTCCAGAGTCTGCACGAAGTGGGAGGGGAAACTTTCTCGTAGAGTTATGTGTTTATGGCAACTCGCATATGCCTTTGCGCCAACTCACAAGTGCGTTTGTGGCAATTCACGTAACTGAAACTGACCTAACCACCCATTTTGTGATAATTCACCTGGCACCTGAAGTAAGGCCTACCATCGGCACAAGATGCCGAATCATCTGACACGACTTGTTTTTCGACGATGCAAGCTCCAACCAAATGTCGCTCTCACGGATTTATGGCTTTGTTCACATCTAACGCAAGGTCAGTGGTGATGGAATCGCATTTTCTGACTCAAACAAACAAACAAACAAACCTGTAGTTTTACAACACTGTTGAAATCGTGATACCAGTTACGAGAGCATGGGAAAAAATTTCAATTCACTCTCTGTCTCAGTGAGAAAAATAAACTACTTCAGTACGCCCCCCCTCTCCCGCTGCTACTCAGGTTACTGAACTGCTCATGGTTTAGGAAGTTCATTTCAGCCATTCTTTGTTCAATTTCTAAATCGCAAATGTTAAATTCATGATATTTTCCGGACACTATTCTTTATTTGTGTTTGTACTACGTGTTTTCAATTATGCTATAGAATATTCAGTTTTGTAAATTGCATGTATCGAAAATTAAAATTACAATAAACAATACCCTCTTCCGGATCTATTGTTTCCGAAATTATGGGAGATGGGTATTATTATTATTATTATTATTATTATTATTATTATTATTATTATTATTATTATTATTATTATTCTTTCTTCGTTATGCCCGTTTACAGAGCGCGTTGGAACTTGTTAGCTTGATGACGGTTTTCCTTTCTTCTTCTTCTTCTTCTTCTTCTTCTTCTCCCAAAATATCTTCATGAACTCGCTATGCTGTTTCTTGCGTTCTTCCGGCCATTGCTTCCCTGTGATTATTTTAGCCTTTTCCGTGAACGTGTGCTTTGCAACCAGTTTCCCAAAAGCCTTGCGATCCCTGATGATATCTTCTGTGATATTCATTTCTTTTAAGTCCTGCTGTATTTCCTCTAACCAGCTTATTTTGAACTTCTTTGATTTAATTATACCAAGCAGTTTTTTTTTTTTTTTTTTTTTTTTTTTTTTTTTTTTTTTTTTTTTTTTTTTTTGCATATCTAGTGTCCTCCATTCTACAGATGTGGCCATAGAATTTCAATCGTCTCCTGCGTACGGTATCGGTGAACTTGTCAATTGCTTTGTACAAACCTACAGTTTTCCTTTTGATCCATATACCATTTACATGGACGGGGCCATATATATATATATATATATATATATATATTATTATTATTATTATTATTATTATTATTATTATTATGTAAGTTTCCATATAGGCCTAACTAAGGAAGCTTCGGAGATGCTTTTTCGATAATTCAATAATTCAACCAAACTTCAGGTTCATTACTAAACGAACACCGTGTATTCTAGCAGGTAAGTGACATGACAAACCAATATGGAGAAACAGAGTACCAGTATGCGCAGCCAGGCTTCCAGGTATTAGAATCCAGGCAAGAATGAAACGTGTAGAATGGAGAAGGGTGAAAGAAAGTGGAATGAACGAGTAGTTGAGAAGCTTCAAAGCCCTGAATAACACTAATTAGAACTTACTAGCTTCCTTTCACAAGTTGCTGTAACTAAATACGAAATGCTTCTGCAGAGGGAGGATTAGCTGGTATTATCGTCGTCCTGCAGGAGAAGCCACGAAGTGCGTGTAGTACAATCCTCCGGGAGCCACATTAGAGGTCGGTATTTCTCAACACTGTGCAGCTCGCAACTGATCAGTTGTTCTGGTGTTCAGCCGAAAGAAATGTACAGGTCTGTACACAATAGAGATGGCACTCATGACCAACGTCTTCGTCGTGTAGTGAAACGCTTAGTAAGTTGGCAGACTTGCATTACATTTATAGAACGCTGGTGTATAATCCTGCTCTGATGTCATGAATACGAGCTCTGAAGCTACATACGGTAGACTCCAACTGCACGTCCAGTGACGTTAGTTCTGCAAGTATACACAGCAGATGAGCAAGTGCAATTTTATTCGGCGTGATGTGCGAAGCGGAGCGGAAAACGGCAGTGTTGGAGATAATTGAACAAAATGTGCATGAAGATATATTTTTTTACGTTATTGGGTTTACGTCCCACTAACTACTTTTACGGTTGTCAGAGACGCCGAGGTGCCGGAATTTAGTCCCACAGGAGTTCTTTTACGAGGCAGTAAATTTACCGACACGAGGCTGACGTATTTGAGTACCTTCAAAAACCACCGGACTGAGTTAGGGTCGAACCAACCAAGTTGGGGTCAGAAGGCCAGCGCCTCAACCGTCAGAGTCATTCAGCCCAAAACCAAACCAAACCCCATGGCACTACAGCCCTTGAAGGGCCTTGGCCTACCAAGCGACCGCTGCTCAGCCCGAAAGCCTGCAGATTACGAAGTGTCGTGTGGTCAGCACAACGAATCCTCTCGGCCGTTATTCTTGGCCTTCTAGACCGGGGCCGCTATCTCACCGTCAGATAGCTCCTCAATTCTAATCACGTAGGCTGAGTGGACCTCGAACCAGCCCTCAGGTCTAGGTAAACATCCCTGACCTGGCCGGAATCCAACGCGGGGCCTTCGGGTAAGAGGCAGGCACGCTACCCCTACACCACGGGGCCGGCTAGCCATTCAGCCCGGCTGAAGTAAAAGACAAAACAAGAAGGTAAGAGAGGCGTGCGAAAATGACTTTACGCTGTATTGACTTTAATAATAATAATAATAATAATAATAATAATAATAATAATAATAATAATAATAATAATAATAATAATAATAATAATAATAGGATTGCTTATACGTCCTACTACCTAATTTTACGGTTTTTTGAGACGCAACGGCGCCTGAATTTTGTCCTGAATGAGTTATTTTACATGCTGGTAAATCTACCGACACAAAGCTGGCGTATTTCAGTACCTTCAAATACCACCGGACTGAGCCGGAATCGATGATGATGATGATGATGATGATGATGATGATGCTTGTTGTTTAAAGGGGTCTAACATCTACGTCATCGGCCCCTAATGGTACGAAATGAGACGAAATGTAATGCCAAATTAAAAGTCCAAAATCCTCCACTGAGCAGAATTCAAAACGTGAGGACGAAGAATGAATGGATGGATATGAATTTAAAATAATCAGTGGATCCGACCCGCAGTGCCTCACATTCAGAGAATCTGACATAAAACAATAGTATTATTGACCAAGGGACTGCTTCTAAAGCACAATACTGAATCAATGATGCTTGAAGTCTAAAGGGATCCAAAATCCAAGTCATCGGCCCCTCATAATGGTACGTATCGCTAGGAAAGTAGAACCATGGTATTTTGTAATGTTGTGATATTAATCAAAAGTAGCGTAGACTCGCGGTATTACACACATTATGGTAATACTCACGGGTAATGAAATTCGCACATGTATTACAGACCGCACATTGCGGCACCATTTACAGGCAACGTAAACCTATGGTGTTCATCACTTAAGTGCATTAAACCACAGGGACTCGTACTATCCTGTGGTGTTCCTCGCATAGTGGGTACTAATCATAGGCAAGGCAGAACCATGGTGTCGCTCATATAGTGGTACTAATCACAGGTACTGTAAAAGCCGAAAGCACATACTGTCGGTACTGATCACAAACCTATTGTGTACCTAACAGCGGTACTACGCGCCAGTTAAAAGCCACCCATGGTGTTCCCTGCGTGATGGTACTAATTACAAGTAATCCTATGGTTCTAATTCGATCATCCCTTGGTCGCCCCTGTTAGTCACCTCTTACGACAGGCAGGGAATACCGCGGGTGTATTCTTTGTCTGCGTCCCCCACCCATAAGGGGTTGTGTGTTTGGTCCGCATTTCGCTCAAGTCCCCCGGCAAGCCGGTTAGGCCCCCTGTCCACCACCTAGTACGTGCCATGTGGAAGTACACTATCACCTATCCCCCTGCTACGCCAGCGTAGTATGTTCGTGGAAAAACAGGGAACAAGAAGGAAAATTAAGTTATACGAGAAATATCATGACAGAAGGAAGGAAACGTTACGAAGATGTCTAGGTTCTTGTTGACAGATAAGGTATTAAACATTGTTGGAATAAGTACAGAAAAGGACCTTTGGGTGAAACAAAGGCGGCAGTAAGGAATATGGAATAGCGTCTTCATTCTTGTGCTACGGGATGGGACGTGGAGGGAGAATAAGAAAACTAAACGTGGAGACCTAAATAGACCATTTAGCTGCTTTCCATAGCAGCTTTAGGTCGGCTACTTTCCTTCGAGCAGAAAGAGTCTTGAGTTTCAGTTCCCAAGCTCTTGGATGGTGCCTAATTTGCGACATGCAGGGACCCTGACTCTGGCGGTGGAACAGAAAAAAAGACTGTACATGGTCAAGGTGGCCGAGATTTGAAGAAGCAGACATGGACCAGACTGGAGAGGCGTATTCAACAATCGGTAAGATACAGGAAACGTAGAATGCTCTGAGGGCATTTACATCTGTGATGCCAGAAAACCTGTAGAGTAAACCAAGGAGTGACACAGCACGTGAGGTGACCCAGTTTATGTGCGAGACAAACAAGTATTTACTGCATAGTTGAAGACTTTGTGACTGAGTACCTTCTCGTTGGTGACGTAGTCTACCACGAGATTTTGAACATTATGCGATGCATCCACATTTCATAGGCCTTTAATTGGTTTATTGATGAAACCTAGACTGTCCATCCTTCGATGCCGGAAAGCAGAACCGAGAATACATAATATTTAACGACACGTCAATGAGCGTCAAATGGGAGAACATGGCTGCCCACACAGTGTTCAATTTCAGAAACGCATTCCTTGTAATTTCGATTCTGACGACAATATATTGTGCACATACAAGTCATGTGGAAAGTAATCGGGGGTAGGGGTGGATACTACACCGCAAAACAACACGAGAAGTCCCTATAAACTTAAACCGCACGGTCGATTGTTTACGGGTTGCAGTCTTTCCAACCTTGTACGGTACCAAGTACCTGGCCCATGCCATGTCCAGTATCTGCGCCATGTTGGTGTATTATCGGCACACTTTATCTTGGTGCATTTGTATACGGGGGTGAGGAGTAAGGAGGGAGCTGTCCCGGTTCCAGCAGTGCTGCCAACTGAATGAAAATGAAATCTGAATTGAATCGAGAATATGATCGATCGATATGAAGTTTCTAAACCATTATTATCTTAAGCCAATAACTGTGTCACATACACTTTATATAACATAATATAACATTTCTCGATGTGAATCTTGTTCCTAGCATGAATTCTATGGTTTGGCTTTGCTGCGTAAACAACGACAGTACTAGTACGTGAAGTGTACACCAGATGTCGCACAACGATGCTTAAGCGATTCATAGTTTGTGCTTCAAAGGTTGCCAGTACGAATCTCGAAGATTGCCGAGGTCGACCGATTCAGCACTAGGGTGTAAATGCACCAAGATAAAGTGTGCCGATAATACCTGCAGCTTCGAATACAAGACCACCTCAGAACGTCCAAAATGTAAATGAATGTACGTATCCGATGACAACCTTGCTCCACAGGCTGGCGAATTACTGCAATGACCGTAACGGCATACAAACTTAAATAAATACGGACTAACCTCCAATTCCAGCAAAAGCAGGCGTAGCTCATAAACGATCCACTGTTGGGCATATGTTTATGAGGACTTCTTGTGTTAGTTTGTGGCGTACTATCCATTCCCACACCCGATTACTTCTCTCATGGTTGGAAACATCCTGTATATTTAATACTGTTGGCAAGCAGACAGGTGATATTTTTTTTTAATCCGAGCTCTGACCAGTCAACAATACTACAAGTACAAAACATTTCCACAAGGGTTAACACGATCAGATTCGTTCTAACCCAGTCGGCCGTGTTCGCTCCCGTCATCCTAGCGACAGTGGTCGGCTACTGGTAGAAATAACCCTGGGATCTCTAATACTCGAAGCTCTAGCGCAGCGAGATAGACACTATGGGTCGGTGCTGAAAACTGTGGTATTAGAGTAGTTTGCCACCAGGTCTTCTCACTTTCCAATCAAGTGCAAACTGAGATCTTGACTACGCTGTCGGTGAGATACTCAACACACGTATTTCTAAGCGAGAAAATTATAACGAGTTCACGTTTTATAACTGCAGAGCTGTAAGACTCCTTCGACGAACACAAATCTTGCCCGACATCAAAATTCAAAATAGCCATAAGATATAAAACCCGACCATTAAATCGTCCCGTAAATCATAAAGTTGTTGCGAGCTATAAGAATATCAATGAAGTTACAGTGCAGCATTGTTAGGGAGCTTTAATATTAATGAGAGATACAACGAATTCCACGACTTATTGCGCTTCTTCAGCTGTCATTAGCAGGGAAACTAAACACTAACGCTGGAACACGTTTTACTGAATAAAATAATGCCCCATATTCGCCTTCTGAATTACGCACTACTTCATATGTACGGAACATCACACAATTTTGTGATCTCGTCTTAACGAGATTTTAGCATAATAAGTAATGCAGGTTATTTTACAGTTCTGCGGCATATGAAGCCCAATTATTCTCTAGAACAAGAACCGCATACATTTTACGGCGCACCCCTTCTGGAATATGTTTCTTGGGCCCTACCTTATCCTTCCTTCTTTCCTCCCATAATAATAATAATAATAATAATAATAATAATAATAATAATAATAATAATAATAATAATAATAATAATATAATGCGGTGCATAATACGAGTAGCGCAATGGCTTTGTAGTGACTCAAACACGGAGATACCTGTGGTGATTTTCAATTGAAAAATCACGCAGACTCTGGAAGGGCACCCGGACATTAAATTCGAACCCAAATGAAACTGAGTAGGAGTGGCTGATTATTCTGTTTAATAATAGTCTAAAATGCCTTTGCTGGCGATATGTAGTGTTTACAGTGCACTATGTCTTCTGGTATGGGCTATATGAAATTTGTTACTTTCATTGACCTGTCTCAGTCTCATCCTTGGCTTTGACAATATATAAGTGACTGAGGTATGAGTGATGCTAGTAATACCATTCCTGCTATGAATGGTGTGAAAATATCGCTCAGGGTCGGTTGGTGCATGCATTTCAGTGGGCTTGGCAGACTGATATGTAATAGCAACGGCTGGCTCGGTGAGGAAAGCAACGGGAAACTGCCTCACTCCTCATTTCCCTAGTACGCCTCTTCAGTAACGCCTAGGCTATTTATGACAGCTGTTGGCGGAGCTGAAGAGGATCAAACCAGCCTTCGGGCTGAATACCCTCCATACAACATACAATAGTCTAAAACGAAGAATTTGCCTGGGTTCAACTGCACTGAGACATCTAAGAGTTGGAATAACTGTTCACAAAAGATACGCTGTTTGTAACATACGAACTTTCAATCACAGCTGCATACCGCGAAAATGTATAATATATATTCATTACAATAATAACTCAACCGTTGTCTTCCTGCAGTAGGCTCATTACACGAAAACTTTATTCAAAAATTCCCATTACAAATTCCCAGAGCTTGTAGAGGAGAAAGTAGATAAAGTTTTGAATAGGAACGTACCGTTGCAGTACCGGTGCAGCTCTTTTAAGCAAATGGGCATGGTTACAGTACCGCCGAAGTTGACATACCATAAGCGCCAATGAGCATTCAGGCTTATTATCGGCACACTTTATCTTGGTGCATTTGTGTACGGGGGTGAGGAGTAAGGAGGGAGCTGTCCCTGTTCCGATAGAGCTGCCATCTGAATGAAAATGAAATCTGAATTTAATCGAGAATATGATCGATCGATATGAAGTTTCTAAACCGTTATTATCTTAAGCCAATAACTGTGTCCCATACACATTATATAACATTATATAACATTTCTCGATTCGAATCTTGTTCCTAGCATGAATTCTATAGTTTGGCTAGGCTGCGTAAACAACGACAGTACTAGTACGTGAAGTGTACGCCAGATGTGCACAACGATGCTTAAGCGATTCATAGTTTGTGTTTCAAATGTTGCCAGTACGAATCTCGAAGTTTGCCGAGGTCGACCGATTCAGCACTAGAGTATGAATGCACCACTGATCTCTATACCTGGATGGCTGGTAGCTTGGGTAGCAGTAAGCCGAATAGAAGATGACTGGCGTCGTAAGATGGCAGCGAGCGCATGGTGCAATAGACCACGAGGAGCGCGCTTGCTTTGTTTATGCTTAGTTCAGTGACGCCAGGCCTCTTGATTGTAGTTTCACGAGTGTTCTGTGCTGTGTTATTGCAAAGTAAATAGTAGTGTATTTTACGAATTTAGGTTCGTTGCCTTGTAGTATGCTTGTGAATTACAAGATTAAATTTAAATATGTATGTGTTTATCTGAAATATGAATGAAGAAACATTCTACGGGGTATTAACATACCACAGTATTCAGCTTATGGATGTACAAACAGAACCGATCAGCAGAAGGAGAAATCATTTCATCGGGGAGTTTTAATAATAATGTTATTTGCTCTACGTCCCACTAACTACTTTTTTAAGGTCTTCGGAGACGCCGAGGTGCCGGAATTTAGTCCCTCAGGAGTTCTTTTACGTGCCAGTAAATCTACCGACACGGGGCTGTCGTATTTGAGCACCTTCAAATACCACCGGACTGAGCCAGGATCGAACCTGCCAAGTTGGGGTTAGAAGGCCAGCGCCTTAACCGTCTGAGCCACTCAGCCCGGCTCGGGGAGTTTTATACTGTACATAAGAATCTTCCTAGGGTAGTGTTTTGAGTTTTAGGGTTATTGTATCTTATTTCGCATATTCCGGGAGCAAAATGGCAATTAATTTTTGTAGGTTTCCTTTCTCGAGACCCGAACATCTAAGATCATCGATTAGGAGTATCAGGCGGGAGAATTGGGAGCCTTCTAAAACAGCTGTTCTCTGCTCAGATCACTTAGAGAAAGACTGTTTTGATAGAAATGGACAAACTGTACACCTTAGAAGTGATGTACAGCCTACTGTTTTCAATTTTGCTGAACATTAACTGCAAGTAAAGATTTACTTCTTTTTAATTTCTCATAATTAAACTGACGGTTTCGATGAAATAATTGACGTGACCTTATAACAATCTTAGAAAATGAAGTCTGGAGGAATTCTAGACCTTATTTACATCAGTAATAATTATGGGTTTCAGACACTGGAGTGGTGGGAGAAGGGAAAGTGTGGTGGGTGTTTGGGGCTATTCCATTATACTATTCGTGGTATTTGGGACTCTTTTAACTGGTGTTACATATTTCTGATGATGACTATCAATATCGCTTTGCTAGCTGAATTTAATTAAAGAGGTCTGTAATAGTACATTAAGCTGCAGGTAATGTGATATATTGACTAGTTTTGAATATTTGCTGGTTTTAGAAATGTGTACATTTGCTTCAATGATATTTTAATTTGATAATGTGCGCGTTATTTCTTGGAAACAGGAAACAGAAATTCATTATCAAGCACCGATTACGATATGTCGAATCTAGGCCTGTATATTGAGCTACGTTTATAGGTACATCATTTTAAGAATGCATAATTTCGTGGCATACATGTATACAATTTACAGCAATGTTTCCAGAAACTGGTTTTCACTCGTATTGTGTTACCGATCGCTAATTGCATGTATTCAGCACCTAAGTTAATATTTGCCGGCCGTTATTATACACTCATTTTTCTTGCTATCCCGGAGATTTACTGACCTCGGAATGACGTGTCAGTGATCCCAATGTCCTTATGCTTTGAGTGAACATGTCTCTATATTTTTAATTATTCCAATGCGCCATTAATTGCGACTTAAAATTGACTATATTATCATTGCTTCCCCATAAGGAGAGCTCGAGGTTGGGTACGCCAACATGGCGAACCGCGCGTTCAACTTGGCGTACTTTCTCCTGCAGCGGAGACCTGCCATCAGCGATCCATGTATAGAGATCAGTGGAATGCACCAATATAAAGTGTGCCGATAATACCTTACACTAGAAGTGTGGCCTTGACTGTATTCTCCAAAGGTATTGTCATAGCACCCCTTTTCTTCAGAACTGTTGTGGCTGGTAACGGTGTCCCAAAGTTTTGGTATACTGTAGTAACGATATTGTACCAGCTGAATAACTATCCCAGAGATCCATATTGTATGTGTGTTTCTGTATGATTGTTTCCTAACCTTTCTCTCCTGCAAAGAACTGATAGAGGTGTATATTTCGCTCTGGAATTCCTTAAGCATTGCAGTCAGCACTTGAATAGATGGATGTGATTCACCTAATTGTATTTTAAAATGTCTACGGAAAGACTTAGCCCCATTTGTCATTCGGAGATTGCTTGAAGGACAAGAAGCCCATAACACCGGTGGAAATCTGGCATCATCAGTGATGTAGTTTTCGATTACATACGCGAAGAAAGCCTATAGTATCTGGAAGAAAATAGCGCAAACCGAAAAAATAGATGTCCCAATTTTGAGCTTTTATTCATGTTTCAGCCCGATGTTTACGATTTCCTGGAGCCAGGTCTTTCCCGAATGAAAGCTGCAACATTTAAGACGCGCGTTTGGAAACATTTCTTACAGCAGTTAGAGCTACTAATTCAAAGTCTAAAATAATACATTCGGGATTAAAATTGTTTTTACATAACTGGCGAACACGGTTCCGCATGGTTTCATACGTTTCAACAGCTTTGGATAAAAGTAAAACCAAGAATAAGTTGAATGTATCCGGTATTTTTATATCTGGTAATATGGTATTAGAATTATTTTGTTGTTAAGATCTAGGTAACAAAATTTCTCATGTCTTTTACTTAAAATATTCTACTCGTGCAATTGTACTAGTACCCCGTCAGCAGAAAGAGTTAAAGTGGTAGTAATTTTCTCCGTTCTCCGTACATTTATGAATATTGTTAATGTTTCCTTTGTGAATATTATTTGCATTTGACCTAAGAGTTCCTTACGAGTAATTTTACGTGGTTGTGGAGTCAGGTCTTCTGCAGCATATGCGTGTACAACTATTTCTAATTATATGATTTTCGATACACTGTTCGCTTTCGCTTTCATGCGTATATTCACCTCTTGTAAACACAACTTCATTATCATCTGAGTTAGTCCGTAATGTAGCTACACAGTTTTAACAGTACACCGTCACGATATATTTCCAGAACTCATTACACGTTGTCTACGGTATTTAAAATTTTCCCAGACTACGCATTGCACTCCACGGTTGGTCACTGTTTCCACAAGCTCCATGCCGGCACTAGTACGGACTGATACACTGAAGAACGTCTACTTATACTGGTACACCGACAATATCTACTGTTTAGCAGTACTGCCACACCAGTACCATATGGGCGTTTTCGTAAATTCAGACGGCTTGATAAATTTATGGTAGACTCAATCTTCCTTTTTACGAACGATTTATATACCATAGTTAGAGCTTAGAGCCAGGTTGTCACTTTCACTGTGTGATTAAATTGTCACATTCATTTGCGGTACTGTAACTTGTATCTTCGCGGTTATGTCACGGTATTCTACTGTCATCTTTGCGCAAATGGCATGTACCCTTCACTACTATAGGTACAAAATTGTCAGTAATTAATCTTATTGGTTTTACTACTACTACTACTACTACTACTACTACTACTACTACTACTACTAATAATAATAATAATAATAATAATAATAATAATAATAATAATAATAATAATAATAATAATAACAACAGTGCTTATCAAGAAAACTTATAATAAAGCACTACAACACAGTAGTGAAACCAGAATGCCTTTATGCCAGCGAATGTCTAGCAGTCAACTACAAGCTTGATAAATTAGAAATATTACAAAGAAGAATTATAAGGAAAATATTAGGTCCTCTAAGAATTGCAGAGTTTTGTAAATTAAGAAGTAACAATGAAATTTATCAGAACGTAGAAAACATATCAGAAACAATAAAAAAAAGGAGAATGCTATTTCTTGGACACATTTACAGAATGGATGACAATAGACTAACTAAACGAATCTTCAAGTACCTTTGGGAAAAGAAATCAACTACCACCTGGATTCAAGAAGTCAAGAAAGACCTGGAAAGGAACAACATACGAGAAGAAGAATTATTGGAAAGAAAGATGTTTAGGAAGAAAGTCTTACAAGTGGAAGCATTCCAATGGAGGAAGGAAAAGAAGACAGGCACAAAGTGGACTGAAGACAGGAAAAAGAAACACAGTGAAACCATGAAAGAATACTGGAAGAAAAGAAAAGAACGGCTAAGGAGGAACAATTGAAATTGTAACGTGGTCCTTAGAAGGCCGGAAGGCAAGAAGAATAATAGTATCCAGTAATCGGAAGATAGTGGGTTCAAACCCCACTGTCGACATCCCTGAGATGGTTTTCCGTGGTTTCCCATTTACACACCAGGCAAATGCTGGGTCTGTACCTTATTTAAGCCCACGGCCATTTCCTTCCCACTCCTAGCCCCTGTGTCGATGCGACGTAAAACAACTTGTAAAAAAAATCATTTCTTTACGTCCCACTAACTCATTTTGACGGTTTTCGAAGACGCCAAAGTGCCGGAATTTTGTTCCTTAGGAGTTATATTAAGTGCCAGTAAATCCACAGATACGAGGCTGGCGTATTTAAGCACCTTGTAATACCACCGCCACAACCGTCTGAGCCACTCAGCCCCGCTTATGTTTTACTGCCCACTATCTACTGTATTTTTACTGTTTACTGATACGTTGAGGTCCCGGAATTATGTCCCGCGGGAGTTAATTTACGTGCCCGTAAATCTACTGACATGGTTCTAACGTATATGAGCACCTTCAAATACCACCGGACTGAGCCAGGATCGAACGTGCCAACTTGGTCTCAGAAAACCGGCGCCTTAACCGTCTGAGCCACAAACCGCGGCAACAACAATGGATGGATATAAGAAAGCTTTTCAAATAAATAAATTAATATTAATTCTGTATCTGATTTTTATAACTCACTCTCAATTAAAAAAGCAAGAAATTTCAGCATCTGGTGTACTGGGAGATTTCGGAACACTACAGGTCGTTCTCCGGAAAATAGCTTGCATTTCGTCGTGAGATAATATGCCATTTGTACCGCTTTCTTATGAGAGTACAAAGTGGTGAGAGAGCCTTGTTGACAACAAGTCATCTTTGTGTATACTGTATGTGAGATGTGCCTGTTTTGTTCATTTTCTGTGTTTTTGATGTGTTTCTTACCATGTAGGTCCTATATGTGTAGGCTGTATGGTCTTCAACAGGCCGCAAGGCACGAATTTAAATATCAGTGAGCCGGAAGAAAACAAAATGTCCCAAGTTCCTAAACCTTATCAACAATTATCCCCTGTGGGTGGGGGCGGTAGATTAACATCGACGGTATCCAGGGACTCTGAACATGGGAGCGTGGGTTGGCGACCACGGGGCCCTTAGCTGAGTTCCACTTACTTGTGCCAGGTTCCGCACTTTCATCTATTCTATCCGAAGATAGTAGGTTTGCGAGGCCTAGAGAGGCTTTCATTTTCACGCCCTTTGTGGCCCTTGGTTTTCTTTGGCCGATCACTTAATTTTTCGAAGCATCGAACCCCTTCCTTTTTTCCCTCCTAAAGGATGGTTGCCCAGTTGTACTTCGTCTTAAAACAGCAAACACCTTATCAATAATACATTGCAATGACTTCGTACTGTTGAGGTGTACTTAGTGTCTTCTACTGCCACTCACCTCCGCTAAATGACATTACCTTTGCAATGATACAACAACTAACACGTCAACATTAACTAGTGCATTAAGAAACTCATCTAAACCTACAAAAATATTAAAGGACATAGATTTGTAATTTGTTCTTCATTGTTTAAAATGAATTCCACGCCGCGTAATTTTATTGATAAACCAATCTCGAAAACATAACGGCTAAATAAATTGTCCGCCACTCCACTAGAAGCGTCAACTTAAGACATCAACGTATCTGTTCACCCTACGAACTCACGCATTGACAGAGATGGTAGATGTTCGCATTCGTGGTCTCCAGATGCTGTAAAAGTAAGTGTATTTGACGTTTAGAAGACAATTAAGTCAATCACTGTGTTTTTTTAAAATTTGATATAAAATGGAAAACTGAATACAAAATGCGTACTCTATGTGTTTCTACAAAATAAGAATGAAATTACATTTTTGTGAATCATTCTCGTCTACGAAAAGAAAATAGCCACAACTATAAGTCAAATGTAGAAGTTTATTATCTGTTAAACTTTCAGTGAGTGCTTTAAATGACATAAGTTAACATATTATCTTGAATTGCGATGCTGTTAATGCATATCACGCTAAAAAAGTTAAAATGAAAGTGAACTTGAAATAATTTGTGTTAAATCCCTAATAGATATGCTCAAATGAGGAAATAAAATTACTTTTTCGCCTTGAATATTGATTTCTGAATGTACGTGGAAATATTTTATGAGTAATCAGATCAATATCAATTTACATGTGTGTTAATGTTCACAATTCTACTTCGATTTCGTATGTTCCTTTAGTAATTGTCTTGAATATGGAAAATCTAGAAAACTCATCAGTTTATACGTTGATAATATTAAGCATCCAATTCTTCGTTGTTGCTAGTGGCTTTACGTCGCACCGACACAGGTAGGTCTTATGGCGACGATGGGATAGGAAAGGGCTAGGGGAGAGAACAAAGCGGCCGTGGCCTTAATTAAGGTACAGCCCCAATATTTGCCTGGTGTGAAAATGGGAAACCACAGAAAACCATCTTCAGGGCTGCCAACAGTGGGATTCAAAACCCACTATCTCCCGGATGCAAGCTCACAGCTGCGCGACCCTAACCATACGGCCAACTCGCCCGGTCATTCAATTCTTCATTCGAAAATATTACTTCCATAATAAACCGCTATAAAATGATAAATGCTAACATTACTAATGCTAGAAAATGCTACACTTTAATTTTTAGAATGCTACATTGTTTGCTATAAAATGCTTAAATCTACCCGTTATAGGCATCTGGGAGAACAAGCCGAACTTAAGCTGTGTTCAGTCTACTTATCATCGCTGGCGATGCCAGTACCAATACGAATTTCTGGCTGAAGAATATTCACCTCAGCCCGCGACATATTTCGAAACTTAATTTCGTTCCCAACTGTTGAAAGACGCTGCTCTAAATAACTTATACTTGGTAACTACTCTATTTTAGAAACCAATTGAAATTCCTAAACGAGTGAGTTCCTTCGCCGCGCTACACGCCGGTAGCTTCTTCCCCAAGTTAACACGAACAGACTTGACTTTTACTAGACTGTCTTTTTATTTAGTTTGGAACGCAATTCATTCTTCTCTTGTTTTCTACTTTGCTGCGGTGCGGTGGCGGCGGCATTCAACTGTCATCAATTACAGATGCTAATACGACGTTCGCGTGTTTCTTCCCTTTGCAGGGAGGATCGTGGGGCACGCTGGATTGTTGTTCTTATTGCCGTGGATAGCCAGCCTGGTGGCATGGCATGTCGACAAGTGCAGGCAATGACGTCACCACGGGGTTACACTGGTTCAAATCCGGCTTGTGGCACTGCCATTCACCGCAAGGTTGCAGTGATATCCCTTCTTTAATTTCCTGTTTTTATGATTCGCATTTCCAGAAGTAGATTCTGATGAGCGCCACATTTCGCCTTAGTTCAATACAAACACATTTTAAAACTGAGATTTTGAGACATAATTCAGAAAATATAGCACCGTTCTTGCGTTCTCTAGTTCTAAACAAAGATATCTTGAATTCTACTTGATCACGCTCCGAGAATGATTTTTTAGTCTCCTTAGTAAACTTCTTGAATTACAGCATAAATGTTGTAATGCTCTTACCTTAAAGAAATCAGTTTTAAGATGTCTTAAGACTGAATTAGCTTAGTGATCAAACACTACTTCCTTACTATGGATGTCTCTACAAAACGGATATCGATTGGGGATTTTTCAATCTTATTACATTAAAATCCAAACTGTAAATACAAGAAAAACAAAAAGTGATAACTCAAAAAGTATTACATATACGGGTTTATATATTATTTTATAGTAGAGGAATGAATGAACAAAATGTGACCGGGTAGGTGAAGCAATGGCCGTCCAGTTAAGGTAAGTTTTCTGAAATCAGTTATCGCACGGTGTAGATGTAGAGTAGAGACAAATGAGGTATCATTTGATTTCTCTCGATTTGTGTGTCATATAGTATTTTTGGTGGAGACCTCCGACCCCGATTTGAATGACGTTTCACGTCAAATAATAATAATAATAATAATAATAATAATAATAATAATAATAATAATAATAATAATAATAATAATAATAATAATAATAATAATAATAATAATAATAATAATAATAATAAACATCCTTTACTGAAACACAAAGGAAAAACGATCGCCTGAATGGGCATTACTTCTTACTATACTCACTAAAGGATTTTGTTATTTTGTGTCACGTCGTTAGATGATACTTGGCACACCTTTGATAATGTAGTGCACATACACGTTTGTCACTCGGGCTGTGGAATGTTCTGATTGAAGATGTATGTATGTGTATGTTGGGTACTCAGCCCGAAGGCTGGTTGGATCCTCAACAGGTTCACCATTAGCTGTCATAGATGGCCTGGGTGTCACTGAAGAGGCGTATTAGGGGATTTGAGGAGTGCGGTAGTTTCCCGTTGCTTTCCTCACTGAGCCAGAAGT